>NC_135955.1:86061807-86375141 GCF_053455715.1 Rhinoraja longicauda
TCAGAACAAAATGTTTAGCAGGGGGCTTGTAGTTCCTGTTCTAAAAACAAAACACGCCAGAATGGCTCAACACCAATCTGGCTCATTTGTCTGGATTCAGTTCTGAATGGCATTCGCTGTGTGGAAGGTCCGAGTCTTTTCCAGCTTTGGATTAATGACAGTACTTTTTTTTTTTGAAGTAGGCTGGGTGTTAAAGTAAAAAAATGCCAAGATTGCACTATTTAGGACAGGAGCCAAATGATATAACTGCTGAAATTACCGAGTGACAACCAAAAGTTCTTCTTGCAGAGGCTGACTAAAATGGACAACCAGGTGAACGAGTGAAAGGAAAAAGAAAATGACAGAGACGTTTGAGAGAAAGTTAAGATTGTGTGATGGACGCTGGAACAGTTGGTTCCTACCGATGAAAGAACAGAAATGAGCTGAATATTTTTCACCGTATATTTTGAGTTGCAGGATTTACATGAAGAATATAAGCAAGAACTTTCAAAGCAGGCATTGACAAACATTACTGGAAATCAGTGACATCAGCTGCAATGGAACCTCCAATTTATTTTACAAGAAAACACCAAAGTGGACTCGCATTTTATTTATTCAAAAGAATAAAAATTACTTATTTATTCACCATTAACCAGTTCATTAGATCTTCCCCTTCCTTTATTTTCCAGACTTCAGAGAAGGATTTCAACTTCTCCCTGAAAGAAACAATCATAGCAGAGTGACAGATTGTACATGCGGTATTAAAATCGGGCTGTAATTTCTACAAACAAAACAGAGTGCAAGCACTAAGACGATTTTCATGTTTAATTAAGCGACTTTCTTGGAAGCCATAGTTTAAAACCCACAATGATGTGGGAGCAAAATCCTGATTGTCTTTGTAATTATAAGTAATAACATCCATCAACATAAACAAATTGAACTCATAAATGTTAATCAACAACCCTGTACATTTAAACGTAGCATCTGACCGACCACATTGTATCTTAATGCAAGGGCAGTTCCTTAGATTTTTTAGATTTTGATTTAGAGATATAGCGCAGAAACAGGCCCTTCCGGCCCACCGATTCCGAGCCGCCCAGCGATCCCCGCACGATCTCAGCACATTAACACTATCCTACACCCACTAGGGACAATTTTTACATTTGCCCAGCCAATTAACCTACAAACCTGTACGTCTTTGGAGTGTGGGAGGAAACCGAAGATCTCGGAGAAAACCCACGCAGGTCACGGGGAGAACGTACAAACTCCGTACAAGACGTACAGGTATGTAGGTTAATTGGCTGGGTAAATGTAAAAATTGTCCCTAGTGGGTGTAGGATAGTGTTAATGTGCGGGGATCGCTGGGCGGCACGGACTTGGTGGGCCGAAAAGGCCTGTTTCCGGTTGTATATATATGATATGATATGATATGAGTACAGCACCCTTAGTCAGGATCCAACCTGAGTCTCTGGCGCTGCATTCGCTGTAAGACAGCAACTCTACCGCTGCGCCACCGTGCCTTCTTCTGGTCATTCCAGTAATCAGATTTTACAACCACCAGTGTGCATGGACCTTATGCACACAGTAACCAGAAAAAAAAACCTAAATGTGCACAAATCAAGACCATTGTTCTGAAGAAAGATCTCGACCCAAAACATCACCTATTCCTTTTCTCCCGAGATGCTGAGTTATTCCAGCTTTTTGTTACTCCATATCTTCAGTTTAAACTGCAGCATCTGTAGTTCCTTCCTCCCATTGCCATTTAATACACAAATAGTGGACTTCAAAATTTATTGGAGAATTTGAAGTGTTTTTTGAAATGTAAATGTCAGTATTTTTGCATATCATTGTGCAACATAGGGCACATTCATTCATCATCCATAAACAATATTATCATTGAAGACTGAGACGAGGAGGAAGGTTTCAACTTTGGGAACATTTGAAGGACCACGTGGAGTATTAGCAGGAAAACAGAGCTAAGGTTTGGATCAACCATGATCCGCATGGTTAGATTTGGAATCAAAATTTGGACAATCAAATCAATCAGAGTGATAGGTTGTGAATGTGGTATTAAGATCTGGCTATAATTTCTACAAGTGGTACGTGCAAGTGGTGAGAACATTTTGTGTCTAATTATGCGACTTTCTTGGAAGCCATTGTTTAAAAGCCACAATGATGTGGGATCAAAAACCACATCACCAACTGTGTCCTTTAACCAACTGGAGAACGGTCCTGACCTCCCATCTACCTCATTGGAGACCTCCGAACTCTCTTTAATCAGGCTTAACTGCACCATATAACTAAACATTATACACTTTATCCTCTATCTGTACACTGTGGACGGCTTGATTGTAATCATTACAAAAGAATGTGACATTCTTTTCGCTGATGGGGTAGGACGCAACAAAAACGGTACACATGACAATTATAAAGCAAACTAAACTAAAAGAATGGCTACTAGGCACACCTAAGAGGCTGAAAACCCAACTTGTGCTCCAACCATTCTCATTGATCTAAGCTATGCCAATATCTTAACAAGAACTGTTCAACAATATTTGATCGATATGCTGAAAAAAAAAAGTCAAATTACCTGTTAAAAAATGCATTCAACAAGAACTTTTAACATTAGAAAGTGACACAGAGAAAGGCTGCTATTGAGAAAGAACAAGTAAGAAGCATCTACTATAACCAACACTTGCAAAGTTCAAGTTCATTATTTTTTGGAAGAAAAGGATAGCACTCCGGGAAATATATGAAAAGCTTCAAAAGGTCTCTTGGGTAGAAACAGTGATTATCGGCAAAGTGGTTTCCACACTGAAAATCAACATCCTGGTGCCTGCAGATAATTAGTTACTTAGAAAACCTCCCTGGAAATCTTGTGTATTTGACTATTAGTCAGCTCATAGAATATGGCTCTAAATGGAAATGAGTAAATGTGGAAAGAGCAAACCTTTGGAAAAGTGCAGTGTACAGCAATTAGGACATTTGAGTGCAAAGCAATAGGAAAAATTAGAGAGGCCCATGACACACTGGCCTGATAACACACAAGGGTCTCACACATCTGAATTATGATGCTCATACTTCCATGGCTCGTCAGTTGGCGGGGCTAGGAGACATCAGATGTGAGCAGCATGGGCCGGTAGGAGGGTGAACCAGTGCCTTCAAAGTACACAAAGATGGCCGGGCAAAGAGAGGGATGTTGGCTCGCAGGAACTGCTCCTGTACATCGAGCGCTCAGGCCAATCGGACTTTGGGCTTTGAATAATGGCGCCAAAAATGGCAGAGACCGCATGTGTAATATATGCAAAATGAATTTGCACATGTGACAAATAAAGCATTATTGACTATTAAACTACTACCACTGTCTAACTTCCAGAAGAACCCAAGGCATTTTGGGACTTTCTGCATACTCTCTAAACATCAATGGCTCGTGTCTCCGCAGAATGGATAACGATTTCAAACATCTACAAGCCTCCATTTTCATGCAGAACATTTTAGGCAGACTGCAGACTTTAAAAATACAACGCGGATACAGGCACTTCAGCCCACTGAGTCTGTGGTGATCTGCGTTCACCCCTACACTGGCGCTTTCCAACACACTAGGGACAATTTACAATTTTTACCTCAGCTAATTAACCTACAAATCTGTACGTCTTTGGAGTGTAGGAGGAAACTGGAGCACCTGGAGAAAACCCACCCGGTCACAGGGAGAACGCACAAACTCTGTACAGACAGCACCTGTAGTCAGGATCAAACCCGGGTCTCTGGCGCTGTAAGGCAGCAACTCTACCGCTCCGCCACCGTGCCACCCATCAGTTGCCGTACCCAAACACCCTATTCATCTCTTCCAGATATGCTGCCTGAACCGCTGAGTTACTCCAGCACTTTAAGTTCAACGCAAGATTCCAGCACCAGCAGTTCCTTGAGTCTCAAATCATTTGCTTCTAGCTTAGTTTAGTTTAGAGGTACAGCGCGGAAACAGGCCCTTCGGCCCACCGAGTCCGCACTGACCATCGATCCCCGCACATTAACACTACCTACACACACATACTGGGACAATTTACAATTATACCAAGCCAACTAACCTACAAACCTGTGCGTCTTTGGAGTGTGGGAGGAAACCCAAGATCGCAGAGAAAACCCACGCAGGTCACGGGGAGAATGTACAAACTCAGTACAGACAAGCACAGGATTAAACCCGCGTCTCTGGTACTGTAAGGTAGCAACTCTACCGCTGCACCAACGTGCCTCACTTGTGACAGCACTTGTCCCAACGCCCGTCTAGTTGGGATGGGGAACCTGAGGCTCAGTTTTATTCATTTACACGATATGGGCATTCTTTGACAAGGTGGCGACGTGCTGCCTTCAAAAACTGTTGCTCTCCTAATCAACGACTCCTACATTCCTGGAATGAAAACCGCAGATGCCAGAAATCTGAAATAAAAACAGAAAATACAGATCGGGCAGCATCCGTGGAAAGAGAGCCCATGAGCCGAGTCTTTAAACGCTGTTTCTCTTTCCACAGATGCTGGTTGACCCGCTGCGCGTTTCCTGCATCTGTTTTTTTTAAATTTTGTGCTCCTACAGTGCTGTTGCCTGGGGAGTTGCAGGACTTGGAGCTAATGACAACGAAGGAAAGATGACATGTTTAAGTCGGGATATTGTCTGACTTGGTGTGGCTGCAGACCGTGGAATTCCCAAGTAGCTGCTGCACCTGTCCTGAAATCTTCCGTTGCACCACGCAGAAGGGTTTCCATCTGCCGTGAACTACAGTGAATAGAAGTCACAATTACTTTTATTAATGAGCGTACTGTCTGCCGGTGGTGCACAAATAGTGAGGTTGGAGGCCGAATGATGAAGATTGCAGCCTGTTGGGGTAATAGGCATTGGATGTGGAATATATGACATGATAAATTTACAGCCTTTCAGTCTGGGCACACAACCAGCTTCACGGACTGACTGTCCATGGAAGCGAAAGCTGGACTTTTTCCCATTTCTGGTCCAGTGCAAACTCCTCTTTTTGCTGCAAAACATTGAAACTAAAAGGAGTTTTTTTTTTGCAAGAGACGGTAAAAAAAAGGTTAATATTTAAAGGAGAATGCTTGAGGAATAACTTGCTTAGTTACAATTTGACGTTTTCAGTTTAGTTTAGTTTGGAGATACGGCACTTAAACAGGCCCTGCGGCCCATCGACTCCACACCGACCATCAATCTCTCCCAGTTAAAGTAGTTCTATGTTATCACACTTTCCCTTCCACTCTAGGAGCAATTTCACAGAGGACATTTACCAACAATCCGCATGTCTTTGGGAGTCCACCGGGGCACCCGGAGGAAACCCGCACAGTCACAGGAAGAACATGCAAACTCCACACGGACAGCACCCGAGGTCAGGATCGAACCCGGGTCTCTGGTGCTGTGAGACAGCAGCACTGCCAGCTGTGCCACTGTGCCGCCCCTGAAGGACTTACGACAAGGATGGCAGGTTATCCCTAAAAATAATCAAACAATCGCAGTTTATTCCACATTAACATCTTATCTAATGAAAGTATATTCATGCATACTTGGGGAATCTATCGTAATCTGATTATTTATAACTCCATGGCAGAGAAGAGAGGCTTTACCATATTATGTCAACATTCCAGGATCAACGAGCTTTGGGCACAGCACTTAATGGAGAGATGTTGAAAAACTGTCATTCCATTAAGCTTTCATTTGGAAATTGATTATGCAACAAAACTGCGCCAGAATAAAACTCGTTGCGTTGTGGACTGGTGCCATTCCACTTTACAACTTCAATATATGGAATTTTTAATGTGATCTCTAAGTTCTAAGTCAGAAATAGAGCCAATACTCCTGGTATTGCACAAATGTTTGTACTCGTCTTGTAAATTTATGATTAACATTCTAGATCCCTAATCGTGGCTAAGTAGATGAACACTTTCACAGAATACATACTTCACTATTGTAGGAGGCATTTTCCTTCAAGGGACACTTTTCCGAACTGAACACCTCAGAACATCTTGCAGGATGTAGGGGTGGCACGGTGGCGCAGCGATAGCGTTGCTGCTTTACAGCGCCTGAGACTCGGGTTCGATCCTGACTACGGGTGCTGTCTGTGAAGAGTTTGTCCGTTCTGCCCGTGACCGCATGGGTTTTCTCCGGGTGCTCCAGTTTCCTCCCACATTCCAAAGATGTAAAGGTTTGTTGGTTAATTGGCTTCGGTAAAATTGTAAATTGTCCCTAGTGTGTGTAGGATAGTGTTAGTGTGCGGGGATCGCTGGTCGGCGCAGACTCGATGGTCCTGTTTCTGCACTGCATCTTTAAACTAAACTCAAAAATACGTAATAATTTATTTGCAAAATAATGGTGGCCCAGTGCATGACCTTGGCTGGAATAAAACAACTGAGCGTGTGTAATATCATCAGTATTGCCTCAGACTGGTGTTACAAATATGATAGGGTCATTTAAGAGGCTGTTAGATTAGCAAATGAATAGGTAGCGAATGGACGGAGATGGAACACGTGCATTTCGCTTGGGCAGCTTGCAACCCAGCAGTATGACTATTGATTTCTCAAATTCCAAGTAACCTTTGCTATCCCCCTCTCTCAGTCCCTCCCCATTCTCGTTCTCTGACTAGATCTTCTGTCCTCCAGATTAAATATTACTGATTGTATGCCGCGTTGTCACCATCCCCTCAGCTAACAATGAACCATTCCACATTTCTTTATCAGCACCTGCTTTGATCTATCATTTTTATACCTGACCCTTCCATATCTCCAGATTCCCTCTCCCCCCCTGACTCCCAGTCGGACGAAGTCTCAACCCTAAGTGTCACCCGTTCCTTCTCTCCAAAGATGCTTCCTATCCCTCTGAGTTACTCCAGCATTTTATGTACATCTTACATGCAGGCAGAGTTTAACTTAGCCTGGCATTGTGTTCGGCACGGACATTGTGGACTGAAGGGCCTGTTCTATATTCAGTCGTCAAGACCATCATTTATCACCAAATTGGATTTGTGGTCGGGGTTAAACCACATTAAAATGATATGAATTTTGATTTGACAATTATAATAAGCCACTGCATTTCCATATATATTAACAGAACAAAATAAACTTAAGTAAAAACAAGCTTCAAATTTATTTTATTCTAATATTGTGTTTCGTCCCAGAATGCTGAATCAGTTTATCAAGCATTTAATACCTTAATACCGACCAGCAGATTACATCGCATCTGTCAGTGACAGCAATGCAATGCACTTCATAACAGATCGACTCTTTAAATACAAGGCCTCCCCATGAATTAACACATTTCTTTTAACTATTCTCGATGTGTTATCTCGTTAGTCATAGGAAATGGAGTCTTCACGTACCATTAAACTGAGGACGGCCTGATGGCATTCTCCAGTACAAGAATGTATTCTTTAGCATCAATTCCAAATCCAGAGGGGGGAGATATTGGCTTTTTAAAGCACGTGTTTTAATGGCAAAGAAATAAAGTGCTGGATTAACTCAGCGGGACAGGGAGCATCCCTCGAGAACATGGATAGGTGACGTTTCGGGTAGGGACCCTTCTTCAGACTGATGCAGACTAATCAGTCTGAAGCAGGGTCCCGACACGAAACGTCACATAGAAACATAGAAAATAGGTGCAGGAGTAGGCCATTCGGCCCTTCGAGCCTGCACCGCCATTCAATATGATCATGGCTGATCATCCAACTCAGTATCCTGTACCTGCCTTCTCTCCATACCCCCTGATCCCTTTAGCCACAAGGGCCACATCTAACTCCCTCTTAAATATAGCCAATGAAATGGCCTCATCTACCTTCTGTGGCAGAGAATTCCACAGATTCACCACTCTGTGTGAAAAAAAACTTTCTCATCTCGGTCCTAAAAGACTTCCCCCTTATCCTTAAACTGTGACCCCTTGTTCTGGACTTCCCCAACATCGGGAACAATCTTCCTGCATCTAGCCTGTCCAACCCCTTAAGAATTTTGTAAGTTTCTATAAGATCCCCCCTCAATCTTCTAAATTCCAGCGAGTACAAACCGAGTCACATATCCGTGCTCTCTAGAGATGTTGCCTAACTTGCTGAGTTACTCCAGCACTTTGTCTTTTTTTGTATACCCAGCATCTGCAGCTCCTTGTTTCTACATTTTAATGGCAAATTCGACCCGTTTACATTTTACCACAGTTTGCACTGGTGGGCTCGTCATTTTAGCCCCACATAAAATCCATCTAAGTCTAGAATACTATTATCATCCGAGTTATAACAGACTGAAATATATCCTAGACTGAATGTGCTATTTGAAAGCGAGAAGTTCCTAATAGTTTGGTTTAGACATACAGTGTGGAAACAGGCCCTTTGACCCACCGAGACCGAGCCCGTGCCGACCAACAATCACCCTATACTAGTTCAATTCTAAACACTATAGGGACAATTTACAGAAGCCAATTAACCTACAAACCTGCACATCTTTGGAATGTAGGAGGAAACCAGAGAACCCAGAGAAAACATAAGTGGTCACGGGGAAAATGTACAAACTCCATAAAGGCAGCACAATCTGATCAAGGTCAAACCCTGGTCTCTGGCGCTGCAAGGCAGCAACTCTCCCGCTGCACATCCGTGCAGCCCCTATTAGCATTGTGCAAGTTGCCTTGCCATTAGGAATAATCTATATTCTAAAACTCTCGTTTGTTATCTTGTTTGTGACTGAACTTCAGCCAAAACGGTACACGATAGCGCAACAATTTTAGGCCCACCTTACTCACCATTGTCACTTTAGTGATAATGCAAGTAGTTTTATTGAAATCGGTCTTATATTTTTTAAGTTATTCACATTTTCAAGTTTAAAAGGAGGGGAGGGGGAGGGGAGGAGGGAATAGGGAGGAAAGGGGGAGTGGGGGAGAAGGGAGGGGGGGGGGGTTATGAGAGAGGGGAGTGGGGGAGGAGAGGGTGTTGCACCAATGCAGGAGAGGTTTGGGCCCAATGGGTCCACTTGGTCTAGTTATACATAATAGTCAGAATTTAGATAGACACAGATGATGATCATTTGGCCCATTGAGTTTACGTTTGGTGCCACCACCCATCAACCCCATTCCCCCACTTACTTCCCTGAATCCCATTTTCTCACAGATTCCCATTTCTAACCTTCTGATTCACCTGGAGACACAGGGAACTGCAGAGGCTGAAATCTGCAGAGAAACACAATGTGCTGGAGTAACTCAGCGGGTGAGGCAGCATCTGTGGAGGGAATGGATAGGATAGGATACGTTTTTGGTCGGGACCCTTCCTCAGTCTGAAAAAGGGCCCCGACCCGAAACGTCATGTGTCCATTAGCTCCGCAGCTGCTGCCTGACCCACTAAGGTTAATCTTGCACTTTGTATTTCCCCCTGATTCTCCAACCATCCTTCTGCACAGGGTCAAATGATGGCAGGCAATTAACGACCAGCACTTGGTTGGAATGCAAGAGAAAACCGGAATACCTGGAGGAAAAACGCGTGGTTGCAGGAGGAATGTGCAACTCCACACAGGCAGCATGTGAATTTGAACATTCAGAAGTGAATCTGGCTACGATAAAGCTGCTGTACCTGCAATGTCGCTGTATTGCCACCAATATGGGTATCACTAAAGGCTGAACTCCTTTGATCAGTCCGCCTGGGCCTACCTGATCTCCCGGTTGCCAAACACTTTAATTCCCCTTCCCATTCCCACACTGACCTTTCTGTCCTAGGCCTCCTCCATTGTCAGAGTGAGGCTAAATGCAAATTGGAGGAACAGCATCTCATATTTCACTTTGGCAGCTGACAACCCAGGGGTATGAATATTGATTTCTCGAACTTCAAGAAAGTCTTGAATCCCCTCTCTCTCCATCTCTCCCCACCCAAGTCATACTACCTTCAAAGTCATCTTGTTGAGTTTCATTGTTTGTAACTCGTCTTCACCTAGGCCACAGTTAACAATGGCCTGTTTTCTTTATCATTGTTACTTTTTTGCATATTTTTTATTCATTTGTTCTATATCACCGTCTATATCTCTCGTTTCCCTCTCCCCTGACTCTCAGTCTGAAGAAGGGTCTCCACCCAAAATGTCACCTATTCTTTTTCTCCAAATATGCTGTTTGACCCGCTGAGTTACTCCAGTTTTTTGTGCCTATCTTTGGTTTAAACCAGCATCTGCAATTCTTTCCTTCACTAAATAAGTTGTTTTGGTGAATTTTAAATTTGAGATTTGTGAACAATATGAACCTTATCTTGTGAATTGCAAAAGAGTAGTTTTGGCATTTAAGAGACTTTTGGATAGGCACGTCAATATGCAAGGAATGGAGGGATATGGATTATGTGCAGGCAGATAAACTGTAGGCAAAACGTAGCCTAGACTATCCATGCCCTCCAACATGTTCAGCACGGACATTGTGGGCCAAATGGCCTGTTCTTGTGCTCTATCGTTTCTATAGACACAAAATGCTGGAGTAACTCAGCAGGACAGGCAGCATCTCTGGAGAGAAGGAATGGGAGATGTTTTGCTTAGAGACCCTTCTTCAGACTCGAAACGTCACCCATTCCTTCTCTCCAGAAATGCTGCCTGTCCAGCTGAGTTACTCTAGCAGGCTCGCCAACTAGCATTTCGTGTCTATCTTCGGTTTAAACCAGCATCTGCAGTTCTTTCCTACACTATGTTCGAATATAATCTGAAACTTGCTTGATTTAAAAACAAATAAAAGCAAAGGATAGTAATTCCCCCACTGCCCTTGATGTCACATCTGTGTTAGCAAACTCTGTAGGACATTTTGTCAGCAAAGGAAATAATGTTAGAATAGTACACTGCAAACTCACACCACAGGTTTGAGTAACTCAGCAGGTCAGGCAGCATCTCAGGGGAGAAGGAATGGGTGACGTTTCGGGTCGAGACCCTTCTTCAGACCTTCTTCTCGACCCGAAACATCACCCATTCCTTCTCTCCTGAGATGCTGCCTGACCTGCTGAGTTACTCCAGCATTTTGTGAAATAAATACCTTCGATTTGTACCAGCATCTGCAGTTATTTTCTTACACCACAGGTTTGAGTGATTGTTTCTCATTGACTCACAAGAGTCCAGACGTTTCATCAGACTAATGCCCTTTGGTAAACCTGTGATGGAAAAACAATCTAATCCTTTCTTTCAAGTTTAAAAAAAACTGCAACCTTAAAGTTGCCAAGAAAAAGCTTCTGTTCTTGTTTAAGTTTAAAATGATATAATCAATATAAAATTTGACCGATGAGCAAGGGTAATAAATAATTCAAGAGTAGTTGTTCAGTGGGTAGCTTTTTCTAGGGTTTCGACCGGAAACGTTGACCGACCTTTTGACTCCACAGATGCCGCCTGACTAGTTTGAGTTCTTCTGAGTTTTTATACTTTTTCAAGAGTAAAACCATTTCTATCTGCAAGACCAAAATAATTAGGTCTGAAGAAGGTTCTCGACCCGAATCGTCACCTATTCCTTTTCTCCAGAGGTGCTGCCTGACCTGCTGATTTACTCCAGGTTTTTGTGCCCATCTACTAATTAGCATTTTGTTTACATTGTTTTATTTTGTTGAGTGGCAATATAATTCTTTTTTGGGGGGATTTACCATCTAATTCTTTCCCGGTGGACTGGAGGTGATAATCAGGTAGAGATGTTTAACGACCTCAGCATGAAGAATCTCAGCAAGGGCATAGTCAGTTTCTAAAGTGGCTGCTTATTAAGATGTCTAAAGTTGTTCATTCCAGAGGACTAGTAGTGCTAGAAAGTCTGAGATAATGGCTTACACGATGCATGATTTAAATTTATTTCAGTAACAATCAGGGTTAAGGAACTTTAGTGCTGGGAATCTTTTGGTTTAGTTTAGTTTAGTTTAGTTTAGTTTAGTTTAGAGATACAGCGCGGAAACAGACCCTTCAGCTCACAGTGTCCACACCGATCAGCGATCCCCGCACACCAACACTATCCTACACACTAGTGACAATTTCACATTTATAGACAATAGGTGCAGGAGGAGGCCATTCGGCCCTTCGAGCCAGCACCGCCATTCAATGTGATCATGGATGATCATTCACAATCAGTACCCCGTTCCGGCCTTCTCCCCATGCCCCTTGGCTCCGCTATCCTTAAGAGCTCTATCTAGCTCTCTCTTGAATGCATTCAGAGAATTGGCCTCCACTGCCTTCTGAGGCAGAGAATTCCACAGATTCACAACTCTCTGACTGAAAAAGTTTTTCCTCATCTCAGTTCTAAATGGCCTACCCCTTATTCTTAAACTGTGTGGTCCCTGGTTTTGGACTCCCCCAACATTGGGAACATGTTTCCTGCCTCTAACGTGTCCAACCCCTTAATAATCTTATACGTTTCGATCAGATCCCCTCTCATCCTTCTAAAACGAAAATTCATACCATGCCAAATAACCTACCAGCCTGCACGTCTTTAGAGTGTGGGAGGAAACCGAAGATCTCTGAGAAAACCCATGCAGGTCATGGGGAGAATGTATAAACTCCGTACAGACAAGCACCCGTAGTCAGGATTGAACCTGGGTCTCTGGCGCTGTAAGGCAGCTACTCTACCGCTGCCCTTTTGGCCTCATTTGGATGACATAGTTGTGGTTTTTCCTTGAAATGGAGACCCTTGTCCAACACACGTACTGAATGATAATCTTATCTTCCCACATTGGAAATGGACGGCGAGCTAAACATTTTATGGTTGTGATGTACATTGTTTTTAATCAAACAGAATAAAACAATAATTGAACACATCTAACTGTTATAGACACCCGAAACGTGCTTAAACCTAAAAACAAAGAACTGCAGATGCTGGTCAATACCCAAAAGGACACAAAGTGCTGGAGTAACTCAACAGATCAGGCAGCATCTCTGGAGAACATGGATAGGTGACGATTCGTGTTGGAACCCTTCTCAGACATTGTCGGGGGGAGGGGGGGGGGGGCGGTGGAAGGAAGCTGGAAAAGGAGAGAGGCAGGACAAAGCGTGGCAGGTATTAGGTCGACACGGGTGAGAGGGGATTTTGACAGGCAGATGGGTTGGAACAAAGCCCGGAGATAAGAACCAAAAATGTGAGACAGGCTTGAAGAAATGTGGATTGTGAAGCTTGTGAGGAAAGTAGTAGGAGGGGGGAGTGTGGATTGGAAAAATAGGTGGGGCATATGGAGGAAAAGGGGGGGGGGGGGGGGAGGTATGGGGAGAAGGGGGGGAGGGGTTGTGTGCTTAAACCTATTGAATACAGTAGACAATACAAACTAATACCAAGGCTATTCTTGCAAGCTATATATATGTCAACTATGGTGCAGTTCTTCTGACAGAATCATGTTTATGTCCAATGCTTGTGTTCATCATCATACAAGACCAGAAACGAGATCAGTTACAATTAAGGGATATCGACCGAATGCGGGCAGGTGGGACTAGTTTGGCTGGGACATGTTGGCCGATGTGAGCAAGTTGAGTCGAAGGGCCTATTTCCACACTGTATCAATTAAACATTTACAGATACGCAAGCTTCATTAACCATTAACATGCAATATTAATAAGAGAGTTACATGGAGTTTAATGAATAAAGTAGCCTTTCCAGTTTAGCCCAGATGGTTTAGAAATTGCTATTTTTAAAAAAAGGGTACGGTGTAGTTTAGAGATACAGCGTGGAAACAGGCCCTTCGGCCCACCGAGTGCGTGCCGACCAGCGATTACCCATACTAGTACTGTCCTACACAATAGGGACAATTTACAATTTTACCAAGCCAACTAACCCTACAAACCTGTACTCCTTTTGAAGTGCTGGAGGAAACCGGGTGTGCTGGAGAAAACTCACGTAAGTCAGGGGGAGAACATACAGACAGCACCCGTAGTCTGGATTGACACCGGGCCTCTGGCACTGTAAGGCAGCAACTCTATTCACTGCGCCACCGTGCCACCCCTACAGTTAGCTGCAGTTTCCTTCATTGTTTCAACCGTTTTGAAAATGTTTTATTGTAGCAAGCTGCCAGAGGAGGTAGTCAGAGGAGGTAGTTGAGGCAGGGACGATCCCAACATTTAAGAAGCAGTTAGACAGGTACATGGATAGGACAGGTTTGGAGGGATATGGACCAAACGCAGGCAGGTGGGACTAGTGTAGCTGGGACATGTTGGCCGGTGTGGGCAAGTTGGGCCGAAGGGCCTGTTTCCACATTGTAACACTCTATGACTCTAAAGCATGCCCTTTCAATTACTATTAATTCATAAAATAAATTCTATGTTGGTGCAAAATTTGTGCAGCAAAGTATCTTGTCATGCGTCCTGACCATCCTGTCAATGGTCTCATCCATTAAGCTTATTTATTTTTGCCCTATAACTCAATGGATATTTTTAAGGCAGAGATAGATAGATTCTTGGTTAGTACGGGTATCAGGGGTTATGGGGAGAAGGCAGGAGAATGGGGTTAGGAGGGAGAGATAGATCAGCCATCATTGAATGGCGGACTAGACTTGATGGGCTGAATGGCCTAATTCAGCTCCTACAACTTATGAACTCAATGGAAGAACAAGCTGAGAGCATGATATATAGGCCTCTACACCCTGGCCGAACAAGAGGGTCAACAATTTATATTCTAGACCAATAAGTTTTAAAAAACAAGAAAGTGACGCTAGGGTTAACAGAAAAGAAAGATAAAAATTTTAATTAATTACACATAGAAAGAGAAATGCAGCAGAGGACAACAGATGAGAGAGAGAAAGAGTAAAAATTGTATATGCTGTACGCTATAAAAACTTTAATAATGTTTTATTGTTGGTCGAATGTGATGCCAAAGTTCACATTGTTCCCCTTCTAGGCAAAGGGGTTGAATGTCATTTTATGGATAAAGTTCTCTGAGAACATTCGACCAACGATAAAACCCTATTAAAATTTTTATAATATAAATTTTTATAACGGCTAGATAGATCTCTCGGGGCTAGTGGAATCAAGGGATATGGGGAGAAGGCAGGCACGGGTTATTGATTGGGGACGATCAACCATGATCACAATGAATGGCGGTGCTGGCTCGAAGGGCCGAATGGCCTCCTCCTGCACCTATTTTCTATTTCTATGTAAAGCACATACAATTTTTACCCTTTATTTTCTGTCTCTCGTCTGTTGCCCTCTGCTGCATTTCTCTTTCTATGTGTAATTAAAAAAAAAATTCTTTGCTGTGAGAAAATTGATAATTTAACTTGTTAAATCTGCAACTTCATGAAACTCACCCATCGGACGAGAGCAAGCTGCTGGTTTCACAAAGCTGCACAGAGCTGATGACATTGTAATTGTAGTAGCTGATGGTCTGGCTTCAACTTGATGTGTTTGGTAATTTACATAGTAACAATGACAAGCAGCATTAATCATAAATTCTGGACCATTGCAAAAGCAGCTAGCCTGGGACTAGTCATTTTATGCAAACAAATTACTGAAAACAGAATATACTCTGTGTCAAGATAACAGCCAAATAGAATAACATTTCCCTGTGAAAATTTACTGTATGTACTATCCAATTTACTATCTAATGCACACCACCCCAGATTCTGCTCTGGGGGCTGTTCCTGTCCACAAATATCAGCTAGTACCAGTGTTTTAGGACATTTGTGTCAGCACACAGCAGTACGGAATGCTCTGGAAAACAGATGCCAACAGATAATGATCTCCCACTCCACCACTGAACTCAGCGCTAAGTCCAGGCATGACTACTCATCCCATCGATCGAGAAGCTGGATACAATTCAGATGCATCCCTGCAATATTACCCCAGCCATAGTTGGCGAGTCTAGCAATCCCCTCCATTTAAATGGGTGGAAAAGGTAACGAAGACATGTACTTTGATTCTTATCTTATTTATAGACAATAGACAAAAGACAATAGGTGCAGGAGTAGGCCATTCGGCCCTTCGAGCCCGCACCACCATTCAATGTGATCATGGCTGATCATTCTCAATCAGTACCCCGTTCCTGCCTTCTCCCCATACCCCCTGACTCCGCTATCCTTAAGAGCTCTATCTAGCTCTCTCTTGAAAGCATTCGGAGAATTGTCCTCCACTGCCTTCTGAGGCAGAGAATTCCACAGATTTACAACTCTCTGACTGAAAAAGTTTTTCCTCACCTCCATTCTAAATGGCCTACCCCTTATTCTTAAACTGTGGCCTCTGGTTCTGGACTCCCCCAGCATTGGGAACACGTATCCTGCCTCTAACGTGCCCAATCCCTTAATAATCTTATATGTTTCAATAAGATCCCCTCTCATCCGTCTAAATTCCAGTGTATACATGCCTAGTCGCTCCAGTCTTTCAACATATGTCAGTCAATAATTGCTGATAACTAATCATTATAGACTCTGTTAGAATACATGTTTCTTTATATATAAAAAAGACAAAGAATAAAAAGGCATTTGCTGAATCCATAATAGAATATGGATAAAAATGGATATACATTTGTAACGATAAGATACATAGAGGAGGAAATTTCTCAGGAGGGAAATTGTTCTGCCAACAGTCATCAAACACAAGATACATGAAATTAAAGTGACTAGTGGAAAGGATTGGGGATGTGCTAAGTTTGGGAAGGTGGGGGAGGGGAAGTGGGGGGGGGGGGGGTCAGTCTCAGTCTACCCCAAGACAGAAGGGGGAGGAGTTGTAGTTTGATAGCCACAGGGAAAAGGAATCTTCTGTGGCATTCTGTACTGCTTCTTGGTGGATCCAGTAACAGAAAAAAATTCAAGAAAATGAAGACCCTGGAAAAATGGAAGTGTGGTTTTCCCTTTAATTAAACACGTGAAGAAGTCACAAATGGCGCTCCTGTGCTGTCAACTTACATAATTTTACTTCAATGTTCCAATTCAATCATCTCTCCCATCTAAACTCAAACCTGCAACCTACTAAAGGTCAAGTACATTTACATGTTGACATGATGTTGGTGGAATAGTAGATTAAGAATGCAATGATGTAAAATTGGGGGAGTCCAGAACCAGGGGCCACAGTTTCAGACTAAGGGGTAGGCCATTTAGAATCGAGATGAGGAAAAACTTTTTCAGTCAGAGTTGTAAATCTGTGGAATTCTCTGCCTCACAAGGCAGTGGAGGCCAATTCTCTGAATGCATTCAAGAGAGAGCTAGATAGAGCTCTTAAGGATAGCGGATTCAGGGGGTATGGGGAGAAGGCAGGAATGGGGTACTGATTGAGAATGATCAGCCATGATCACATTGAATGGTGGTGCTGGCTCGAAGGGTCGAATGGCCTACTCCTGCACCTATTGTCTGTCTAAAATTATAATGACCAAAACATCAAGAAAAATATCATATATTATTAATCTCAAAATTAAATAAACAACAGTTATGTGAAACTATTCTGAGGTAGTGTGTTTAGTGAATAGAAGCAAATGGAATTTAGGAGACATTATCGTTAACCCTAAACTTAGTGCGTCTTTTAAAATCTTAAGATTTTTAGTTTGATTTATTATTGTCACATGTACCGAGGCACGGTGAAAAGCCTTTGTTGTGTGATATCCAATCAAAAAGAGTGTACATGAATACAATCAAACCATCCAGTGTACATCCAGATAAAGGATACAACATTTAGTGCAAGATAAAGTCTGATTAAAGATGGTTCAAAGGTCTCCAATGAGGTAGATGGGAGGTCAGGACCGCACTCTAGCTGGTGAGAGGACGGTTCAGTTGCCAAAAAAATAGCTGGGAAGAAACTGTCGCTGAATTTGGAGGTATGTGTTTTCACATTTCTGTACCCCTTGCCCGAGGGAGAGGGGAGAAGAGGGAGTGACTGGCGTGAGACCGGTCCTTGATCATGCTGGTGGCTTTGCCGAGGCAACGTAAAGTGTAGATGGAGTCAATGGAAGGGAGGTTGGTCTGGGCTACGTCCACAACTCTGCAATTTCTTGTGGTCTTGGATGGAGCTGTTCCCAAACCATGCTGTAATGCATCCCCATAAAATGTTTAAATGATTTGTAAAGACACTTGGTGGAGTTTTATAAACTACTTTTAGACTTACTCATGTCAAGATAATCATACCTCTTAGTATTCATCAAGCACTCCAGCTCTTTGGATTTCTGAGTGGCTTTCTTTAGCACTTCCTCGGGAATACTTGCTAATTTGGCGACATTGAGACCATAACTCCGAGCAGCAGCCCCCTCCGTCAGCTGATAGAGGAATGTGATTGATTCAGGCTGCAGTTCCTCCACTGATCCTACAGGATTAAAAGGGCACTTGTCAATTAATCCTCTCCAGGGCCAACAATTAAAGCAGATGTTTGGCATTAAAGGGTGAATAGTTCTTTCGGTGTCAGAAAAAATAAGCATAATCCATGTACAAGTGTAGAATAAACAAGGAAGCAAACCACTTCCTCTCCCATCGCCCTTTAATAGAAGATCTTTTGACACGCGTTTTCGCTTACATGCAACATGAACTGAGTCAGAGTCCAAAACCTCAGGGACCCCTGTTCTCTAGTAGTCTGAAGAAGGGTCTCGACCCAAAACGTCATCTATTCTTTTTCTCCATTGATGGTGCCTTTCCCGCTGAGTTACTCCAGCATTTTGTGTCTGTCTCAGGTTTCCTCACTGGATTTGGTTATTCACATTTATTTCTATGCTAGTCGATATTTTATTTCACAAACATTTTGCAATTTATCTTATAGATTGAACGGCTGTAAAAAGGAGCTCTAATGAAATTGGAGAGAAACGGTTAAATCTAAACGAACTAGAAAGAAGCATATACATTAACCAGCCCTTTGGATTCAGCAGTGTGGTGCCTTAAATGTTTTAGTCGACACCATTTTGGTCACAGCCATATTGAAAGAAATCACACGTCACGAAAAATCAAGGTAGTATTCACTTTGTTTCCATGTATAAAAACAAGCACATTAGAAAGGACTATTCTTCCCCACTGTTCCTCATCATTCTAGAGACATAGAGTGATACCGCATGGAAACACGCCCTTGGGCCCAACTTGCCCACACCGGCCAACAAGTCCCAGATACACTAATCCCACCTGCCCACGTTTGCCCCACAGCACTCCAAACCTGCCCTATCCATGTAATACCGTATTGATTAGTGTATTTTGTTTCCAACAGGATGTAATGTAGACAAGCCAGGTACAGACCCTGTCCCTAATATCATAGTGAGTCTACAACTGATCAATAACATTAAGCATGCACATCCACGCTAAAGCAAACACTGGCAAATTTAAGGCCTTACACACACCAATGAAATGCTTCTCCTGCTGTGCTACAATGCTGAGAAATATATTCTGCACTCTGTATCTTCCCCTTTGCTCTATCTGTTATACTTGAGTCTGAATCAATTGTACTTTAGCATGGTGTATCTGATCTCTTTGGGTGGCATGCAAAACAAAGCTTTTCACTGTACCTCAGTACAATTGACAATAATAAACCAAATCTCTATTTCCCATTTTATTACAAGGATGTCTTCATCCTTTGCTGTCCTGAAGACAGCTTCATTCACTACCTTAGATATGTCCTTTGCCTTGACACAAGGAATTCTTTATGTCCTTTGCCCGTCTCACCAATTATTGATGAAATGGAAAGAGTTGCTACAGCTAAAAAGAGATTAAATAATATGATGCTTCAGGAAGCTATTAAAAAATTGAGGTTAATGTATCAGTTCCAAATTCTTTCATTCCATGGAATGCATCAGAGGCATAATCTTCCCACTCACCTACAGCTCAGTGTGGGAGCAAACCTGGTTTACAGGGATCACAGCTTGACATACCTACCAAGAACCCGATTCTTCCATTGGGATTAGGGGGATTAGTTCTGGTTATTTCTAGATGGGTACCTGATTCCATGTACTTGCTTATGTTAAAACACCAGGAATAAATATGTCCCTCTTGGATTGGCAGGATGTGTCTCGTGGGCTTCTGCAGGTAACAATGCTTGGCTCCCAACTATTCCCAATCTCCAGTGGTCATTTGGTTGTGGGGTGTAAGTGTAACACTGATGACACTAAAGCAGTGGAAACATGAGTAGTGATGAGGATACAAAGAAGCTTCCACTTGAGTCAATGGTCAGCAAAGTGGCATCTACTTCATTGATAAAAAAATATATATTTTTAAGAGGTGGGATAGACTGGGCAATATTGATATTGAAAGATATCACCTTTCAGAAGTGTCCATGTTCAGAAAGCATTGAAAACCAATAGGCAATGCTAGAGTAACTCAGCGGGTCAGGCAGCATCTCTGGAGAAAAGGAATGGGTGACATTTTGGGTCGGAACCCTTCTTCAGACTGGAAGGACTCTAAGACGCGTTCCGACTCGAAACGTCCCCTATTCCTTTTCTCCAAAGATGCTGCCTGACCCGCTGATTTACTCCAGCATTTTGTGTCTATCTTTGGCGTAAACCATCAGCTGCAGTTCCTTCCCACACATTGAAAACTAACATGCTGGTGCGCCACGCAGGTATAAAAGAGGTAAATCATGTGTTGGCCTTCATTGCCAAAGGATTGAGTACAAGATTAAAAATGTCGTACATGATTACATAGGATTTTGCCAAGACCACACTTGCATTGTGCTCAGTTCTGGCCTCTTTACGTGAAAAATGGATATAGTTGTTGCAGTGGGAAGGCAGCAGAGATTCACCAGATAGGTTCTTGGCACGGTGTCTCCAAAACAGTGAGAAATCTCGTATTTTCAGAATATAGAAGAAAGAGGGATGCCTTCATTAAAACATACAAAATATCTGATGGGGCTCAGCCATGTAAGTATGGAGAGGGTGTTTCTATTGGCTAAGGCATCTAGCATTATGGCTCTGAAAATCAGCATAAGCGATTGACAATTTTGGACTGAACCGAGGAGAAATATTCACATTCTTTGAAATTCTTCACACCAGAGGCTGTAGAAGCTCAGTTAATGATTACTTTCAAAGCTGAGGTCAGGAGATGTCAACATATTAGAAGGGATGTCAATGGAACTTGGGATAAGGCACGAAAATGCTGTTGAAGTAGAAGAGCGGCCATGATCTTACTAAATGCCTACTCCTGTCCCTGTTTCTCTCGTTCCTATGTACAATGTAGATCAGAGTGTGTCACCAAAAGTTGGCGACATAATCCAAGTATAAAAGGGAAAGAGAGGCACTTGGATCCCAAACTAGGGCGGAATAAGGGCCGCACGGTGGCGCGGCGGTAGAGCTGCTGCCTTACAGTGCCTGAGACCTGAGTTCGATCCTGACTACGGGTGCTAGTCATAAGGTCATAGGTGATAGAAGTAGAATTAGGCCATTTAGCCAATCAAGTCTATTCCGCCATTCAATCATGGCTGATCTATCTCTCCCTCCTAAGCCCATTCTCCTGCCTTCTTCCCATAATCTCTGACACCTCTACTAATCAAAAATCTATCTATCTCTGCCTTAAAAATATCCACTGACTTGGCCTCTACAGCCGTCTATGGCAAAGAATTCCACAGGTTCACAACCCTGTGTGGAGTTTGTACATTCTCCCCGTGACCTGCGTGGGTTTTCTCCGAGATCTTTGGTTTCGTCCTACACTCCAAAGACGTACAGGTTTGGAGGTTGATTGACTTGGTATAAATGTAAATTGTTCCTATTGTGTGCAGGATAGTGTTAGAGTGTGGGGATTGCTGGTCGGTGCGGACTCGGTGGGCCGAACTGCCTGTTTCTCCAAACTAAACTAAAGAGCTAAACTACCTATATACAACTCTAAATATTAATCTGCTCAGGGACCCAGTAGCATTATTTAGAGCCAAGACAGAGGCTGGAATATTGCCATGTGTGCAAATAACACTCGGGCGCATTGCTTTAATCAAAATTAACAGTAATAATCTTTTTCTCTAATAAGATACAGGGTTGACGTTTTCTTTTTATTGCATTTTCTGGCACTTAGGAGTTTGTTCTAATTCAGTTTTCCGAGTACAAATAATTTATGAAGAAAATGTTTCAGATTTTTTCATTGCGAAAATTAAATGGAGCCATGGAAACCTCTCTAATTCAAACCATATTATCTGTTGAATGAGGTAGTGCTAACCTAGTTCTTCAACGAACTTAAATTATTTAACCAGTGCAACGTACAAAACTGTTCGGCAAACACTGAGTATTAACAGATGTAATCATTTCTGGCCTGCTTTACTTTTTAAGTCTCTGGGCTCAAGGGTCTGTATCTCTGATGTCCTAGAATTTATTCCTTGAACACCACTCCCTTCCCAGTCCACTATCCTGGCCAGCTGCTGCCTTCTATAATATTACATGTTACTGTACTGGGCTGTTTCGGCTGCTGGAAATGGAGAAACTGAACTAGAATCACCACATGCATCTGTTGCTACAATTATAGAGTCAAAGAGTGATACGGTGTGGAAACAGGCCCTTCGGCCCAACTTGCCCACGCCGACCAACATGTCCCAGCTATACTCTTCCCACCTGCCTGCCTTTGGTCCATACCCTTCCAAACCTGTCCTATCTATAATAATAATAATAATAATTTATTTTAAATAGCGCTTTTCCAAGTGCTCAAAGACGCTTTACAAAACAGTCAAGACATAAAAACAAACAGACGAACTGTCCTGACGGAGAAGCGGCGAACAAATAGCGCCAGCGTCCTCTCACGTCAGGGTCCGGCAGTAGACAATAAAGAACACAAGACACACAATTACAATTTTAACACAAACAACCATCACAGTGATTGCTCCAGGCACACCCTCACTGTGATGGAAGGCAAAGAAAAGTCTTATCTCCTCCTCATTCTTCTCCCGTGGTGCCACGAGGCGATCGAGGCTCCCGACTTTTGAAGCCCCCACCGGGACGATGGAAAGTCCCAGGGCAGAGCCGAGCAGGCCGATGAGGGTCCTGAGCCCCCACCGGGCGATGGAAAGTGCCGCGGCCGAGCCACGCAGGGTGATGAAGGGCCTGCGAGCGGATCTATGTACTTGTCTAACTGCTGCTTAAATGTTGGATAGTCCCAGCCTCAACTACCTCCTCTGGCAGCTTGCTACAATAAAACATTTTTAGAAAGATTGAAACAATGAAGGAAACTGCAGCTAACTGTAGGGGTGTCACGGTGGCGCAGTGAATAGAGTTGCTGCCTTACAGTGCCAGAGGCCCGGAATTGATCCTGACTGCGGGTGCTGTCTGTATGTTCTCCCCCGACTTGCATGAGTTTTCTCGAGGATCCCCGGTTTCCTCCCGCACTCCATAGGTACAGGTTAATTGGCTTAGTAAAATTGTAAATTATCTCTAGTGTGTGTTGGACAGTGTAAGTGTGTGGGGATCGCTGGTCGGTGCGGACTCGGTGGGCCGAAGGGTGTGTTTCCTTAGAAGGATGAGAGGGGATCTTATCGAAACATATAAGATTATTAAGGGGTTGGACAAGTTAGAGGCAGGAAACATGTTCCCAATGTTGGGGGAGTCCAGAACCAGGGGCCACAGTTTAAGAATAAGGGGTAGGCCATTTAGAACAGAGATGAGGAAAAACCTTTTCAGTCAGAGAGTTGTAAATCTGTGGAATTCTCTGCCTCAGAAGGCAGTGGAGGCCAATTCTCTGAATGCATTCAAGAGAGAGCTAGATAGAGCTCTTAAGGATAGCGGAGTCAGGGGGTATGGGGAGAAGGCAGGAACAGGGTACTGATTGAGAATGATCAGCCATGATCACATTGAATGGTGGTACTGGCTCGAAGGGCCGAATTGCCTACTCCTGCACCTATTGTCTATTTCCACGCTGTATCTCAAAACTAAACTAAACTAAACAAACATTTAATATATTCAAAACTAGGCTTAAAACCTTCATGTTCTACAGTGTCTATGACTAGCACTTTGATTCTTGCTACTCTATATATCTTACTTTTGGTCTATTCTTATTACTTTTTATATCTTATTACTTTTTATCTAATTTTATTACTCTATCGTTCGCAGTCCGTCTGTCTTTTGTGTTTTTGTTGTTTTTGTATGAATTGTAGTTTTAATATGGTGTAGTGTTTGTATGTTATGTTTTGGGGGGGGGGGGGGGGGTGGGAGGGAACGGGAACTGTAAAATTCTCTCTCCCGAACGGAGACGTGACCTTTGTTTCTGTGTCGTGTCTCCGTTCCCGTTGCGGCCTACCACCGGCCATGCACCTGGGACCACCTGGGGCTCTGGTTTGCAGAGCCCGCGGCCCAGACTCACCATCTGCGGCGCTGGCTGCCTGCGGATGCTGCGGGAGCGGCTGCGACTCGTCTCCGGAGGCTCCGGCGCGGGCCGCGTGGACGTCGGAAGCCCGCAGACCCCTGGATGGGGGCCGACATCGGGAGCTCCGGCAGCGGCAGAGGCAACGTGTTCGCCCGCCCCGAATCGCGGGGCTTGGGTCGGCCCGCCACGGACCTTTCACCATCCGGCGCGGCCTGAAATAGGCCGTTGACCTTTCACCGCCCAGCGGCGGCTTCAATATCGGGAGCCCCGACCGCCCCGACGTGGCAACTCCAACAGCCTGACCGCGGGACAAGACGGCAGGGAAGAGAAAAAGACATTTTTGGCCTTCCATCACAGTGAGGAGGGACTGGAGGAGACTCACTGTGATGGATGTTTCTTTTTGTTTGGTGTTAGTTGTGATTGTATGTGTTATTGCATTTTTATTGATTATTCTTATTGGTCTTATTGTTTAACTGCGGGTAATGTTTCATTTCACTACACATTTATGTGTATGTGACAAATAAACGACTATTGACTATTGACGACGTTAGCTCGCTGTTGACTTCTGTCATAGAAACATAGAAACATAGAAAATAGGTGCAGGAGTAGGCCATTCGGCCCTTCGAGCCTGCACCACCATTCAATATGATCATGGCTGATCATCCAACTCAGTATCCCGTCCCTGCCTTCTCTCCATACATCCTGATCCCTTTAGCCACAAGGGCCACATCTAACTCCCTCTTAAATATAGCCAATGAACTGGCCTCAACTACCTTCTGTGGCAGAGAATTCCACAGACTCACCACTCTCTGTGTGAAAAAAAACGTTCTCATCTCGGTCCTAAAAGACTTCCCCCTTATCCTTAAACTGTGACCCCTTGTTCTGGACTTCCCCAACATTGGGAACAATCTTCCTGCATCTAGCCTGTCCAACCCCTTAATACTTTTGTAAGTTTCTATAAGATCCCCCCTCAATCTTCTAAATTCCAGCGAGTACAAGCCGAGTCTATCCAGTCTTTCTTCATATGAAAGTCCTGCCATCCCAGGAATCAATCTGGTGAACCTTCTCTGTACTCCCTCTATGGCAAGAATGTCTTTCCTCAGAGAGGAAAAAGACTTTCCTCAGTCGTCGTCCAACATGTTGACAGAATTGATCGCCCGACGCGTCACAGAGTGCATCGTGTCATCTTTTCCGGGGGATGGTCACGAGGAGGCTTCTGTCATGATCCCCCATTACTCTATTAGTCTTACTTATAACTATTATTTATTTATCTTATTACTCTTATTATTTGTATTTTCCTACCTTTTCTCCTTGTTCTATATTTTTTAGGCTCTGTGTAAAACACTTTGAATTGCCATTGCTGTATGAAATGTGCTATATAAATAAACTTGCCTTGCCTTGCCTTGCCTTAATCCAGAAGCTGGTACCTATTCAGCAACTGACAAGAAGCAATTCCTAATTCTGCTGGACCTTCTACGCTTCTTTTTACTGCCCTAGGGCATTCTCCACTGTAGAAAGACGTTGAATTAGAATATAGAAAAATACAGCACAAGAAGACCCACAACCTCTGTACCAAACATGATGACAAGATAAACTAATCTCATCTGCCTGCACATGAATCCATCTCCCTCCATTCTCCGACTTTGCTCTCCATGCAGCTTCATCATGACATATCATACGCTGGACAACAGAGCAAAATGCACTACAGCGACCTCACGTGATACACTGGGAAATTGTTGAACCATGGACAATTAAAATTTGGAATGTCTCCAATGAAGAGTGCTATCCACTCCAGCAATACAGAAAATAAGTGCAGGAGTAGGCCATTCGGCCCTTCGAGCCAGCACCACCATTCAATATGATCATGGCTGATCATCCAGAATCAGTACCCCGTTCCTGCTTTTTCCCCATATCCCTTGATTCCGATAGCCCTAAGAGCGAAATCTAACTCACTCTTGAAAACATCCAGTGAATTGGCCTCCACTGCCTCCTGTAGCAAAGAATTCCTCAGATTCACAAATATTATTTGGAAATAAAAAGACATCCACCTGAAATAATTAGTTTCTCCACTGATGCTGCCTGACATGATTTACAGCATCTACAATATTCTGCTTTCACCCTTGATTCTGGAAACTATCAATTACAAAAGATCTCACATGTGCACACTAACTTCATTTGGTTCTAACCCATAAATTTAAAATTCTTATCTGGGTGATCATGTCCCACTATGGTCTCATCCCTCTTAACTTTAACACCTGTTAGGATCATACAGCCCTCTGAAATATCTGCATTCTTTCAATCCTGTCTTCTGCACATGGAGTCATAGAGTCAACTTGCCCACACCGGCCAACATGTTCCAACTACACTAGTCCCACCTGCCTGTGTTTGGCCCACATCCCTCCAAACCTGTCCTATCCATGTACCTATCTAAATGGTGCTTGATGTTTCTAAATATTTCTTGCCATGCACGTCCTCATCCAAATCATTGATATAGACGACAATCAGTAATGGGCCCAGCACCAAACCCTGAGGCACACCATTAGTCACAGGCCCCCATTCCGAGAAGCAACCTTCCACCATCACCCGCTGCTTCCTTCCAAGAATCCCGGCCATCTCTGCCAACTTTTGCGTCAGTGGCAATGTTACTAATCAGCCCAGCTACATTTTCATCTACATCATTGACATCATAAACTAGAGGTCACAGGATAAGTTTGTGCGGAACACCACTGGTCGCGATCACAAACATCCAGTCAAAACAACACCATTCCACTGCTACCCTCTCTGGCCAAGCCAATTTTCTTTTCAATCAAGCAAGTCTCCATGGATCCCGTGTACATTAATCTAATGGGTCAGCCTACCATGAGGGTCCTTGTTAAAAGCTTCACTAAAATCCATGTAGACGACACCCGCTGCCCTACCCTCATCAATCACCTTCGTCATCACCTCAAGTTCACAAGACATGACCACCCCCACATAAAGCTCTGTTGCGTGTTACTAATAAGTCTATGTCTTTCCAGATGCAATAAGGTCTCATCCCTAAGAGTCTTCTCCAATAATTTCCCTACAATTGATGTAAAGCTTTCTGGCCTATGATATCCTGGTTTGTTTCGACTGCCCTTTTTAAATAGAGGGACAACATTAGCTATTCTCCAGTTCGCTGGGGCCTCAGCTGTAGCTAACGAGGATACGTGATCCCTGTCAATCTCAGGCTGTTAATCATGAATGACCATTCTGGAATGATGTCACGAAACAGTTATTGCTGTACCCAAAGGATGAATTAACTGTAATGAGTTCAACACCATACTACTTGAAACTCATTAAGGCAACTACATTGACATGCTAATTTCTGCAAACGAATAAGAAATCTACCGTCATCATTTCCTCTTAACTTCCATTTAGTTCAGCACTGCTGTTAATGCAAATTTAATTTTTCAGCGTAATCGGATATCTGCACCTTTTTGCTTGTCAGAAACAATCAACAATTTATGACAGTCAAGTAAGCACCATTTTTCAAATATTGGAATGACTTTGCAGATATTATCCAAGCTGGATAATATTTTCCATCATTTCTTAGTTTAGAGATACTGCGCCAAAATAGGCCCTTCACCAAGTCCGTGCCGACCAGCGATCCCCATACATTAGCACTATCCTACACACTGGGGCCAATCTACAATTTTTACCGAAGTACAAACCTGTATGTCTTTGGAGTGTGGGAGGAAACCAGAGCACCCGGAGAAAACTCACGTGGTCACAGGGAGAACATACAGCCTCGTACAGACAGCACCAGTAGCCAGGATTGAACCCGGATCCCTGGCGCTGTAAGGCAAGCAACACTACCCCTGCGCCACCGTGCTGCCCATTACTTTAGAGGTTTTTGCAATTATTGGCGTACTCAACTTGAATTCAAAAATGGAGTCTTGGACATTGCATAAAGATTATCCAATGTAAAATTTACATTGCAGGTCCCATGAATGTGTGTCTCTAATATTCACCATCCACAAAATACACTGCAATTACTTGCCCGGGATTCCGACGCCAACCCAAGTCCATGACCCGTAGTGTCGTGAAGCTAGCGGGTAGCGGCTGGAGAGGAAAACTGCTATCTGTAGGCTCCCATCTAAGCTGCACACCATTCCCAATTGGAAGTCTATGATTCTTCCTTCTTCATCACTGCTCTCTACATACTGTAAGTCCCTGCACGTCACACAATCACATACCATCATGTTGTGTGACATACCAACACAAAAACCAACCTCCTTTCCATTACCTCCATTTATACTTCACACTGCCTCGGCAAGGCCACCAGCATAATCAAGAACGAGTCACACCCTGGACACTCCCTCTTCTCCCCTCTCCCATCAGGCAAAAGGTATAGAAGTGTGAAAAGACACACCTCCAGATTCAGGGGCAGTTTCGTCCCAGCTGTTATCAGGCAACGGAATCATCTTACCATAACCAGTGAGCAGTGCTGAAGTACTATCTACCTCTTTGGTGACCCTCTGACTATCCTTCTGAATCAATCTGAAGAAGGGTCTCGACCCGAAACGTCACCCATTCCTTCTCTCCTGAGATGCTGCCTGACCTGCTGAGTTACTCCAGCATTTTGTGAATAAACACCTTTGATTTGTACCAGCATCTGCAGTTATTTTCTTACTCTGACTATCCTTGGTCGGACTTTGCTGGTTTCACCTTGCACTAAATGTTATTCCCTTATCATGTATCTATGCACTGTAAATGGTTCAATTGTAACCATGTATTGTCTTTCTGCTGACTGGATAGCGCACAACAAGAAGCTTTTCACTGCACCTCGGTACACGTGACAATAAACTAATCTAAACTATCCTGTAGCACCATGCAAGTCTCTTCACAAGAAATGCTACAGTAGTTCAAGTGGATGGCTAACCACCTATATTTTAAATGGGAATTTGGAAAAGGCACAACCCACAACTAAATAAATAATAAAGGCCCGCTGTGGCAATAGCCACCTCCTCTGATTATTTGCAGTTCATTCTAGTGCTTGAAATTGTACACAGGAAGTTGTGGCTGCAATAGGAGCTCACCAATACTCCTGAAATAAACTGTTAAACACAGTGTTCACACAGATTGACCTTTTATACTTTTCGCCAGATGACCCAATCCTGATACCTAAATTGATAAAAAAGACATTGGAAAATGAGGAGCGCATTACTATAATGTACACGTTGTGAAAACAGCAAAAGCTGTACGTTGGCTGGAAATTATGGGCTTATGTTAGTGAAGTTCTAACAACCAGTACTGGGATACAAGGCCTGGCTCGAGTGGATGCAGAGGATGAAAGGTCAGGATAAGAGTGGATGTGGAAAGGGTGCTTCCACTAGTGGGAGAGTCTAGAACCAGAGGGCATAGCCTCAGAATTAAAGGACTCGCCTTTAGAAAGATGAGGAGGAATTTCTTTGGTCAGAGGGTGGTGAATCCGTGGAATTCACTGTTGTAGAGGCCAAGTCATTGGATATTTTTAAGGCGGAGATTGAGAGTTTCTTGACTAGTATGGGTGTCAAGGATTTATGAGGAGAAGGCAGGACAATGGGGTTGAGAGGGAAAGATAGATCAGCCATGATTGAATGGGGGAGATGACTCAATGGACAGAATGGCCTACTTCTGCTCCCATGACATATAAACTTATAAAGAACATTTTCTCAATTACTCACAGCTCAAAATAATCTTAGTATATCATGTTTCTAGTTACCCAAATATATGATGGAGCTACATGAAAAACAAAAACACATCCAATGGTAGTGCATTCAATTTTTTCCTCTTATCAATCAGATTTTCTTTAGAGCAATCTCAATTCTGTTGCTTTCTTCTAAAGGTTGAACAGATGTCACAACCCACTGAAGATAGACATAAAAAGCTGGAGTAACTCAGGTGGTCACGGTGGCGCAGCGGTAGAGTTGCTGCCTTACAGCGAAGCCAATGGAATGTTGGCATTCATAACAAGAGGAGTTGAGTATAGGAGCAAAGAGGTCCTTCTGCAGTTGTACAGGGCCCTAGTGTGCAGTTTTGGTCTCCAAATTTGAGGAAGGATATTCTTGCTATTGAGGGCGTGCAGCGTAGGTTTACTAGGTTAATTCCCGGAATGGCGGGACTGTCCTATGTTGAAAGACTGGAGCGACTAGGTTTGTATACACTGGAATTTAGAAGGATGAGAGGGAATCTTATCGAAACGTATAAGATTATTAAGGGGTTGGACATGTTAGAGGCAGGAAACATGTTCCCAATGTTGGGGGAGTCCAGAACCAGGGGGCACAGTTTAAGAATAAGGGGTAGGCCATTTAGAACAGAGATGAGGAAAAACTTTTTTAGTCAGAGAGTTGTGAATCTGTGGAATTCTCTGCCTCAGAGGGCAGTGGAGGCCAATTCTCTGAATACATTCAAGAGAGAGCTAGATAGAGCTCTTAAGGATAGCGGAGTCAGGGGGTATTGGGAGAAAGCAGGAACGGGGTACTGATTGAGAATGATCAGCCATGATCACATTGAATGGCGGTGCTGGCTCGAAGGGCCGAATGGCCTACTCCTGCACCTATTGTCTATTGTCTATTGTCTATTGAATGCAGCGCTGGACACCTGGGTTCGATCCCGTCTACAGGTGCTGTCTGTACGGAGTTTGTACGTTCTCCCAGTGAACCGCTTGAGATCATCGGTTTCCTCCCACATTCAAAAGACGTACAGGTTTGTAGGTTAATTGGCTTGGTAAATGTAAAAATTGTCCCTAGTGGGTGTAGGGTCGTGTTAATGTGCGGAGATCGCTGGTCAGCGTGGACCCGGTGGGCCGAAGGGCCTGTTTCCACGCTGTATCTCTAAACTAAACTCAGCGGGTCTGGCAGCATCTCTGGAGAAAAGGAAGAGGTGACGTTTCGGGTCGCGACCCTTCTTCAGACCACAACCCACCGACAGGAAGAGGCCACAGAGTGGCAAGAAGGATTAATACCAACTCAACTTGTGATACTAAAAGGACACTCACATGCAAAAAGACATCTGTGGTGGCAGGTGAATTGGCCACCGTACATTGCCCCGAGTGAATGGATGAGTAGTGGAATTTGGGGGAGTTCAACAGAATAAAGAATGTAATTAGTGTTAGTGGGTAGTTGATGGTACAGACTCCAAAGACGTACAGGTATGTAGGTTAATTGGCTGGGTAAATGTAAAAATTGTCCCTAGTGGGTGTAGGATAGTGTTAATGTACGGGGATCACTGGGCGGCACGGACTTGGAGGGCCGAAAAGGCCTGTTTCCGGCTGTATATATATATATATATATATGGTTGGCAGGGACACGGTGGGCTGAAGGGCCTGTTTCTATGCCGAATGACCAAACGCTGGCAAAATGGAGGGGCTTGGGGCCCAAATGCATCAAATCAATAGGATGTGAATGCCAAAGCAATAGTCTAATGGACCTAGCCATTAAGAAGAGCAGGAAATAGCTAAACCCCCTAGTGTCAAATAATCTTCTCCATTGCTTCCCAATAAAATAAAATGGCTCACAGCAAAAGATTGCTCACACTACCTTCTGGAAACTCAAGTGATATTAATGGGGCGAAAGGTGGGGGGGGGGGGAGAGAATGGGAAAGATCCTGGTTTGACTAAAAAAAATCAGATGCAGATCTTTTTCAGCAAGCCCATCCCCCAGCCTCACCCCCCAAAAAAAAATCTTAAGAACAGAAGTTCCTGTTTCAGAAATCTGCAATTCCGTGAAAGACTTTGGATATTTCATTATATTTAAGAAGGCATATAAAGGTGTCAACTACTACTGTTAATGGTTCCAGTCCATTAATCTGCGGTAAATTAGTTATAAAAAGGCAAAAGAGTCGGGATTACAAAGGCTTTTGTATGCCTTTTCCATAACCAAAGTTTCAAGAAGGGTCCCGATTCAAAAGATCAACAATCAATTTTCTCCAAGAAGATGCTGCCTGACCCGATGAGTTACTCCAGCATTTTGTGTCAGTGTCACAATTAAAATTCTAATCAAAAAGCTGGAGTAACTCAGCAGGACAGGCAGCATCTTTGGAGAGAAGGAATGGGTGACGTTTCGGGTCGAGACCCTTCTTCAGACTGCTTTTCTGCCTGTCCCGCTGAGTTACTCCAGCTTTCTGTGTTTATCCTCGGTTTAAACCAGCATCTGCGGTTATTTCCTATGCAATTAAAGTTCTGATGCCCATTCTCAAATTCAAGAGTGTTTCATTGTCCTAGGTCCCAAACAGAACAATGACATTTTTGTCTGAAGAAGGGTCTCGACCCGAAAAGTCACCCATTCCTTCTCTCCAGATATGCAGCCTGTCCCACTGAGTTACTCCGGCATTTTGTGTCTATCTTCGGTGCGATCCAGCACCTGCAGTTCGTTCCCACGCAATGAAAATTTTACTTGCCATTCATTTTTTTGACATCCGAACCATTTTGTTCATCTTCCTCATTTAACAGGAAAGCCATGTGGTAATTGCCGATGTTCTGCGGGAAGAGTTTCTCCAGCTCACACACGGGTGGGTAGTGGGTAACAAAGAGTGTCAGGGACTTCACCTGAAAGAACAATTATAATGCTTCATTGCACACCATTGGAATAATCAGCATCACTGAACTCCATAATGGACCAAAATATATGTTGCCACTCAAGAAAAGGGCATGGTGATTTGTGTATGAAATAAAATTAAAGAACAGTCCTATCCATCAACAAGTAAAACAAAACCCCTGACTTGATCAATGAAGAAAAAATTGTAACATAAGTAGTGAGCCTCCTGTTTGGCTACATGATTGTCCTCAATTCCACCCAACAGTGATGATTTGGTCCAACTCTTGAATGGCTCGATTGTAATCATGTATTGTCTTTCCGCTGACTGGATAGCACGCAACAAAAGCTTTTCACTGTACCTCTGAACATGTGACAATAAACTAAATTCAAACTGAACTCTCCTCATTGACACGAGTCAAAAGGCCCAACTGTCAAGGAAATACCATGTTAAACCAGGAAAGTGTGGATTATTAGAAACAAGGAAATGCAGATGCTGGGTAATACACAGAAGGACACAAAGTGCTGGAGTAACTCAACAGGTCAGATTCATCTCTGGAGAACATGGATAGGTGACGTTTCGGGTCGAAACCATTCTTCAAACACGTTCTCCAGAGATGCTGCCCGACCGGCTGAGTTACTCCAGCACTTTGTGTCCTTAAGGGTGGATTATTGATGACTTAATATTCAAAACTATGCATCTCTGCGCAAAGCACCCAAATGTGTAACTCGGAAGACAATGTCAGCTTTAACAATATGTGACACCGAGATTAAAGTACGTAAATAGACAGAAGCTTTGTCCTACTGCAGCCATTTAGCGATGAAATCCAAAATATAAAATCATTTCTTTTTGAAGTTTGTTGTTGAAAGTTTTTTTTAAAATAGTTACTTCTCTACGCCTAACTTCATTTTATTGAGGCTTGTAGAAAAACATACGTTTCACTTTTACGTGCGCTCCTACAACTGAACTGAATCAAAAAAATTCCATGACCAAACAGAGCAAAACAAACCAAGTCTGCTGGAAGCAAGACCACTACAATAAGCAGGAACATGCTGATAAGTGGCAGAATAAGTAGCCAAATAAGCTACATTTCAACATTTAACATCTTCCCTTAAAATTCAATGACACCATCATCACAGAATTGCTCATCATCAACAACAGGGGGGAGGGGGGGTTGTACCATTCACCAAGTACTTAACTGGTCCAGCCACATTGGCTACAATAGCAGATCAGACGCTGGGTAACCTATTGGGAGTCCTCGCCTCCTGACTCCCCAAAATCTTTTACAAAGCAGACTAGGCGTATGATGAAATACGCTCCAGATATTGAGAAGAGTCCAAATCCAAGACTCAAAGATCAGCACAAGACCAGCATCTTGTCCATCAGCATAAACATTCATCCTCTCTACCACGCTGGCTGCAATGTAACATCTGCAAATTGTACGTACTGCAATTGTTAGCCTAGACTACAGACCAGAAACATCAACTCTGTTTCAATCTCCACAGAAGCTGCCTGATCTGCTGAGAACGTCCAAGATTTTGTGTGCTTTTATTTTGGATTGCCACCATCTGTTTTGTTTCTTTAGTTCCCTCTATTGCAAGACTACTTAGCTCTGAAATTAAAACCTGACCCAAACACTTGAAATATTTTCTATACTTGACTATCACCAAAAGTGTAATAAAATAATAATCCTGCCACAAAGAACCTCCACTCCCTGGTAGCGCTGGGAGTGCACTGCTTAGATGATGCAACTTGGTCACCTCTGCCAAGTCATTTAAAAGCCGAAATAAGACTAAGGTGCAGTGGGGATTCATTGATGAGTAATGGAGAAGGGGTAGGAATAAATAAGTGTATACTTCCTCCTACTCCTTTTCAAACATGTAAGATTTAATTTGTGTTGTTTATGAGAATCTATTCATTGAGTTGAGTATAGGTTTATCGTTCATTTCATTTTATTGTTATTTTGCTTTGTTTGAATCTTTTTTTATTTTTCTTGTTCGAAATAAAATATAAACAACAACAAGCTGCATGTTTAATAGGTGCAAAAAGCTATAGAAACTCAGCGGGACAGGCAGTATCTCTGGAGAGCAGGAATGGGTGACGTTTCAGGTCGAGACCCTTCTTCAGACCCGACCCGACCCGACATTTTCTGGCCTCGACCCGAAATGTCACCCATTCCTTCTCTCCAGAGATGCTGCCCGACCCGCTGAGTTACTCCAGCTTTTTGTACCCATCTTCGGTTTAAACCAGCATCTGCAGTTCCTTTCTACACGTTTAGCAGGTACATTCACTCGCGCACATAACTCTACGGATGCAGATTTGAGAAGTTTATATTCCTGAAGAGAAAAAAGGAAGTAAGTCATATTGCACTGCCTTACATCTAAGAATCCTGGACTGTGATTTCCAGTTTGTAACATGTTACGGTGCTGTGATTTTAACAAGCCTGACCTCACAAAGGGTCCGTGCTCTGCATCATTAACTTTGCCTCTTTTTGCAAAGATGCTGTTGACCTGTTGAGTGTTTCCTGCATTTTCTGCTTTTATTTCAGATTTCTACCATTTGCATCTCTTCTTGCTATTATTTTTTAATGAATTTTCATCCGCCGCATAATTTCTTTGAGGCAGTTTCTCTTTGTGCTTTACAAGTCTTTATTATCGTACGATAATAATGTATTTGGCTCCATCAACAAAATTACATTGCAGTTCCCACGGCACCATTAGACATCTATCAGACCTTGGTAATTCATCCATGCTGCAGGAAGTAAAAGAACATTAAAAATGACCTTTAATTTTCACGTTAAAATTCTACATAGATAATTGCTGCCTGAATAAGGATACTAATTATATATGAATAATGACAAGATGTGCATATCAAAGGAAAAGAACACATACTATTTGTACTTCTATTATGCCATTCACATAACTGGACATAACAATTTAAATTAACAAACCTTATAATAATAATAATAATAATAATGCATTACATTTATATAGCACTTTTCAAACACTCAAAGACGCTTTACAGGGATTTCTAGAACATAGAGAAGTGAATAAATAGATAAATAAGTAAACGAACAGAAAAAGGAGACAGAAGGTGAGGTGACGGTCAGTGGTTGAAGGCAGTGCTGAACAGGTGAGACTTCAGTGATGTTTTGAATGTGGTGAGTGAGGAGGAGTCTCTGACGGTTTGGGGTAGTGAGTTCCATAGGGTGGGAGCAGCGATGGAGAAAGCCCTGTCCCCCCAGGATCTGAGTTTGGTCCGGATGGGGCGGGACAGGAGATTGGCAGCAGCAGAGCGGAGGGTGCAGGTGGGAGTGTGCCTGTGGAGGAGGTCAGTCAGGTAGGATGGGGCCAGGTTATGGAGGGCTTTGTAGGTCATGAGGAGGATTTTGTATTGGATTCTCTGGGGGATGGGGAGCCAGTGGAGTTTGTAAAGGACGGGGGTGATATGGTCACGGATCGGGGAGTGGGTGAGTAGACGGGCAGCGGAGTTTTGAATGTATTGAAGTTTACTGATGATTTTTGAGGGTGAGCCATAGAGGAGGCTATTGCAGTAGTCCAGACGGGAGGTGATGAAGGCGTGGATGAGGGTTTCTGCAGCTGTGAAGGAGAGGGATGGACGGAGACGGGCAATGTTTTTGAGGTGGAAGAAGGCTGTCTTTGTGATGTGTTTGATGTGTTTGTCGAAGGAGAGGGTTTGATCAAAGATGATTCCAAGATTCCGGATGTGAGGGGAGGTGGATACTGGGAGACCATCAATATTGAGGATGAAGTTTTGGGTGGATTTGGTGAGCGTTTTTGGACCAATGATGATGATTTCAGATTTGTTGCAGTTGAGTTTGAGGAAATTTGATTGAAGCCAAGATTTTATTTCAGTGATGCAGTTTGTCAGTGTAGAGTGTGTGGTGGTGGAGATTGACTTGGTGGAGATGAGGAGCTGGATATCATCGGCGAAGCAGTGGAAGTTGAGACCATGACGGCGGATTAATTGACCAAGGGGGAACAGGTAGAGGATGAAGAGGAGGGGGCCAAGGACTGAGCCTTGGGGGACACCTTGGGGGAGGGGAGCGGTGGGGGATTTACAGTTGTTAATGGAGATGAACTGGTGCCTGTCAGAGAGGTAAGATTTGAACCAGGATAGGGCTGTGCCGGTGATGTTAAAGGAGGTTTCAAGTCGGGTGAGGAGAATGGAGTGATTTATGGTGTCAAAGGCGGCGCTGAGGTCAAGTAGGATGAGGATGTTGAGGTTGCCAGCGTCAGAGGAGAGGAAAAGGTCGTTTGTGATTTTGAGGAGCGCAGTTTCAGTACAGTGGTTGGAGCGGAATCCGGATTGGAAAGTTTCATACAGGTTATTGGTAGAGAGGTGGTATTTGAGTTGGGAAGCTACAGCACGTTCCAAAACTTTGGACAGAAATGGTAGGTTGGAGATTGGTCTGAAGTTGTTTGTTTGTTATCACATGCATGCCCACTTCAAATAATAGGGATCAGTGTTATCTATTGACCAAGGGATATTCAGTGTAGAAAGGAACTGCAGATGCTGATAGACACAAAATGCTGGAGTAACTCAGCGGGACAGGCAGCATCGCTGGAGAGAAGGAATGGGTGACATTTCGAGTCGAGATGTTTAGTTTAGTTTAGAGATACAGTGCAGAAACAAGCCCTTTGGCCCACCGAGTCCACACCGACCAACGCACATTAACGCTATCCTACGCACACACATACTAGGGATAGCTTACATTTATACCAAGGCAATTAACCTACAAACCTGCACGTCTTTGGAGTGTGGGAGGAAACCGGAGCACCCGGAAAAAACCCACGTGGTCACGGGGAGAAAGTACAAACTCCGTGCAGGCAGCACCTGTAGTCAGGATCAAACCCGGGTCTCTGGCACTGGAAGGTAGCAACTCTACTGCTGCGCTACCGTGCCGCTGAGTGTCTCCAGCATTTTGTGTCTATCGTGGTGTGACAGGGAGATGAGGATGACAGTATTGTGCTGTGACAGGGAGATGAGGATATTGGGGCAGTATTTTCCCTGGTGCTGTTTGGCTAATGTAAATGTCACACAATGGAAATTGAGGGGCTTTACATTAATCAAAGGGGCACCGATTGGGTTTAGTAATTAAATGGCCATTTAAAGAACAAAGACCATCAAACAGTGCAGCACAGGAACAGGCTCTTTGGCCTACAATGCCCATGCTGAACATGATGCCAAGATAAACTAATGTCCTCTGCCCGCACGTGATCCATATCCCTCCATTCCCTGCATACCCATGTGCCCATCTAAAAGCCTCTTAAATATCACTATCATATCTGCCTCGCTGGCAGCGTGTTTATGGCACCCACCACCTTCCGTGTGAAAAACTTGCCCTGCACGCGGGCGAGCAGAGACGCAGCTGGTAGAGCTGTTGCCTCGTAGCGTCAGAGACCTGTATTCAATCCTGACCTCGAGGTGCTGACTGTGTGAAGTTTGCACGTTTGCCCAGTGACTGCATGGGTTTCCTCCGGTGTTCCGGTTTTACTCCCACACCCTAAAGATGTGCGGGTTTGAAGGTTAATTGGCCTCTGTACATTACCCCTGGAGTGTAGGGAGTGGATGAGAAACTGTGATAACATAGAATTAGTGTATTCGCGCGATTGATGGTCAGTGTGGACTTGATGGGCCAAAGGGCCTGCTTCCATGCTGTATCTCTAAACCAAATATCTCCTTGAAACTTTGCCCCTCTTGCCTTAAACTATGCCCTCTAGTCTTGTGATTTCCACTAGAGGGCACACAGTTTTAAGGTAAGAGGAGCAGAGTTTAAATGAGATATACAGAGCAAGTTTTTTTTTCACATGAGAGCCTGAAACGGACTTCCAGGGGTGGCGGTGGAGAAAGATAAGATGGCGGCATTTACGAGGCTTTCACATCGGCTCTGACTGTCTGCTCTATCTATGCTTCACGTCATTTTATATACGATACAGGAGTGTGGCTGCGCGTACCACCAGACTTAAGAACAGTTTCTACCATCAGGCCATCAGGCTTCTGAACTCATAAACACATTTCAAATCATATATGTTGATTATTTTTAATATCGTCATTTTACCTATTTTTAATATTGTCTTTTTACCTTACTAATGTCATTTTAAAAATCTTATTTATCCTTGGAATATTACTGCTGAGGTGACCCGTTGTCTTGTCAAATACATTTCATTGTACCGTTGACCCTGTGCCAACCTACATATGACAAATACAAAAATTATTATTATTATTATTATTATTATTATTATTATTATTATTATTATTATTATTATTATTATTATTATTATTATTATTATTATTATTATTATTATTATTATTATTATTATTATTATTATTATTATTATTATTATTATTATTATTCTATCAGGTCTCCCCCCAACCTCCGACGTTCCAGAGAAAACAATCCAAGTTTGTCCAACGTCGCCATTCTAACTAGTACCCTCGAATCTAGGTATCATTCTGGTAAACCTCATCTGCACCCTTTCCATAGCCTCCACATCCTCCCTGTAATGAAGTGACCAGAACTGCACACAATGGCTCTTGTACTCAATGTCCCGACCGATGAAGACAAACGTACCATACGCCTTGTCAACCATACTATTGATATGTTATCACTTTCAGGAAGCTCTGGACTTGGACCCCAAGATCCCTCTGCCACATCACTGCTGCCCAAGGTTCTTACCAGTTACCGTATACTTTCCCTTTACATTCTACCTGCCAGCATTTCACACTTCCTCAGATTACACTCCATTAGCCATTTCTTCGCCTATTTTTTGTAGCTGATCTATATCCTGCTGTATACTTTGATAGCCTTCCTCGTTGTCTGCAACTCCATCAATAATAGATAATAATAGATAATAAACAATAGGTGCAGGAGTAGGCCATTCAGCCCTTCGAGCCAGCACCGCCATTCAATGCGATCATGGCTGATCACTCTCAATCAGTACCCCGTTCCTGCCTTCTCCCCATACCCCCTCACTCCGCTATCCTTAAGAGCTCTATCCAGCTTTCTCTTGAAAGCATCCAACAAACTGGCCTCCACTGCCTTCTGAGGCAGAGAATTCCACACCTTCACCACTCTCTGACTGAAAAAGTTCTTCCTCATCTCCGTTCTAAATTTTGGTGTTTGTTTATTAACCAACCCATCTACATTTATGACCAAGGATGGTTTAAACCTTCGGTTAAAACCAGCTTCTCCAGTTCCTTCCCATATCTTTATGACCACGTCTTTCATATGTATCACAAACTACAGAGGTGCCAGCACAGATTCCTGCGGAATTTCACTGGTGACTGATCTCCAGCCAGAATAACTCCCTCCCAGCACAATCCTTTACAGTCTATTGTCTATTGAATTCTATAAGTGAATCAGTTCTGAATCCAAACAACCAAGTCACCATGGATTCCACGCATCTTAATTTTCTGGATCAGCCTATTATGAGGGTCTTTATCAAATGCCTTAATATGACTCCGAATGCCTTACACTTTCAGTCTTAAGAAGCGTCTCGACCCAAAACATCACCCATTCATTCTCTCCAGAGATGCTGCCTGTCCCGCTGAGTTACTCCAGCATTTTGTGCCTATCTTCGCCTTAGAACTAGAGTTGTAGAAATTCATAAAATTCTTTCTGAAGTTTTCCTACCTACTTTGCTTCTCAGTTGGCCATTTAATTGATATCATGGAAATACAAACACAATTTCATAGAAACATATAAAATTATAAAAGGACTGGACAGGCTAGATGCAGCAAAAATGTTCCCAATGTTGGGGGAGTCCAGAACCAGGGCCCCAGTCTAAGAATAAATGGGAGGCCACTTAAAACTGAGATGAGAAAAAACTTTTTCACCCAAAGAGTTGTGAATTTGTGGAATTCTCTGCCACAGAAGGCAGTCGAGGCCAATTCACTGGATGAATTTAAAAGAGAGTTAGATAGAACTCTTGGGGCTAGCGGAATCAAGGTGTATGGGGAGAAGGCAGGCAGGAGTTACTGATTGTGGATGATCAGCCATGATCACAATGAATGGCGATGCTGGCTAGAAGGGCTGAATGACCCCCTCCTGCACCTATTTTTTTTTTTTCAAGTAGAGTGCTGCTTCCATGGGGTAGGCACATCACCTACTAGTGATAGTTACGATTAATACTTCAGACTGTCGCATTCTCACCTTGGGGGTCGTAGTATTGTAGGTTCTGGAGACTTAAGCATAAAAATACAAGCTTGTCTTCAAAAGCCAATACTGATGGGATGCTTTGTGGTAAATGTAAAGAGCGAGACCTTGCAGTATCAGAGACAAAACAAACAAATCCCATGCAATTATTCTGAGGACAAGTGGTTAATAGTTAGCATCCTGACCAATTTCCCTCCGGGGATGAATAAAGTTCGTTCGCTCGTTCAATCATTCGACCGACCGACCGATCAATCAATCAATCAATCAATCGATCAATCAATTGATCAATCAACCAATCAATCAACCAATCAATCAATCAATCAATCAATAAATCAATCAACCAACCAATCAATCAACCAATCAATCAGATCCCTCCCCTAACCAAGATAGCTAACAGAAATAAAACAGAAAATGCTGGAAGCCACAACATGCTAGCAGAGGGTTCATACCCTAGGACAATGAACATACATAAAAAATAAAATGACCTTTTTTTTCCAGGCATATCTTTGCAGATACGATAATGGAATTTAAGAGGCTTTGAGACGGGCACATGGATATGCACGCATAGGGTTACCCGATTGCTTTGTGCTGCAGCTTTCTGCAATTCCTCTTTCTGTTTAAATAATACTTTCCTTTTGTTCTTCCTTCACATTTTTTCAATTATACTTCATTTGCCAACTTTTTACCCACTCATTCAAGATATCAATATCTTTCTGAAGAGTGCATCCTCCTCACAACTTCTCACCACCTGTTTTTTAATGTTAACTGCATAACAAATATTTGCTTTCGTCTTCCAAATGTTCTCATGTATATTGTAAGCAGATGCAGCCCCAACACGGATCCCGTGCTACTTCAGTGGTCACAGATTATCAAACTAAAATTCACTGCTCATCTCCCTTTCTGCTCATCTCCGTTTCCGCACTGCATCTCCAAATGAAACTATAAAATAAACTAAAATCGTCATTGCTCCATGAAAGTCTTGACAACAGCATATAGAGAACTATTGTATTGGACTTCCAAAAGGTATTCACCAAGGTACTTCACGAAAGATGAAGTCACAAATTAAGACCCCAGTGTTGGAGATGACATATGGGGATGGATGGATGGAAGATTGGCTTACTTTACGTAAACAGACCCTTTGGCCCACTGCGTCCACACCGACCAGCGATCCCCGCACACCAACACTATCTGGGGACAATTCGTAATTGTACCAAGCCAATTAACATGCAAACCTGTAAGCCTTTGGAGTGTGGGAGGAAACCAGAGTGCCCGGAGAAAACCCAACCATGATGCGGGGAGATTGTACAAACTTCGTACAGATAGCACCCGCAGTCAGGATAGAACCCGGGTCTCTGGCGCTGTAAGGCAGCAACTCTACCGCTGCGCCACTGTGCCATCCCATCTACTTGATTAGATTATGATTTCCCAAATTTGCTGCTGAAACATTGATTCTAGCATTTATCTAACAATAAATTAGGCTAATTGGCCTATAGTTAGCTATTTTTTGCCTCTCTACATATTTGAATAAAGGTGCATGATGATACCCAACCTGACAATTGGAAAGCAAAGAAAAGGCAAAAAAAAATATCCAAATAGATATTTACTTTAATGCCTTCAATTATCCCAATATAAGAATGTGTTGTACACTCATCACTTATCTTTAAATTTATTCAATTGTTTTAAAAACATCTCACCGTCAAAGATTGTCAGGAGACATTCTGGGGACAGGCCCTCTTGGTTGCCACGGTGATCTCTGTGCAGAGGCACACCAGTCAGCCCTCTCAATTTGACCAGGGTGAGTGCACGCATGAAAGGATCATAGAAACAGAAAAATAGGCCATTCGGCCCTTCCAGCCAGCGCCGCCATTCAATATGATCGTGGCTGATCAGTACTCCGTTCCTGCTTTCTCCCCATATCCCTTGATTCCTTTAGCCCTAAGAGCTAAATCTAACTCCCTCTTGAAAATATCCAGTGAATTGGCCTCCACTGCCTTCTATGGCAGAGAATTCCACAGATTCACAATTCTCTGGGTGAAATTTTATTCCTCATCTCAGTCCTAAATGGCCTACCCCTTATTCTTAAACTGTGACCCCTGGTTCTGGACTCCCCCAACATCGGGAACATTTTTCCTGCATCTCGCCTGTCCAATCCTTTAAGAATTTTATATGTTTCCATAAGATTCCCTCTCATCTTTCTAAATTCCAGTGAATACAAGCCCAGTCAACCTATTCTTTCATCAGATGTCAGTCCTACCATCCCGGGAATTAACCTGGTGAACCTACGCTGCACACTCTCAATAGCAATAATATCCTTCCTCAAATTAGGAGACCAAACTTGCACACAATACTCCAGGTGCAGTCTCACCAGGGCCCTGTACAACTGCAGTAGGATCTCCTTGCTCCTTAACTCAAATCCTCTCGCAATGAAGGCCAACATGCCATTAGTTTCCTTCGCTGCCTGCTGTACCTGCATGCTTACTTTCAGTGACAGATGCACAAGCAGTTTACATGTCCCAACAGTTTACCTAACACCTGACTAATGTGGATTCCCTTCAGTTCCTCACTCCCACTAGATACTCAGTCCCCTAGTATTTCTGGGAGATTATTTTTGTCTTCCTGAGTGAAGACAGAACCAAAGTACACGTTTAACTGTTCTGCCATTTCCCTGTTTTCCATTATCAATTCACCTGTCTCTGATTGTAAGGGGCCTACATTTGTCTTCACTAATCTTTTCCTTTTAACATATCTAAAGAAGCTTTTAGAGTCAGTTTTTATATTCCCCACAAGCATTCTTTCATGCTCTTTTTTCCCCTTAATTAACCCCTTTGTCCTCCTCTGTTGAATTCTAAGTTTCTCCCAGTCCTCCGGTTTGCTGCTTCCTCTTGCCAATTTATATGCCTCTTCCTTGGATTTATATAAAACACTATCCTTGATTTCCCTCGTTAGCCACGGTTAAGCCGCCCGCCTTTCCCATTTTATTTTTTCGTCAGACAGGGATGAACAATTTTTGGAGTTCATCCATGCGGTCTTTGAATCTGTGCCATTGCATCTCCACTGTCAACCCTTTAAGTATAATTTGCCAGTCTATCCTAGCCAATTCCTGATTCATACCTTCAAAGTCTCCTTTCATTAAGTTCAGGACCTTAGACTCTGAATTAACCGTGTCACTCTCCATCCTAATGCAGAATTACACCATATTATGGTCACTGTTGCCCAAGGGCTTTGCACAACAAGATCGCTAACTTCCTCATTACACAATACCCAGTATAGGATAGCCTGCCCTCTAGTCGGTTATTCTATATATTCGCTTCAAAAATCATTCCGTATACATTCCAAGAAATCCTCCCCCTCTGTGCTGCTACCAATTTGGTTGTCCCAATCTATATGTAGATTAAAGTTACCCATGGTAACTGCTGTACCTTTGCTGCAGGCATTCCTAATTTCCTGCTTGTTGTTATCCCCAACCTCCCTACTGTTGTTTGGTGTTCTGTACACAACTCCAACAAGCGTTTTCTGCCCTTGACTATTTCGCAGTTCTACCCATACTGATTCTACAGCATCCAAGCTAATGTCTCTCCTTGCTATTGCATTAATCTCCTCTTTAACCAGCAATGCCACCCCACCTCCTCTTCCTTTCTGTCGATCCTTCCTGAATATTGAGTACCCCTGCATGTTTAGCTCCCAGCCTTGGTCACCCTGGAGCCATGTCTCCGCTGGTGATTCCAACTATATCATCAGTAATTCCAACTAATTCATATCCCTTAGCTACTAACTGCGCATTCAATTCATCCGCCTTATTACGAATGCTCCTCACATTCAGGCACAATGCTTTCAGGTTTGTTTTTCATTTCTCCCTTCTACCTTTTGCTTCTGTCCTCCTTTTATCGCCCTCTGTCTCCTTGCATTGGTTCCCATCCCCCTGCCCTGTTAGTTTAAACGTGACCTTCCCTACACTCTCTTTCCCGTTAACTGCACGCATACGCTTCCACGCTGTTGACTCCACCCCCCGCACTGTTTAGTTAAAACCCACCCGTGTAGCACGAGCAAACCTGCCTGCCAGAATGTCGGGCCCCCTCCAACTAAGGTGCAACCCGTCCCTTCTGCACTGGTCACCTCTGCCCAAGAAGTGATCCCAGTGGTCTAGAAGTGATCGCGGGTAGCCGGCCATATCCAGCCCAATATTTTCAAAGAAGATTGACAGAAAAAGTTGGAGTAACTCAGCGGGACAGGCACCATCCCTGGAGAAAACGAATACATGATGTTTCGGATCGAGACCCTTCTTCAGACCGAGAGTCAGGTGAAAGGGAAACAAGAGACATAGAAGGTAAATAGAACAAATGAATGAAAGATATGCAAAAAGCAATGATGATCAGTTTAAGAATAAGGCGTAGGCCATTTAGAACTGAGATGAGGAAAAAAAAATTCAGTCAGAGAGTTGTGAATCTGTGGAATTCTCTGCCTCAGAAGGCAGTGGAGGCCAATTCTCTGAATGCATTCAAGAGAGAGCTAGATAGAGCTCTTAAGGAGAGCGGAGTCAGGGGGTATGGGGAGAAGGCAGGAACGGGGTACTGATTGAGAATGATCAGCCATGATCACATTGAATGGCGGTGCTGGCTCGAAGGGCCAAATGGCCTCCTCCTGCACCTATTGTCTATTATCTATTGTCTATCAAGGAAAGGTGGTGCCTACAATGGATCATGGTTGGCTGTGGGGTAGGTTATAATGAGTTATACAGACAGTGAAACTCAACAGGACGACAGTGAAACTAGTACAACGACTAGGGAGGGGGAGGGACGTAGAGAGAGAGGATGCAAGGGTTACTTGAAGTCTATCTTCAGTATAAACCAGCATCTGCAGTTCCTTCCTACCAATATTCTCAACTATGCTTTAAGTTCCTTGATAAGTTAATTTTATATTTCTTCTTTGCCTTTCAAATCAGCTTTGCACTGCTCTCCTAATGTGTTTACATTTTCCCTTGCCATGTTCTCTGAGGCTGTCTATGCCCGTTTCCTTGCCCTCAATTTTCCCCTTGCGTCTCATTTTGTATTTCATTTGTTTTTTAGTAGAATGTGTTTTTCCTGTTCCCTCTGGAAACACTTTAAATATTTTGCCTTGCTGTTCTGCATCAATGTTTGCCAATGCTGTCAACCATTTTACGTTCCTAAATTCTGTTCTCACTTCCTAGAAATCAGCTTCAATTTGGACTTCATCATGTCTTTGTCCTTCTTGCCAATGCCTCAAGCAATATTATTTGCCTAGATATTTCCATCGATTTACTTCTATTAATGGCTCTGATACATTCATCATTACAAGATCCAGTAGCAATGCTTCCCGGACAAATCTCATACACGCAGAGTTGGAATGGACTTAAATGCACAATATAACCACTTTATCTCTCTTTCCTAATTCTTCTGTACATTTAAATCCAGTTTATTCACTGTAAATTAATTTCCCCGATTGTATAAAATTAGAGAACAATAATAACACAGGACGCGGCCATTTAGCTTTGAGTTCATTTCAGGTCATTGGAAGGACAATGCAACCAATCCCACTGTACCCTCCAATTCTTTTCTTTCTCATTCTGATCCAATACCCTTTCGATAGTCCTCACCGCATATGCCCCCACCATGTATCAATCGATTCACATTTCGCTGCAGATATACCGAAGATAGACACAAAGTGCCGGAGTAACTCAGCGGGCTAGGCCGCATCTCTGGAGAAAAAGGATGGGTAGCTTGAAGAAGGTTCCTGACCCAAAACGCCACCCATCCTTTGTCTCCAGAGATGCTGCCTGACCCGCCGTGTTCTGCCAGCACTTTGTGTCTGCATTTCACTTGCCTGCTCGCTCATTGAAAGAGATGCTGCAGATATGTTAAGAGCAAAAGGATAACAAGGAAGAGAGAATAGGTCCCTTAAGGATCAACGTGGTTGTGTAAATTAATATTTGGACGTTTTTACTGAGGAGAAGGTATTGCAATCAAAGGAATTCACGGAAATGAGCAATGATGAGTTGGATCGTGTCTGATTTACATAAGAAGAGGTGCTAGCAGTTTTAAAGAATATTAGGGTGGATAAATCCATAGGGCTATAGACAATAGACAATAGACAATAGGTGCAGGAGTAGGCCATTCGGCCCTTCGAGCCAGCACCGCCATTCAATGTGATCATGGCTGATCATTCTCAATCAGTACCCCGTTCCTGCCTTCTCCCCATACCCCCTGACTCCGCTATCCTTAAGAGCTCTATCTAGCTCTCTCTTGAATGTATTCAGAGAATTGGCCTCCACTGCCCTCTGCATCATCTTCAGCTAGGGGAAAAGGAAGCGTAAGATTAGAAAATGGATAATATTGTTATGTTATTGGAGGGGATTCTGAGAGAGAGTATCTCCCAGCATTGGATAGGCAAGTACTAATTAGGGATAGATAACACGGGGTTATGGGTGAATAAAATCATGAGAGGAATAGATCGGGTAGATGCACAGGGTCTCTTGCCCTGAGTAGGGGAATCGAGGACCAGAGAACATAGGTTAAAGGTGATAGGGAAAAGATTTAACAGGAATATGAGGGGTAACTTTTTCACACAAAGGGTGGTGGGTGTAAGGAACAAGCTGCCAGAGGAGGTAGGTGAGGCTGGGACTATGGATAGGACACGTTTGGAGGGATATGGACCAAGCGCAGGCAGGTGGGACTAGTGTAGCTGGGACATTGTTGGCCGGTGTGGGCAAGTTGGGCCAAAGGGCCTGTTTCCACACTGTAGCACTCTATGAGTGGGAAATTAGGTCTCACAAATGTGATCATATTTACAAGTGGTCAATAAGAGGAATGAAGAGGGCAGGGCTGTGGACATCGCCTTCAGGAACTTTTGCAAGGACTTTGACCATGTCCAACATGGTAGGCTACATGGGAGGTTAGATCACATGGGATCAAGGATGAGCTAGTCAACTGGATTCAAAATTGGCCTGGTGGAAGGAGACAGAGGAGGATGCAACATCGGAAGTTGAGGGGAAACCTGATAGAAGTATACATAATGTGTAGGAAAGAACTGCACATGCTGGTTTAAACCGAAGAGAAGACACAAAAAGGTGGAGCAACTCAGTGACACAGACAGCATCTCTGGATAATAGGAACAGGCAACACCTCAGGTCGAGACCCTTCAATTATGAGAGGCATAGATAGACAGCCACAACCCTTTTCCTCAGCGTCAGGGACTAGAGGACATGGCTTTAAGGTGAGAGTGGCATTAAGAGGAGAGGAGATTTGCGAGGCAACTTTGTGAGGGGTTTATATACAGAATGGTGGGTGCCAGGAACACGCTGCCAGGGATGTTGGTGGCAGAAATAATAATGGCATTTAAGAGGTTTTTTTAAATGCACATGGACATGTAAGGAATTGGGGGACATGGATCATATGCAGGCAGAGGAGATTAGGTTAACTTTGCATCATGTTCGGTACAGACTTTGCAGGCTGATGGACCTATTCCTGTGCTGTACCATTCATTCCATGCTCTCCGTTAAAATCCAAGAACCTTTAACCTAAAGTGCACTTGGGGCTTTCACCATACGGACAACAGTAGTTAATCAGGAGTTGCCCCACCATCTTCAAGGTGAATCAGGTACAGACAATGAATGTTGGCCTTGCTAGCAACCCTCCAAAATTGTCAATAAACAAAAACAAGACTGCTGTCTGCCTTGTTTCCCATCTGTATTTATTAAGAATACACAAAGCAAAAGAATTAAGGATCGACCATTCAGTTCCATTTGTTTGCTCCTCCATTCATTTAGGATCAGGGCCAATCTTCAACTCCTCCATACTTTCCTGAACCATTCCCAAATCACTTGGCCCCTTGTATAAAGTGTAATAATAATAATAATAATAATAATAATAATAATAATAATAATAATAATAATAATAATATATTCCTTTATTCGTCCCACACTGGGAAAATTTAGTATTACAGCAGCAAAGTGGATAGCAAGAGATCATTCACCATAAATAAAAGTAAAGACAAGGGTAAATTGTCATCAGTCTTCTGTGTATTCTTAACTGTTACTGTTGACTCGTCTGCTGGGAGCAGTGCTGGTTGTGCAGTCTCGCAGCAGCGGGAAGGAAGGACCTCCTATATCTCTCCTTCACGCACTTGGGGTGAAGGAGTCTGTCACTGAAGGAGCTACTCAGTGCAGTGACAGTGTCCTGCATGGGGTGGGAGTCGTTGTCCAGCAGCGATGTTAACTTTGCCATCATCCTCCTCTCTCCCACCACCTGCACTGAGTCGAGGGGGCAACCCAGGACAGAGCTGGCCTTCCTGACCAGCTTGTCGAGTCTCTTCCCTTCCGCCGCTGAGATGCTACTGCTCCAGGACCCTAAATCCTGGACAATCCTGACAGGAAAAGCAATCAACCTTAGCTTGTGCCAATTTCACACTGTGCCACAAAGATATATTGTACTGTAAATGTCCAGTGATAGTCACATCCTGGAAAATTTGGACCAATTTTATCCATAATTCATGGAACAAAGGCAACGGTAGAATTCAATTTGTAGAAATCTCATCAGATGCACAGACTGAGTAATAGAAGATTTATTTTCTAGGGTCACAGAGTCATTTCACGTGGAAACAGGCCATTTGACCCACCATGTCCACACTGACCATCCGTATTAATCCCATCTTTCAGCACTTGGCCCATAACCCAAAATGTTCAGGTAATACAATTGCTTACCTGGAAAAAATTTAAATGTGTCAACAACTCTGCTTCCATGATTCAGTCAGGCAGTGCATCCAGGTATTCCCCACTTTCTGGGCAAAAAAAGTCTCCCATCGATCTCTTCTAAATCTCTTCCCCGTCACTCCAAATTTCTAGTTTTATCTAACTCTGATATAGGAAAAAGTTTCCTGCAGTCTATCTACACCCCTCTTAATTTTATGGACCTCAAACCTGCCCATGCCTGACCCGCTGAGTTACTCCATTTGTCCTCTCTCGACCTCCTCTCTCTCTCTCCAGGGAAAACACACCTATCTTCCCAAGTCTCGCCTCCTCACTGAAACGCACCATGCCAGGCACCTTCCTGGTCATAGGGCTATACAGTATAGAAGCAGGTCATTCGGCCCAACTTGCCCACGCCAACCAACATGCCCCATCTACACTAGTCCAACCTGCCAACCTTTGGCCCATATTCCTCTAAACCTACCCTATCCATGTATGTGTCTAAATCTTTGTTAAATGTTTGTTAAATAGTATCTGGAATACCTAATGCTGGAGTAACTCAGCGGGACTTAATCTGAAGAAGGGTCTCGGTCCAAAATGTCAATTATTTCTATTCTCCAGAAATGCTGCCTGACTCGCTGAGATACTCCAGCAGTTTGTGTCTATTAACGCTGTGCAAACGGCCAAACATAACCAATTGTAGCTTGCCTCAAAATCTTATTGGGTCATTTACAATTCCACAAAATATGGCAGAACAAAAAAGGCCAAAGGTTTTGTTTCAAAGAAGTTGTGAAACACTTTTATCCCGATTGTGCGCATCCGGGTTTGCAATTATGACATATCGTACGGTTTTAATTTAACATAATGCAGCTTTTAAAAATAGAAATTTGTTGCCAGGATACACCGTGAAAAGCCTTTATAGGAACAGCATTGATGTGAAACACTACTGTGAATACTGATCAATCACCATTCCTACATCAGCAATTTGAAGCTGTCAAAAGTGCAAATTCAGCGTGAAAAGGGCCATGCGTTTGAACGACAGGAAAGTTGCAAGCACAAAAATCTTCACGACAAAACAAACTTTGGTTATTTGGATGAAGGTAAATATCACTTTTACATTTTGGAAAAATATAGTTCTTGTACATGATCCAGAAAACACAGTAAAGGTTGCAGCGATAAATTATGGAGAACAATTATATAATAGTACCAAACTTCCAAGTGTTTCTTTTTCTAAAATGTAAAGTTATATTTCAATAGGTGAAAGAGAAAGTTGTGCGGAAGTCCTACTTGCTCTTAATCCAGCATTGTGCAGTTCACAAAGATGGACTCAAAAACCCGGAGTAACTCAGCGGGTCAGGCAGCATCTCTGGAGAAAAGGAATAGGTGACGTTTCGGGTTGACACCCTTCTTCAGACCCAGTCGTTTTCTCCAGAGATGCTGCCTGACCCGCTGAGTTACTCCAGCATTTGGTGTCTATCTTCAGTTTAAATCAGCATCTGAAGTTCCTTCCTACACATTATGCAGTTCAGCTCTGCCTACTCACACCACGTGAAACCAAAATGTGGTTTCAGATTACAAATCCTATGTAAAAGAGCAGGTCGAGTCATCGACGAACAAAACAGCATGGACCCTGACAATTAAACAATTAGAGCAAGTAGGATGACATGGTGGCACAGCGTTAGAGTTACTGCCTTACAACGCTAGAGTTCAATCCTGACTACGGGCGCTGTCTGTATGGAGTTTGTACGTTCTCCCCGTGACCGCGTGGATTTCCTCCAAGATCTTTGGTTTCCTCCCACACTCCAAAGACGTACAGGTTGGTCAGCTAATTGGCTTGGTATAATTGTAAATTGTCCCTTGTGTGTGTTGGGCAGTGTTAATATGCGGGGATCGCTGGTCAGTGCGAACTCAGTGGGCCGAAGGGCCTGTTTCCGCACCGTATCTCTAAACTAAACGAAACGTACAAAAAAACGTCCAATCCTGCAATCCCCTTCATTTCATACAATTTGTAAAATGTTAAAGATGTCTCAAGTCCCACACGAGGGCTCCCTTCCGTGTTTCTCTCTTCCTCAAGCCTTTACAATATCATGATGCAAACTGACTTAAATTGCAGAGTGTAACTACATTTGCAAGACCCTCAGCGAAAATAGTTGGGTTTGACAAAGCATCCTGCTAACCATATTTTTTCCTGGATTGCTGGCACCAGTTCCATATTGGAGCGCCAGGCAAGCAAATGATAACTAATAAATAAACAATTTTTTTTGATTTGCACAAGTTGGCTGAGATTGATGTTCAAACAGATGAAGACACCAATGTTTCCTCCTCTGGATATGGACCGGTTGCTCAGATAAGCAGCCATGCATTCTGCTTATGTGACAATGTGAATCCTCCAGTGGAACTTCTGCCACTGATCATTTTCAGTATTTTGCTCACCTTTCTCCACACGGATGGAAAAGTTTTGCAGTAAACATTTCCATGTGAGGTCATGTGTAGGAAGGAACTGCAGATGCTGCTTTAAATCGAAGATAGACATAAAATGCTGGAGTAACTCAGCGGGACAGGCAGCATCCCTGGAGAGAAGGAATGGGTGGGAAGGAAGGAATCAGTCTGGAGAAGGGTCTCGACCCAAAATGTCACCCATTCCATCTCTCTAGAGATGCTGCCTTCAGACTGAAGCAGGGTCTCGACCCGAAAGGTCAACCATTCATTTTCTCCAGATGCTGCCTGTCCCACTGAGTTACTCCGGCAATTTGTGTCTAGCTCCTTGTGAGGTCAATTGGATAGAGGCAATCTTACATTCACCTCGAGCAATGGGAAATAAGAACCCAATTTTTCCTGAAAACACTCCACACTAGCAGCACTCAAAGACTGACAAGAAGTTCCATGGTTCTAGTTGACCAAAGGTGACAGGAGCAAAAGTCAAATACGATGGAAGGTGCTTTATCTAATTTCCCATTTCCCAAAGCTCAACCAAATATCCATCATCTGAAGAAGCTCCCAAAACATCACCTATTCCATTTAACCAGACCCGCTGGGTAACTCCAGCATTTTGTGTCCATCTTCAGTATAAACCAACATCTGCAGTTCCTTCCTACACAAAAATTCATTAATGTGTTCACTGGAAAAATATATTTCAATCAGTGTTGAAAAGACTGTGCTCCTCACTATGTGCACTCTATGCTCTATGTACAATTTAAATAGGCTGCAGGAAAAGCGGTCAAAATACAATGCCAAATGAACAAATTAATTGCAAACTGAGTTTGACTGAATATTTTTGGAGAGACTTTTAGATTTAGATTTAGAGATACAGCGCGGAAACAGGCCCTTCGGCCCACCGAGTCCGCGCCGCCCAGTGATCCCCGCACATTAACAATATCCTACACACACTAGTGACAATTTTTAAAAACATTTTACCCAGTCAATTAACCTACTTACTTGTACATCTTTGGAGTGTGGGAGGAAACCGAAAAGATCTCGGAGAAAACCCACACAGGTCACGGGGAGAACGTACAAACTCGGTACAGACGGCGCCCGTAGTCAGGATCGAACCTGAGTCTCAGGCGCTGCATTCGCTGTAAGGCAGTAACTCTACCGCTGCGCCACCGTGCCGCCGTTTTCTCCACTTTATATTTCATTGGATCATAAGCAGGGCACAAAATAATGTCCATATTATTTTGGGAGCGGGCTCACTTTATGGGAAGTAGTGAAGCTCTCAAATACATTGCAGCAACGATGATTTCAGGGACACCATCTCCTGCACTGAGCCAAATGAGAAACGCAGTTCAGTGTCCAGATTTAAACCATTTAAGAGCAATAGAAGGGGAGCACTTTGTGCTTATTGATCCGAATGTAGCAACAGTTTTGTAACATCAGTGTGCTTACAGTACTATGAGAATACATTTCCTCATGCAAAATTACTTACATCTTTTACAAAATGCTCCAGGGTGGCGTAGGCAATAGCAATACCGTCATGAGTACTTGTGCCTCTCCCCAGCTCATCCAAGATGATCAATGAGCGGGATGTTGCTTTTTTAATGATCTCTGCTGCCTCTGTCAACTCTTCCATAAATGTACTTTGACCTTTGAAGATATTGTCAGACGCTCCCATTCTGGAAAGAAACAAGCGCATTATTTCAGAACATTCGATAGGAAAAAGAATATTAATATTTCTCCCCAAGCCCATTTACAAAGGAAATCAAGGCGCGCCTAACTATTACTTAATGATATTATATTTTAGTACGTGTAGTTTACGGTGCTCCTGAGAGGTCGGCCACGTACAAAGAGCCCCTGTATTAGGTGCGCTGTAACACTCATAACACAGAACAGGTACCCAAAGGACACTTGAACTTTATCATTCGATGGATTAGGTTTGACCTTCTCTAGGTTTGTGCTAAACCTCCATTTGAACTAGTCTTTCACTTCATTTATGTGACATTTAAATAGAAAAACAACGATATGGTAATCAACGATGCATTTCTGAACAGGTTTATGATACAAGTATGGCGTGGTGCAGGTACAATGAAAATCTTACCTGCACTACCACAGGCACAGACGTGGACAACACACAAAAACATATTTACACATAAAATTCTGCAAAACTATAAAAAGAAAATAGTGTGCAAAAAAACCCCCAAGATATCAGTGCAGAAAAACAAGTCCACCATGGTTCAAGCGGCATGGTGGCGCAGCGGTAGAGTTGCTGCCTTACAGCGAATGCAGCGCCTGTAGACTCAGGTTCGATCCTGGCTACGGGCGCCGTCTGTATGGAGTTTGTACGTTCTCCCCGTGACCTGCGTGGGTTTTCTCCGAGATCTTCGGATTCCTCCCACACTCCAAAGACGTACAGGTATGTAGGTTAATTGGCTTGGTAAATGTAAAAAATTGTCCGTAAAGGGTATAGGATAGTGTTAATGTGCTGGGATCGCTGGACGGCGCAGACCCAGTGGGCCGAAGGGCCTGTTTCTGCGCTGTATCTCTAAAATCTAAAGAAATGGTCTGTAATGCAATTCGAGTTAGGAATTGGGTTGTGCGGGTTGATTCAACGCAGACACAAAATGCCGGAGTAGTTTGGCGGGACAGTCAGCATCTCCGGAGAGAAGGAATGGGTGGCGTTTTGGGTCGAGACTCTTCAATGCACTGCTCTTACGTTTCCTTCTCCATTTTGGCTTGCACAGTCCCAATGTCAATAAATTCTTCCGATGGGCGACCACCTTAAATAGAGCGTTATTTTCTTATAAAACAATCTGCCTTGGATTCCTAACTGTTCACCTGGATTGTAAAATCTCAAAACCTGCGGAATGTAATGGCGTGCAAAGCATAGCATTTCCAGGGTTCCCTCGCCTGGTTTTGAATTGAGCATAGTATTTTATTCAATGTTGAGAACTGCCAGGGTGCCTCCATCCCGACTGTTTACCACCATGTTGCCTTCATTGGTAGGTCCGTTCTGCCAAAGCATCAGGGCATAAAAACAGGGATTGTAATGAGAGAGTCCAAAGTACCGACTACAGGCACCATTCAATGAGTACAACTATATGAGGCTGTTACATCACTGGTGCTGTCAGGATAATGGACCGAAACTTGAAGTGCATAAGATGGAACCAGAAACATGGCAACTGTTTGAAAGTGAAATCTATTATCCTTACAATCAATGCATTTTTATACATGTATAATTGTGCATTTGCACTTATTTTGCTTATGTATAATCTACTGAATCTACTCTACTCAGTCTGAATCTACTGAATTGTATGCAAAACACAGAATTTCACTGCATCTAGGTACATGTACCATTGCACCATTGAAACACATAGATTGAAAAAAAACCCCAAGGTTGTCCTTCATGTTGTTCACTCACTATCTGATGAATAATGAACAGGGATAATGGCATAGGCACAAAATGCTGGAGCAACTCAGCAGGGCAGGCAGCCACTCTGGAGAAAAGATGCTTCTTCTTCAGAAGAAGGGCCTCGACCCCAAACATCACATCCATTTTCTCCAGAGATGCTGCCTGCCCCGGTGAGTTACTCCAGCCATTTGTGTTTATCTTTGGTGTAAACCAGCATCTGCAGTTCCTTCCTACACAGTAGGGATAATGGCATGGTGGTCCAGGCTCGAGGATGATAAAGTAACAATACATCTTGCGGTAACAATTGTTTTATGAATTGTAGTTTTTCTGGATTTGGCAATTGCTTGCTGGGTGATGAAACTCTTCTGCTCAATGAATCTCATGCATCATTCTCCCAAACGTCTCCCTGATCCATGTCAATTTTCTCCTCAGTTACTTTCCCATCATTGCCACTGTTATCTTCAAAGGGATCCATAACCATGGAAACAAACGCTACCATCGGACAGATCAAATGCTTCATTGTCACAATTCATTTACTCCACAATGCACGCTTCACTTAAGTCACTGTCTCATAACAATTCCTTTGCCCCTCTCTTCTTGTTTGAAGTTGCAAAGCCTTTAAAGATCCAACGGTGCATGCCAGGCATGCACTGTTGCCTGTGTTATTAATTCCTGATGCTCTTCCTGATGGCATATTCTCTTGGAGCGTCAATCCCACCAGCGGATAAATAAGAACCAACCTAGGCAATGTGATCATCTGTTCCAAACATGATAATTCACGCTGAGAATTTTCTGCAATAACGTGTTTCATTGACAACTCGTGAAGAGCAGCTGGAATTCAGAGGATGAAATGTTGCAAACACATCTAGTCCGGCTGAATAAAATATCTAAGAGCAGATTAATCCTGCCATTCTCTGTGGTTCACTTTTAGGCAGGGTTCTTAAATCTCTGCCTCTCAGTCATTATCAAGCCACTCACTGGTCAGCGCATTAGTAATCATGACCCATTTATCATTACAGTCTGCTTTGGGAACAGCTCTGCCCAGGACAGGAAGGCCCTGCAGAGAGTATTGCGTTCGGCAGAACGCACCATGGGAACTACACTCGCCCCCCTGCAGGACCTATACATCAGGAGGTGCAGATCGAGAGCAAGCAAGATTATGAGGGACCCCTGCCTCCCCAGCAACGGACTGTTCCAGATGCTACGGTCAGGCAAGCGCCTCCGCTGACACGCTGTGAAAACGGAGAGGATGAGACGGAGTTTCTTCCCACAGGCCATCAGGACTGTTAACTTTTATAACTCCAGGGACTAAATTTTGTCTTCTCTGTATTAACTTTAATTTATATGCTGTAACTGTAATTCTTTTTTTTTTGCACAATCCGCAGGCATTGCCACTTTCATTTCACTGCAGATCGTGTATGTGTATGTGACAAATAAACTTGATTTGACTTGGAGTTAAGAGTTGTGCAGCAAAGAAATGGCCCTTTGTCCCACTGTGTCCACGTCGACTTTTTTTTACCTAACCATGATAATCCCATTTGCCTACATTTGGTCCATATCCTTTGGTGTCTGTGTTATTCCTATTGAAGTGCCTTTCCAAATGCCTCTCCAATGTAATGATTGTATCTAACGCTATCCCCTGCCTTTCCAATTGTACACAAATTCTAACCTTAAAGATTTTGCCCACGGCTGATTTAAGCCTCAATGGCCTGCAGTTATCTGACATCCCTGTTGTCCTTTATAAATAAAGGTATAACATTAGTTATTCACCAGTTCTCTGATACCTCCATTGCTATCTCCTCCCTTGTTTCCATAGCAACCTGTGATACTCTCTCATCCAGTCTTGGGGATTTATCAATTCTTATGCATCCTGACATCTAACACCTCCTTCTTTCTTAATACTGAACTGCGCCAGATTATCCGCGTCCTGATCTCTGAACTCACTATCATCCGTGTCCTTTTCCTTGGTGAATAGTTTAGTTTAGAGATACCATGCGGAAACTGGCCCTTTGGCCCACCAAGTCCGCGCCACCCAGCAATCCCTCAATCTAACACTATCCTACACACACACACACACACACTAGGGACAATTTACATTTTCTACCAAGCTAATTAACCTACAAACCTGTAGGTCTTTGGAGTGTGTGAGAGAAAGCGAAGATCTTAGAGAAAACCCGCAGGGTCCCAGGGAGAACGTACAAACGTTCTGATACAGGCAAGCACCCTTAGTCAGGATCGAACCCGGGTCTCTGGTGCCGTAAGGGCAGTAGCTCTGCCGCTACGCCAGGGTGCCACACGCCCTGAATGAATACACAAGTATTCATTTAAGATCTAGACAACATCACCTGGCTCCACACTTAGATGACCCCAATAAGCCTTTGCACCTTTCAGTGTTCAAATGGGAGAATTCTTGATTATCACCAATAGCGTACACCCACATGCCCCAGACACATTTGCAAACACAAATACAGGCACACAAAGTGCTGGAGTTACTCAGCGGGTCAGGCAGGAATCTATGGAGAGTATGGGTGGGTGACGTTTTAGGTCAGAACCCTTCTTCACACTGAACAAGCACTTGGTCATCCTGATCTAATTTCTATTGGTTTTCAATGCATCTTTATGCAACTTTATTGCAGCACTGCAATGGTAAGTCTGTGATGCTCTTCACACCATGGTGATGTTTTCTCTTCACACCAATATCCTCGCGTTTATCACCAGACACTTTCTGGATGCCACAAAAGTAAATTCCAGCACCTATGATCAATTTAGCCAGGGATCCAGAAATAGAAATTCCATTTTGAACATTTGGATTAGAGATCGTGTACCACACTCAGCAAAAGAATAAAAACAATAAATGAAATAAATAGCAAAACTTTCACTAAGAACAAAGAATCAGCAAAACTTCAACATGAAAGACTATTGTATTGTTAAATTAAAACAAGTTTATCTTTATGGATTTCAATTGTATTGTTTAAGATAGCATTCTAAAAGCCTCCAATTCAGCAGAATTAGTGTCAGAATTGAGGAATGAGTGCTTTGGCCCAACTCGTTACTACCAACCATGATTAATATCAACACCAATCACATTTGCCAACATCTCCCCAGGTTCAGTTTAGTTTATTGTCACGTGTACCGGGTGAAAAGCTTTTGTTACGTGCTAACCAGTAAGCAGGAAGACAATACGTGATTACAATCGATCCTTTTACAGTGTATAGATACATGATAAGGGAATAACATTTAATGCAAGGTACAGCCAGCAAAATCCGAATCTAGGATAGTCCGAGGGTCATTCTTTCCAATGCCACCACATCCTTCCCAGAGTGCGGCAAACAGAACTGACCAAAATGTCTCAAGTGCGACCTGTAACAATGTCCAACAATATAATAATAACTCATAATTAATGCAGGGACAATGGCTGTGGTAAATATAAGGACAGAATCCCTCTCGTTCTCACCTTCCATCCCACCAGCCAGCGGATCCAACAAATCATCCGCCAACATTTCCGTCACCTACAACGGGACCCCACCACTGGCCACATCTTCCAATCCCCTCCCCTCTCTGCGTTCCGCAGAGACCGTTCCCTCCGTAACTCCCTGGTCCACTCGTCCCATCCTACCCAAACCACCCCAACCCCGGGCACTTTCCCCTGCAACCGCACGAGATGCAACAACTGTCCCTTTACCTCCCCCCTCAACTCCATCCAAGCACCCAAACAGTCTTTCCAGGTGAGACAAAGGTTCACCTGCACCTCCTCCAACCTCATCTATTGCATCCGCTGCTCTAGATGTCAACTTATTTACATCGGCGAAACCAAGCGCAGGCTCGGCGATCGCTTCGCTCAACACCTGCGCTCGGTCCACATTGGCCAAACTGATCTCCCGGTGGCCGAGCACTTCAACTCCCCCTCCCATTCCCAGTCTGACCTTTCTGTCATGGGCCTCCTCCAGTGCCATAGTGAGGCCCACCGGAAATTGGAGGAACAGCACCTCATATTTTGCCTGGGCAGCTTGCAGCCCAGTGGTATGAACATCGACTTCTCCAACTTTAGATAGTTCCTCTATCCCTCTCTTCCTCTTCTCCTTCCCAGATCTCCCTCTATCTTCCTGTCTCCACCTATATCCTTCCTTTGTCCCGCTCCCCTGACACCAGTCTGAAGAAGGGTCTCGACCCGAAACGTCACCCATTCCTTCTCTCCTGAGATGCTGCCTGACCTGCTGAGTTACTGCAGCATTTTGTGAATAAATGCTGTGGTAAAAGTAACTGTCAGGCACAAACAGGTTAAGACCTATTTTCCTGAACAGACTGGTGTGAATTTCAGAAATTCTAGTCTCTAATTTTAATGGCCAGTAATGCAAATACAACTTTACACAATCATTAAACACCATTGGATGTAAGCATATCATTGGCTAAAGCATTAAACTGCACTGAGGCAATTTAATGTTCTAGGAATTGTAGAACGCATATTGCCAAATTATGTAATTAAAGAGTCATTTCCCATGGTATCTTCAGAATGATGTTTGCACAAACTCTTCACATTTGGACTCCAAACAAGCCATATCTTTAGCAAGCAGGGACATCTGTGCAGTGAAGATCAAAAGATTTTAAATGTCGCTCTTTGGGGAAATGGTACAACTGAGCCAAGTATCTGAAAGGTCCCAGTCAGGTCAGCATAGACGAAAACAGAAGCAATCAGCAACATGCTTGTTAAAGGACAAATCATATTAGCACTCAAGTGAGGGCCAGCCCAGTACTGGCAGGATGTACATGAAATCAGGAGACAAACTGCTGGCTGATCATAAATCAGTTGTACCTTACAATTCATTTCCTTGTATTAGTGTGATCTCAAGGACACTACATTCCTTTTACAGGTCACAGGTTACTGCTTTTCTTTTGCAAAACACAATTGATATCCAAGACTTGCATCAATTCTTGTAAATAAAGCCAGACAATGGTGGAAATGCACAGGAAGTACTGGTTGGCACAGTTTAAAAGACAAATAGATGCAGAATAACCATTTGGACAACTAAGTGACTGGTTAAAGCGAATGTTTGACAACATTGCTCTAACCAATCGTTAAAGCATATAATAATTTTATGTCAAGTAGCTGTTTGAAACTATGATAACACACTTAAAAGGAAGTTGGACAAGTCAGTGCTTAGAACATAGACGTTTTAGACCAGAAATGTAGACTATTCGAAATTTAGACTATCTCTTCTCACAGACTCTGTAGAGCTAGCCACTGAAGTTTGAATAGACTTTGCATTTGCATTGTATGATTTATGCAAAGAGAGAAACTGGAGTACGGTTTACAATTGCAAATGCAACACTTTATTTATGCAACATCTCAACACCAAAACATGGTGCCTCGAGCATGCTGGCTCAGTGGACTATTTCCGTACCCTTTGCTAATCGGGGGAGGGGTGGGGGGTGTTGTGTTTAGTTATGGCAATACTCCACTGGACTGTTGATAAGAACATGATTTCACTGTGCATGTGCACACGTGACAATAAGGCACCAGTGAACCATGAACTTCTGATGAAAGGCCATTGTCAAGAAATGTAAATTTGGTTCCTCTTTCCACTGATGTTGTTTGCCCTTCTGAGTATTTCCAGCATTTTGTATTTTCTTTGATTCACATCCTTAGAGTTGTGGGTAGCATTTTTTTAAAAACATTTCATTTTCATAATTTTATCAAGTTATTTTCACGTGCCACGTTTGTGTGTCAACAATAATTGAGCAGTAACACAGCTGAAGATAAAGCAACATTAAATATCCACTTGTTGTACTTCTGTACATATACCTCATGCTGCCAGCAGCATAATCAAGGACGAGTCACGCCCTGGCCACTCCCTTTTCTACCTTCTCCCATCGGGCAAAAGGTATAGAAGTGTCTATTGTCTATTGTCTAAGTGTGAAAATGCACACCACTAGATTCAGGGACAGTTTTTTCTCGGCTGTTATAGACAATAGGTGCAGGAGGAGACCATTCAGCCCTTCAAGCCAGCACCGCCATTCAATGTGATCATGGCTGATCATTCTCAATCAGTACCCCGTTCCTGCCTTCTCCCCATACCCCCTGACTTCGCTATCCTTAAGAGCTCTATCTAGCTCTCTCTTGAATGCATTCAGGGAATTGGCCTCCACTGCCTTTTGAGGTAGAGAATTCCACAGATTCACAACTCTCTGACTGGAAAAGTTTTTCCTCATCTCAGTTCTAAATGGCCTACCCCTTATTCTTAAACTGTGCCCCCTTGTTCTGGACTCCCCCAACATTGGGAACATGTTTCCTGCCCCTAACGTGACCAACCCCTTAATAATCTTATACGTTTCGATAAGATCTCCTCTCATCCTTCTAAATCCCAGTGTATACAAGCCTATCAGGCAACTGAATCATCCTACCGCAACCAGAGAGCAATGCTGAACTACAATCTACCTCGTTGATGACCCTCGGACTATCTTTGATCGGACTTTACTGGCTTCATCTTGCACAAAACGTTATTCCCTTATCATGTATCTCTACACCATGAATGGCTTGATTGTAATCATGTATTGTCTTTCCACTGGCTGGTTAGCACGCGACAAAAGTTTTTCACTGTATCTCCGTCCATGTGACAATAAACTAAGCTAAACTAAACTGAACTGGTGGCGTCTGGCCTGGAACAGACAACACCACCCCTTCAGCCAGCTCCACCAACCAATGCCTTCAGAACGGAACTCAAACCTTTTCCATTCTAAGTATCTGAGAATGCCATGATCACATTGAATGGCGGTGCTGGCTCGAAGGGCCAAATGGCCTCCTCCTGCACCTATTGTCTATTGTCTATCTCTCTGTTTCTTCAGAGTGTCTATAAATCCAGCAATTTAAGTCTTATATATACTCCACTGTGCAGCCTATGTGGTGGGGAATTTCTAAGGTTTACAAACCTCAAGGAAGGAATTTTTCTTCATACCAATGCTTAAACCGCGACTTTAATTGATGCCTCAAAATCTTCTGGAAGGGGCTTCGGTGGTTATGCAAAATATTTTGTCAAATTGTAGGCAAGGCTTGAGTCACTGAATGTAAAAGCCTTCAGCTCGCATGGTTGTAAGAAACAAGGTTTCCTTGTTTATTTGGAAAGCTAGTCTGTGCAAGGTGTTGATAGAGGTCCCAGTGGGAAGTGTGGAAACTTGAGCATCGAATCTACGCTGCAGGTAAGGGCCAATCGTTCAATCATTGAGACATAGAAACAGAAAAATAGTTGCAGGAGTAGGCCATTCGGCCCAGCAACGCCATTCAATGTGATCATGGCTGATCATCTAAAATCAGTACCCTGCTCCTGCTTTCTTTCATATATCCCTTGATTCCTTTAGCCCTAAGAGCTAAATCTAACTCTCTCTTAAAAACAATCCAGCTCTCCCTCATATTTATTTGGTTTCCACTTTATGTGTATCTATAAGTGTAAGAAAATAACTGCAGATGATGGTACAAATCGAAGGTATTTATTCACAAAATACTGGAGTAACTCAGCAGGTCAGGCAGCATCTCAGGAGAGAAGGAATGGGCGACGTTTCGGGTCGAGACCCTTCTTCAGACTGATGGACATAGACATGTGTATCTATGCTATTTTCCTCAACATACCTATGCTATTTTCCTCTCTTTGTAGTAAAGTGTTCTACATATTTAACCCGTCGTTGAAAAGCTTCTCTCTACTAAACATAATCAGTAACTATATTATATTCATGACCTCTAGTTTTGTTTTGCTCTACAAGAGTGTATTTTCTCTAAGCTCGCTCTATCAAACTTTATGTTCTTAAAGATCTTCATCGAGTCATCACACAACTTTCTCTTTTCCAGGGGAAGGGGGTCCCAAATAGTTCACCCTTTCATGGGAAGCACATAAATGTGCAATACTGGTTCCAGTATTGTACTTGCAAATATTTTTGTAGCATTTCCACTTTTTTTTCCCTTTAAAAGAGAACAGTTTCTCATTCCACAATTCTGAATCAGATCCTGAAAGGAGGCTATCCAGCCAAGAATCTGGAAGATTGAGTTTATTACCTGATAAGCCATGCTAATATTTAACCAATCTTCAATGAGCTATATTCTACACTGGCTTCAATTTCTCACCAGAACACGGCGTCATGAATTGCAGCAAGTGAGAATGAGGGATATTTTCATTTTAAAACATCAAAGCAGCTAAAACATACAATATTTACTTCCCAATAAGACTTTAGACTTTTGAAATTCAGCGCGTAAACAGGCCCTTCGGCCCACCGAGTCCGCGCCAACGAGCGATCACACTGTTCACTAACACTATCCTACACACTAGGGGCAATTTTACCAAAACCATTACTGCAAATCTTTGGAGTGTCGAGGGAAACCGGTGCACCCAGAGAAAACCCACGCGGTCACAGGGAGAACGTAGAAACTCCATACAGACAGCACCCATAGTCAGGATTGAACCCGAGTCTCTGGCGCTGTAAGACACTGTGCTGCCCTTAACGTATAAACTCCATACAGACAGCACCCATAGTCAGGATTGAACCCAGGTCTCTGGCACCGCTGTGCTACTGTGTTGTCCTTAAATAGATAACATTTTACCAATATAACATAGAAACATAGACAATAGGTGCAGGAGTAGGCCATTCGGCCCTTTGTGCCAACACAGCCATTCAATATGATCATGGCTGATCATCCAGAATCAGTACCCTTTTCCTGCTTTCTCCCCATATCCCTTGATTCCGTTAGCCCTAAGAGCTAAATCCAACTCTCTCTTGAAAACATCCAGTGAAATGGCCTCCACTGCCTTCTGCGGCAGAGAATTCCACAGATTCACAACTCTCTAGGTGAAAAAGTTTTTCCTCATCTCAGTCCTAAATGCCCTACCCCTTATTCTTAAACTGTGACCCCTGGTTCTGGACTCCCCCAACATCGGGAACATTTTTCCTGCATCTAGCCTGTCCAACCCCTTCAGAATTTTCCATGGTTCTATAAAATCCCCTCTCATCGATCTAAATTCCAGTGAATACAAGCCCAGTCGATCCATTCTTTTATATAAGCCCAGTCGATCCAGTCATAGAAACATAATGAATAATTTCCATAACTAATCAAAGATAGAAATAAAGTGCTGGAGTAAATCAGGGGATCAGGCAGCAATTCTGGAGAAAATGGTTAGACGAAGTTTCAGACTGAAGAAAGGTCCCGAAACGATCCCTATTCTTTTATCCAGAGATGCTGCCAGACCCGCTGAGTTACCACAGTAATTTATGTCTATTTTTGGTATAAACCAGCATCTCCAGTTCTTTGTTTCTCCATAACTAATCATCTTCATAAGAACAGCCTCCAGAAATTGGTGAGATTACAGAATTCCCTTGTCAGAATTCCCTTCCCAGAATTCCTTCCCTTGAGAAAGCAATGGGGAGCAGGTTCTATCAAGTCCAAAGATGCTCACACTAACTCCAACCAAGTGCCTGTCGCTGGTCGGCTCAGCGTGTATTGTCCAATTGTGCCTGACAAGAGTGAAGCATATTGGGAGGTCTGGAGTCACATACAAGCCAGACTGGGTAAGGATGGTTGAGTTCCTTCTCCGAGCAACATTAATGAATTGGATGTGTAGGATGGAACTGCAGATGCTGGTTTACATTGAAGATAGTCACAAAATGCTGGTCACAAAATGCTGTAGTATCTCAACAGGGCATGCAGCATCTCTGGAGAGAAGAAAGGGGTGACTTTTCGGGTCGAGACCCTTCTTCAGAAGAAGTAGTCTGAAGAAGGGTCTCGACCCAAAACGTCACCCTTTCCTTCTCTCCAGAGAGGTTGCCTGTCCCACTGAGTTACTCCAACACTTTGTATCTCTCTTTAATGAATTGGATGGCATTTTACCGTAATGGATTGTTTTCCCTACTGACCTCTGTCCTGGGCTTCGTCCATTTTCAGAGTAAGGCTAAACCCCAATTGGAGGAACAGCACCTCGTATCTTGCTTGGACAGCAAACAACCCAACGGTATGAATATTGATTTCTCTAACTTCAAGTAACCCTTGCATCCCCTCTTTCTCTGTCCCTCTCCGACGTTAGTCATCGTACTAGTTTCACTGTCGTCCTGTTGAGTTTCACTGTTTGTATATATCAGCTAGCCCACAGCCAACAATGGACCATTGTGGGCTCCACCTTTCCTTGATTATCGTTGCTTTCTGCATATCTTCCATTCATTTGTCCTAAGTACCATCTATATCTCTCATTCCCTTTCCCCTTTGACTCTCAGTCTGAAGAAGGGTCTCGACCCGAAACGTCGCCTATGTCTTTTCTCCAGAGATGCTGCCTGACCCGCTGAGTTACTCCAGCTTTTTTGCATCTGTCCAAAGGGCATACTGCACCATTGCAAAGGATAGTTATTAACCGTTTCGCACATCGCGCCTTCATCTAGTCAGCTGAGCTTGCTGCTGCCAATAGAAACAGTCAATAAAATCAATTTAAATACCTCATAACAACTGAAACAATGACAATGATTAGAGGGGAAATACAGATTATCTCACATTTGGGATACTGTTTTAATTAGGCAGTCCAAAGGTATACAGCACTATCTATGATACTGTCAAAGTAACTCTCGGGTTTACGATTTTCAATTAAATACAGAATACAGAATACCTTTATTGTCATTCGATACCGAATGAAATTCATTTGAATTTCAGCCTTAAACAGTTAAAGTGTTCATAAAATAATCTCCTTCCTGCAAACTTTTGAATTCTGAAATTGATTACTCTGAAAACAGCAATTATACTCACGTCCCAGGTGAGTAAACAAAGAACATTTTTACTGAAAGGATAGTTTATGAGTTAATACAATTTCAGCCACAAGACCACAAGAAGCATATCCTGGAGGTTGGCCAGTTTATAACACCACAGAAAAGGAACACTTTCTTTTAAAAAGAGCAAGCTTGTAAACACACTGCAGATGGAATCACAACTTCAATAAGGTCTTAAGGAATAGGAGTAGAATTAGGCCATTCAGCCCATCAAGTCTACTACGCCATTCAACCATGGCTGGTCTATCTCGCCCTCCTAACCCCATTCTCCTGCCTTCTCCCAAAAACCTCTGACATCCGTACTGATCAAAAATCTATCTATCGCTGCCTTAAAAATATCCACTGACTTGGCCTCTACAGCCATCTGTGGGAAAGAATTACACAGATTCACCCCCCATTCAACACATACATACATTTCAAATACATTTGAAAACAGCATCTTAACCTGGTTAGAATCCTGTATGTCAAGAGTGTTTTATTGTCATATGTCCCAGATAGAAGAATAAAATTCTTACTTGCAGCAGCACAACAGAATATGTAAACATAGTACACTGTAAACAATATAATAAAGAGAGAGAAAAAAAGTTCAGTGTGTGTATATATACACATACTGACAAATACATATTTCAACCGTACCTCTCTAGTGTCCTGAAAATCACCTCTTCCCTATTGGTTAAGGTTGTACCGGGAAACCCGAAGGGCCCATAGAAGCCGGCAATTTTACTCTACATTGTTTAAAATGATTTTTCACAGCGATTGCTGTCAGTACGTTCAGTCTTGTTTTGTAAAATAATCTTCATTTCCACTTAACCTTGCCCTTTTTTCCAATGCAAGATTATTTTAAACTTTGAGATCATGAAGAAAACTTTGCCATTCTCTTTCTCTTGCAGAGAACATATTGCTTAATATATCACAGAAGGTACTCTGCTAATCTTTCCCCACAGTATTGTTTCTCAATTTACCTTCTCCATTTTAGTCTTCGCTGCTCAAAAATTAATAACCTTGGAGCCCAGCGAATTGACCCATCTGCTTCTATGTCAGGCGTTAGCATGAATCAGTTGTACTCAAAAGTTCAGCAATTGAAGGGGACTCTTCAATATATATTGGCTTAACTGGTCTCTTGCCATACCAAATATACACATGGGTTCCGAGATGTCTTTTCTAAAATCCATTCTTACAAATTGCTGCAATACAAAGTTCTAATGTACTAGGGTAAGCTGGCTAAGAATATAAAGAAGGATAGTAAAAGCTTCTTTAGGTATGTTAAGAGAAAAAGATTAGTAAAGACAAATGTGGATCCCTTGAAGGCAGAAACAGGTGAAATTATTATGGGGAACAAGGATATGGCAGAAGAATTGAACAGGTACTTTGGTTCTGTCTTCACTAAGGAAGACAACAACAATCTCCCAGATGTACTAGAGGACAGAGGATCTAAGGAGACAGAGGAACTGAAAGAAATTTGCATTAGGCGAGAAATAGTATTGGGTAGACTGATGAGACTCAAGGCTGATAAATCCCCAGGGACCGATGGTCTGTATCCCAGAGTACTCAGGGAGGTGGCTCTAGAAATCGTGGACGCATTGGCGATCATTTTCCAATGTTCTATAGATTCAGGATCAGTTCCTATGGATTGGAGGTTAGCTAATGTTATCCCACTTTTCAAGAAAGGAGCGAGAGAGAAAACGGGGAACTACAGACCAGTTAGCCTGACATCGGTGGTGGGGAAGATGCTGGAGTCAATTATTAAAGAAGTAATAACGGCGCATTTGGATAGCAGTAAAAGGATTGGTCCAAGTCAGCATGGATTTATGAAGGGGAAATCCTGCTTGACTAAACTTCTGGAATTTTTTGAGGATGTGACAAGTAAAATGGATGAAGGAGAGCCAGTGAATGTAGTGTATCTGGACTTTCAGAAAGCCTTTGATAAGGTCCCACACAGGAGATTAGTGGGCAAAATTAGAGCACAAGGTATTGGGGATAGGGTATTGACATGGACAGAGAATCGGTTGGCAGACAGGAAGCAAAGAGTAGGAATAAATGAGGCCTTTTCAGAATAGACAATAGACAATAGGTGCAGGAGTAGGCCATTCGGCCCTTCGAGCCAGCACCACCATTCAATATGATCATGGCAGGTAGTGGCGAGTGGAGTGCCGCAAGGCTCGGTGCTGTGGCCGCAACTATTTACAATATATATTAATAATTTGGACGATGGAATTAAAAGTAATACTAGCAGATTTGCAGATGACACAACGATGGGTGGCAGTGTGAACTGTGAAGAGGATGTTAGGAGGTTTCAGGTTGACTTGGACAGGTTGAATGAGTGGGCAGATGCGTGGCAGATACAATATAATATAGATAAATGTGAGGTTATCCACTTTGGCGGCAAAAACAAGGAGGCAGATTATTATCTCAATGGTGTCAGATTAGGTAAAAGGGAATTGCAACAAAACCTGGGTGTCCTTGTACAGCAATCACTGAAAGTAAACTTGCAGGTATAGCAAGCAGTGAAGAAAGCTAATGGCATGGTGGCCTTCATAACTAGAGAATTTGAGTACAGTCAAAGAATAAAGGGGAGGCTATTTAAAACTGAGGTGAGAAAAAACCTTTTCACCCAGAGTTGTGAATTTGTGGAATTCTCTGCCACAGATGGCAATGAAGGCCAATACACTGGTGGAATTTAAAAGAAAGTTAGATGGAGCTCTAGGGGGCCAGCAGAATCAAGAGATATGGGGAGAAGGCAGGCACAGGTTACTGATTGTGGATGATCAGCCATGATCACAATGAATGGCGATGCTGGCTCGAAGGGACAAATGGCCTCCTCCTGTACCTATTTTCTCTGTTTCTAATATCTACCAATGTACAGTTTTACTCCCTATGCAGCTAACGGACTTAGAAACATAGAAACATAGAAAATAGGTGCAGGAGTAGGCCATTCGGCCCTTCGAGCCTGCACCGCCATTCAATATGATCATGGCTGATCATCCAACTCAGTATCCCATACCTGCCTTCTCTCCATAACCCCTTATTCCTTTAGCCACAAGGGACTTAAGGCATATCTCTCTGACTGGCTTTTTGTTCAACTCTTCCCTCAAATCCACCATGTGTGTCTCCATCAATTGACCTCATGGCATTTGCCCAGAAGGTCTGATTAAAAATCCAGAAAGGTCCAACAAACATGAGTAAATATGATTGGGCTTATGATAAATTCCTTCAAGTTGAACACACAAACACTGCTACACAATAGGTCAATGTTTTAAATTGGGAAACAGCAAAATACGTTGATGATGCGAGGTTGCATAGATTCCTTGGAATTGAAGAATGAGTTCTAGAGGCAGCACGGGGGTGCAGCGGTACAGTTGCTGCCTTACATGGCCAAAGACCCGGGTTCAATCCTGACTATGGGTGCTGTCGACATGGAGTTTGTATATTCTCCCTGTGAACGTGTGGGTTTTCTCTGAGTGCTCCGGTTTCCTCCCATACTCCAAAGGCATGAAGGTTTGTAAAACATAGAACATAGAACACATAGAAAATAGGTGGAGGAGACCATTTGGCCCTACGAGCCAGCACCGCCATTCATTGTGATCATGGCTGATCATCCACAATCAGTAACCCGTGACTGCCTTCTCCCCATGTCCCTTGATTGCGCTAGCCCCAAGAGCTCTATCTAACTCTCTTTTTAATTCATCCCGTGAATTGGCCTCTACTGCCTTCTGTGCCAGAGAATCCCACAAATTCACAATTCTCTGGGTGAAAAAGTTCTTTCTCATATCAGTTTTAAATGGTCTCCCCTTTATTCTTAGACTGTGGCCCCTGGTTCTGGACTCTCCCAACATTGGGAACGTTTTTCCTGCATCGGCACGGTGGCGCAGCGGTAGAGTTGCTGCCTTACAGCGAATGCAGCGCCGGAGACTCAGGTTCGATCCTGACTACGGGCGCCGTCTGTATGGAGTTTGTACGTTCTCCCCGTGACCTGCGTGGGTTTTCTCCGAGATCTTCGGTTTCCTCCCACACTCCAAAGACGTACAGGTATGTAGGTCAATTGGCTGGGCAAATGTAAAAATTGTCCATAGTGGGTGTGGGATAGTGTTAGTGTGCGGGGATCGTTGGGCGGCGCGGACCCGGTGGGCCGAAGGGCCTTTTTCTGCGCTGTATCTCTAAATCTAAATCTAAATCAAGCATTGTAGGTTAATAGACTTCTATAAATTGTCCATCGTGTGCAGGGTAGCGTCATTGTGTGGGGTGATCGTTGCTTTCCATGGACTCAGTGGGCCAAGTAGTATTTCTAAAGTCTAAAATCTTTTGTATTCCATTGCAAGCACCTCAAAAGATAAACCACAAATGGATTTTTTTTTTTTTAAATCACATCTCCATGATTTTCATTATTATTTAGAAAAGCAAAAGGAGATTTATTGGGCAGGTTATGAATCAGATCCAATGATGCTCGCGGAACTGCCCGAGCTTCTTCTTCTTCTGTCGTATGTCTTTTGGACCTGCAGCTCCGTTGAGGCGAGCCAGGCCAACGTGTCATCGTCCAGGTCAATCAGACCTCGTTCACCATTCGGTGGGTGGTATTTGGGGCAACTGGTGACTATGTGCTCCACTGTCTGTGTTGGGCCCCCACACTCGCAGAAGGCACTGTCCACGAGACCCCACCTCTTCATCAATACTCCATAGCGTCCAACGCCTGTCCTCAAGCGATTGAGGGTTATCCACTGCTTTCGGGGCAGGTCCTGGCCAGGGACGTCCATGGGTTCATCGATGTAGCGGTGTAGCCTAGATGGTTCCGCTGACTCCCACTGGTCTCTCCATCTCGTCTTGACCCAGGTGGCCTTGGAAGTGTCGACCGGTGTTGAATGGGTTGTCAGGAAGAAACTATACTTGAACCTGGTGGTCACGGTTTTCGGACGCCTGTAACTTATTCTGGATGGTAGGAGTGAGCCCATCAGGTACAAGACTTCAGGGCACATTGTTACACCGGTCACACAGTCTCAATGTCCAGGAATGAAGGAGATAACAAAGAGTGGTAGACATAACCCGGTCCATCACGGGCACTGTCCTCCCCACCTTCGAAGGCTTCGATAAAAGGCTCTGCCTCAAAAAGTCTCATTCTCTCGTTTCACTCCTACCATCCGGAATAAGTTACAGGAGTCCGAAAACTGTGACCGCCAGGTTCAAGTATAGTTCCTTCCCGACAACCATCCGGCTCTTGAAAACTAGTCAGCATTAACTTCAAGCATGATCTTCTATGGACTGCCTTTGGTTGCACTACAAAAAACGTTGGGCTTTTTGCACTAGTATTGCAGTTATTAATTTATTTATATTATTTCTGTATTGTGTTTCCAGGCCTATTATGCTGCTGCAAGTTAGAATATCCGTACATGTGACAGTCAAACTATCTTGACTCTTGATTCAACTGAAGACCGACTACCCGAGACATCAGGATGCTTCTGCACCCCCATGGTCACCCCCCCCCCCCCCCCCCCCCCGTGTTTATATTCAAGAATATAATACACATTAGACAAGATCCAGGGCATGGTGGCACAGCGGTAGAGTTGCTGCCTTACAGCTCCAGAGACCCGGGTTTGATCCTGACTACAGGTGTTGTCAGTACAGAGTTGGTACGTTCTCCCCGTGACCGTGTGGGTTTTCTCCGGATGCTCCAACACTCCAAAGATGTACAAGTTTGTAGGTTAATTGGCATCGGTAAAAATTGTAAATTGTCACGAGTGTGAAGGAGAGTGTTAGTGTACAGGGATCGCTGGTGGGCGTGGACTCGGTGGGCCGAAGGACTTGCTTCTGCGCTGTATCTCTAAACTAAACTACATAGTCTAGGGCTTGTTTCCGGTCCCTCCCTGTCAGTGGTCAAACAGTCAAAGATTTGCCTTTTCAAGTTAAACCTGTTGTGTGTCGGACATCAAAGGGCCAGCAGCTCACCCCTCGGGACACAGACTGTGGTCGGCCTCAACTACAAACCCGAATGCTGCCCCAAAGCTGTACATGGTGAACTTACATTCAGGAAAGGGTCCACTAAAGAGGCTAATGTGCATGCATATTTATTCCAAAATGGTATGCAGAGGATGAACACACATAGAGGCCTTAATCTCAATGGAGATGTGCAGTGCAAGGATATTTTTTAATACACAGAGGGTGGTGGGAGTCTGGAATGCATTGCCATGGGTGGTGGTGGAGGTAGATACGATAATGGCATCTAAGCGGCTTTTGGATAGGCACATAACAGTGCAGGGGACAGAGGGAGATGGATCCTGTGCATGCAGATGAGAGGAGCTCAGCTAGGCATCCTGTTCAGCACAAACATTGTTGCTGAAGGGCCCTCACTGTGCTGCTCCGTTCGATGTCCTATGCTCTGTCATAAAACAGATTACTGCAGAGGCACAGGCCCTTTGGCCCACAAAATCTATGTCATGCATGATTTACCTAGTAGACACAAAAGTGCTGGAGAAATTCAGCAGTTCAGGCAGCATCCCTGGAGAACATGGATGGGCAACGTTTCAGATTGGGACCCTTCCTCAGATGTTATCAGCGTCTTGCCACGGAAGGGCGCAGCAGATTAATTGAATCAGGCAAGATCTCAACTCAGCCCAATTTCAGAGAGAACGTGGGAATCGTACAGTTTAGTTTAATGTCACGTGTACCAAGGAGCAGTGAAAAGCTTTTTGCAGTGGGCTAAACAGTCAGCAGAAAGACAATCATGGATAGACCGAGGGTCACCACTGAGGTAGATAGTAGTTCAGGACTGCTCTCTAGTTGTGGTAGGATGATTCAGTTTATGTTGCGAGGCTCCATGGTGTTACACCAAGAACAGGGCCATGCATAGGAAGAGCAGGAAACGGCACGGATAAACGGCTTGTACTCGCTGGAATTTAGAAGATTGAGGGGGGATCTTATAGAAACTCACAAAATTCTTACAGGCTAGATGCAGGAAGATTGTTCCCGATGTTGGGGAAGTCCAGAACAAGGGGTCACAGTTTAAGGATAAGGGGGACCGAGATGAGAACGTTTTTTTTCACACAGAGAGTGGTGAATCTGTGGAATTCTCTGCCACAGAAGGTAGTTGAGGCAAATTCATTGGCTATATTTAAGAGGGAGTTAGATGTGGCCCTTGTGGCTAAAGGGATCAGGGGGTATGGAGAGAAGGCAGGTACGGGATACTGAGTTGGATGATCAGCCATGATCATAGTGAATGTCGGTGCAGGTTCGAAGGGCCGAATGGCCTACTCCTGCACCTATTTTCTATGTTTCTATGTTTCTATCACTCGCTGCGCTGAGGGAGTAACAGCAATCTAGGGTGGGGAGGAATATCCCCTCCCGGTCTCTCACTCAGGACTGATGGGTGCCTCAGTGGATTGAATCAGGGAATTTACTGCTGGAACACTCAGCTGCTGCTATTGAACAGCACTCAACACCAACCTCAATCGTGATCTTCCATGGACTGTCTGGGGTTGCATTCAAGATAAGCATATGGTGAACTGGGACTGCCAATGCTGGAAACACTGATCTTCCCCGGAGAGAGAAACAAAAATCACAACTTGTCAGAAAAACTGCTGGCTGAGCCGGGGAAGACCTGCCACCCACATAATGAAACCTTTAGCATTACACCCAAATGTCACGGTAATAGATGGGATTTGCTTTATGAAGGCGAAGGTGCTTTATCATATCGCGTGCAGTACGTCAGCGAGGTAACCTGGTGTCCTTTTTGTGCTGCAAAGTTTAAATGCTGTCAAGAAAACACAGGTCAGGCAGAGTTTAACTCCCTTTTGCCAGGAAAGTTCAGATGGAAGCACACTGCAAATTCCAGGCCTCCTTTGAAAATAAAATTATTACAATCAATCACTAACCACAGATGTTCCCTCCACTCTGTAAATAAGGTACTTTCTGTTGCTTCCAGTTTTTATTTTTCTTTTGCAATGCAAATAACCAGGCTGATTTTTATTAGATGTGGGAGAAATGTGACTGAGCATGTAACAATACACCTTGCACCTCCCTAACTCTGTTCAAGACGCCAGGTGTCATCACTCATTCAGAGCCACATTGTCAAGTCGAGATGGCTGGAGATGGTAGTAGGGAACTTTCCAACAGAACTGCTTTCACAGCCCCACCCAAAGTGACTCCAGTAGAGAGAGATGTGTGCGGAGGAACTGCAGATGCTGATTAAACCAAAGGTAGACACAAAAAGCTGGAGTAACTCAGGAAGATCAGGCAGCATCCCCCCTGGAGAAAAGGAATAGATGACGTTTCGGGTCGAGACCCTTCTTCAGACTGAGAGTCGGGGGAAAGGGAAACGAGAGATACAGAGAGTGACGAAGAGAGATATAGAACAAAGATATGCAAACATTTCTCTACATCACCATCTATATCTCATATCATCATATCATCATATCATATATATACAGCCGGAAACAGGCCTTTTCGGCCCTCCAAGTCCGTGCCGCCCAGCGATCCCCGCACATTAACACTATCCTACACCCACTAGGGACAATTTTTACATTTACCCAGCCAATTAACCTACATACCTGTACGTCTTTGGAGTGTGGGAGGAAACCGAAGATCTCGGAGAAAACCCACGCAGGTCACGGGGAGAACGTACAAACTCCTTACAGTGCAGCACCCGTAGTCAGGATCGAACCTGAGTCTCCGGCGCTGCATTCGCTGTAAAGCAGCAACTCTACCGCTGCGCCACCGTATCTCTTGTTTCCCTTTCCCCTGACTCTCAGTGTGAAGAAGGGTCTCGACCCGAAACGTCAGCTATTCCTTTTCTCGAGAGATGCTGTCTAACTAACCCACTGAGTTACTCCAGCCTTTGGTGTCCGACTCCAGTAGAAAGCCACAAGTAAAAAGATAAAACCACTTTATCAAAGCTTACACCATAATGAACATTCAATAAGCATAGTACAAGACAGATATAACGATTTAGAGAGTCAAAGAATCAGAGCCATACAGTGTGGAAACTAGTCATTCAGCCCACATTGACCAGTACGTCCCATCTATACTATCCCACTTGCCTGCATTTGTCCCATTTCCCTCTAAATCCATTTACCTGTCTGACTGCTTTTTAAACGTCGCGATAGTGCCTGCCTCAAATACCTCCTCCGGCAGCTCGTTCCATACACCCACCATCCTTTGCGTGAAAAATTTACCCGTCAAATTCCTATAAAATCTTTCCCCCTTCACCTGAAACCTATGCCCTCTGGTTCCCGACTCCCCCACTCTGGGCAAGAGACTCTGTGCGTCCACCCGATCTATTCCTCTCATGATTTTGTACACCTCTATAAGATCACCCCTCATCCTCCTGAGCTCCAGGGAATAGAGTCCCAGCCTACTCAACCTCTCTCTATATCTCAGACCCTCGAGTTCCAGCAACATCCTTGTAAATCTTCTCTGCACCGTTTCCAACTTTCCAAGGGCGGGGCAGCGATAGAGTTGCTGCCTTACGGCGCTTGTAGCACCGGAGACCCGGGTTCGATCCCGACAAGTGCTATCTGGATGTAGTTTGTACGTTCTCCCCATGACCGCGTGGGTTTTCTACGAGATTCTCGATTTTCTCCACACTCCAAGGACGTACAGGTATGTACGTAAATTGGCTTGGTAAATGTATGTGTTAGTATGCGGGGATCGCTGGTCGGCGCGGACCCTGCGCTGCGTCTCTAAACTTAATAACATCCGGTGCGATTCGGCCGGGGGGACTTCCATCCCCTTGCGGGGACTGTGCGGGTCGGTCGGGGACGAGCTGTCTGTCCGTGGGCGTGGGGAAGAGAGTGGAAGTTTTGTTGCCTCCATCACAGTGAGGGGGTGTTTGGAGTCACTGTGATGGACGTTTGTGTTGGGGCTATGTGTCTTGTGTTCTTTTTTTCTATGACTGCTATGTAGTTTCGTTCGGTACTTCGGTACCGAACGACAAATAAAGCTCTGTTATACTGTTATACTGTTATATCCTTCCTATAATATGGGTGATTACAAGGAAGAATTGTAAATAACACGATCGTTTTTCACTGGAGTAACAGAGGCTGAGGGGAGATCTGATGGGAAACGATGAGAGTCGAAGGTCGGGCAGACAGACGGAATGCTTTTCCCATGGTAGAAATGTCAAGGACTGGAGGGCATGGTTTTAAGATGAAAGCGGCAAAGCTTAAAGCAGATGTATGTCACGTGGTTTTTTTTTAAAACAGTGTGCTGGGTGCCTGGAACATGTATCCAGAGAGGTTGTGAAGGGAGATATAATAATGGCATTTCAGAGGCTTTTAAATAGTTGCATGGATATGTAGGAAAAGGAGAGACATGGATCACATGCAGGAAGGGGAGACTAATTTACTTGGCATGAACATTTTGCTCCAAAGGTGCTGTTCTTATCATATCATATCATCATATATATACTGCCGGAAACAGGCCTTTTCGGCCCTCCAAGTCCGTGCCGCACCAGCGATCCCCGCACATTAACACTATCCTACACCCACTAGGGACAATTTTTACATTTACCCAGCCAATTAACCTACATACCTGTACGTCTTTGGAGTGTGGGAGGAAACCGAAGATCTCGGAGTAAACCCACGCAGGTCACGGGGAGAACGTACAAACTCCTTACAGTGCAGCACCCGTAGTCAGGATCGAACCTGAGTCTCCGGCGCTGCATTCGCTGTAAAGCAGCAACTCTACCGCTGCGCCACCGTGCCGCCCTTGTGCTGTAATGTACTGTTCTGTGATCTATGTAAAACTGACCCTGGGGTGTAAGAAAGGGCTAGTGTACGGGGTGATTGTTGGGCGGCACAGACTTAGTGAGCCGAAGGGCCCGTTTCCACACTGTAACTCTGAAGTCTAGAGTAAAGAGAAATTGCACTCTTACTTGCAGTGAAGCCAAGCATGCTTTTAAGACCTTTTCAGGGCGGACACAGTGGTGCAGCGGTAGAGTTGCTGTCTTACAGCACTTGCAGCGCCGGAGACCCGGGTTCCATTCCGACCACGGGTGCCGACCACGGAGTTTGTATGTTCTCCCCGCGGGTTTTCTCCGAGGTCTCTGGTTTCTTCCCACACTCCAAAGACGTACAGGTTTGTCGGTTAATTGGCTTGGAGTAGGTGTAAATTGTCTCTCGTGTGTGTAGGATAGTGCTAGTGTGCGGGGATCGCTAGTCGGCACGGACTCGGTGGGCCGAAGGGCCTGTTGCCACGCTGTATCTCTAAACTACACTAAATTAAACTGAGTGTCTTTGAAACATTGCCGCATCAGGTACTGCCTTGTAGCTGAGAGTTACTTTCAAACCAACCTCCCTTCCATTGGCCACCAGCATAATCAAGGATATGACTCACCCAGCCACTGTCCATCAGGCAAGAGGTTTGAAAATGCACACCTCCAGATACAGGGACAGTTTCTTCCCAGCTGTTATGCAGCTGAACCATCCTCCCATCACCAACTAGAGAGCGGCCCTGACCTACCATCTACCTCATTGGAGAACCTTGGACAAACTTCGTCGGACTTTACTGGACCTTATGTTGCACTTAACGTTATTCCCTTTATCCTGTACACTGTACGGCTTAATTGTAATCATGTATGGTTTTTTCCCACTGACTGGATAGCTTGCATCAAAAAGCTTCTCCCTGTACCTTGGTACACGTGACAATAAAATAAACTGAGCAACAATGTCCCATTTATAAGTCAACATGTTGATTTGCTTATTTTTACAGCAGCACAAAAGAGCCAAAAGATACTGAACTAGCAAGGATAGAACATTGTCGCTTGACGGCAACAGTAATCTTGTGCGAAGAGAGTAAAAAATAAATAAATCGAGCTCTGCAAACACAGCGATGCTGAAAGCAAGCAATGGACACGGTGGCCGCTTTGGTGAACCCTCTGCTTCCTTCCATGAAATCAATTTTCTATCCATTCGGCTAGCTCTCCTGTAAAATTAATGGTCCTCCCTTGGTGCTGCCATGAAATTCTCACGAATCTGTCTTGCAGCTCTCTCGCCTCTTTTACATCTCTCTCTGTCACATCTGGACCTTCCACTATTATACATTCAGTTAACACTTTAGAAATCTCGAGTGCAGTTGGTCATTGAGTGAATGAAAGACTGAGTGAATTTAATATTAATTCACTGTACAATGCATTCTACATAGGAAGTTGATCATTTGTGTATTACTTTTATCAAAGGGGAAGTAGTGCGGTGCATTTAAGTACATTGCACCTATGTAAACATTGAGTTTGATACACTTAACCCCTTCAATAACGATGTTCTGTTGATAGACCATCCTTAAGCAGCAGCACCAACATACCTGCTGACAAAGTACAGCACAGGGATGCAGCTACTCGAGCGAGTTCCTCATAACCCCAGCGACCTAGGTTCAATCCTGACCTCCAGCACTAAGTGGAGCTTGCAAGCTCACCCTGTGACTGCATGGCAAACTGACACACAATCATTCATAGGATCATTCTTGTAAACCTCCTCTGGACCCTCTCCAACGCCAGCAAAACCTTCTTCAGGTACAAAGCCCACGTCCCAAAGACATGCAGGTTGGTAGGTTAAGTGGTCATTGTAAAATTGGTCCTGGTGTGTAGGTGAGGGGTAAATCTGGATGTTCACGTTCATAAGTTCATAAGTGATAGGAGCAGAATTAGGACATTCGGCCCATCAAGTCTACCCCGCCATTCAACCATGGCTGATCTATCTCTCCCTCCTCACCCCATTCTCCTGCCTTCTTCCCATAACCTCTGACACCCTGAATAATCAATCGAGTTGATAGGAATGTGAGGAGCATACAACTACATAAATGTAGAACCAGTAGATGCACTCTTCCTACCCCAAGTCATCATACCCCATCTATGATTGATTACAGTTTTATAACAGGAACAACTTGTCAAAATGTTGTATGGTTGTTTTACTTCCAAATTTTTGCCAGCTTTGAAACTAGTTCATCACCAAAGTATTCAGATACAAGTATGGTGATACGTGGAATATTACAATCCATCAAAAATGTTTTTGTGGCCCTGCACGACTCACCATCTCCATTTTAAGAAAAACAGCTGAGGTAAAATGGCATGAAGTTGTTCAGTATTTGGCACTTGGCAAACCTCTCATTAACAGTCATCACTTATACTCAATAATATGGAACAGTCATGGTGTGGAATAATTAAGGAGTTGTACTGCAGACAAAGAGAAAAGCTGTTGCCAGAAATACTTTCATTAAGCAGTACTGACGTCCATTTGGGGTTGGAGAAGAGGATTAGAAGAGATTACACTCCCCTTAACTAAAAATATCTTAACATTAACCCATTTGAAAATGCTGACTCGTGGTTGAACTCTGCAAGGGACCGAAATGCACTTTAGTTTAGTTTAGAAATACAGCGCGGAAACAGGCACTTCAGCCCACCAGGTCCGCGCCAACCAGCAATCCCCGCACACTAACACTACCCTACCCACACTAGGGACAATTTTACATTTACACCAAGCCGGTTAACCTACAAACTTGCACGTCTTTAATCTCGGAGAAAACCCACGCAGATCACGGGGAGAACAAACAAACTCCATACAGACAGCACCCATAATCGGGATCGAACCCGGGTCTCTGGCGCTGCAAAGGCAGGCAACTCCACCGCTGTGCCACCAAACATCTGTACATATGGATTAAAGATCAGGCTGCACATCCATGCTTCCCATGAATTGGGTAGTTTCAGGTCACCTGATGAGCGGCAGCAGAAACTACGGCACCATTTTGCATTTTCCTCGCACGTTTGCTCTCTTGCTGGAGACAAGACTTGCCAATGACTGTGGCCACGGCTGCAATTCAAGATTAGCTGTCCACACATCCAGATAAGACCTGGTTTAATGAAACGCCGGAGAGAGATGCTGCAATAAACACAATATATGAACGGAAAAAGGAAGTGGAGAAAAAGATCAAGAGGAGAAAGCTTTCAGTTCTGCGACTGCACACAGTTTATTTCCGTTGCTAATTAACGCGTTTAACTGCTGTGAAACAGAGACTGTAGTAACATCGCTTTGTTAAAATGGAGAGTGTACCAAGGCCTTAATGGAGACAATATGCCAATCAGACTGATAAATAAAAGCGACTTCTGCATTACCTATCCTTGTTCTCCAGAGATGCTGCTTGACCGGCTGAGGTACTCCAGCGCTTTGTGTCTACTTCAGCGTTTATTGGGTTGAACAAGAAAAACATGCTTTCATGATGCCCTTTATCTTACAACCAGAGGAAAACTATTCCTTTGCCTGGACTTTTCTGTAACCCAGCAATAGGAGCTGCATCGTAGACAGACATAAAATGCTGGAGTAAACTCTGCGGGTCAGACAGCATCTCTCGGGAGAAGGAATGGGTCAAGACCCTTCTTCGGACATTTACAAACACAATTGTGGCTACCTGATGGGTGAGCAGTGTTTTCTGTCTCAACCCGTACCTACGGCAAAGCATTTCCATGCGAGAGATGTCTCCCAGCTTTCTTCTTCTTTTCTTTCTTTTTTTTCTCTCTCTTCTCTCTCTCTCTCTCTCTCTCTCTCTCTCTCTCTCTCTCTCTCTCTCTCTCTCTCTCTCTCTCTCTCTCTCTCTCTCTCTCTCTCTCTCTCTCTCTCTCTCTCTCTCTCTCTCTCTCTCTCTCTCTCTCTTCTCTCTCTCTCTCTCTCTCCTCTCTCTCTCTCTCTCTCTCTCTCTCTCTCTCTCTCTGCTCTCTCTCTCCTCTCATGATGATCGCTTCAACTTGATAAATCCTCTCACGATTTTGCCAACCTACCTGTGCGTACAATCTACATGTGATTTAACAAAAATGTTCATAATTGCTGTCACTGTACTACCAGTCCCCCACAACAGAGGAAGGCAGAGAATCCATAAACGTGTCTTCATTGACGGGATTGTGATGGAGAGAGTCAATGACTTCAAATTTCTGGTTGTGCACATTCCTAAAAATCTGTCCTGGACTCAGCACATTGATGCAATCATAAAGAAAATCCATCAATGCCTCTACTTCCTTAGAAGATTGAGGAGATTCAGTATGTCATTAAATGCTCTTGAACTTCCACTGGTGTACAGTGGAGAGCATATTGACTGGCTGCATCACTTTGTGCAACCTTCATCGTTCCTGGGCGTTCGAGTTCCAGATCTGTTTCGGCAGCTCAAATACGCAGGGAGCACAGAAGATTGGCTAACAACGTGCTGGAATAACTCAGCGGATCACACAACATCTCTGGAGAACATGGATAGGGGACCTTTCAGGCCAGGATCTTTGCCGAAACATCGTCTATCCATGTTTAGACTTTAAACTTTAGAGATACAGCGTGGAAAGAGGCCTGTCATGGCAACTTCAGTCTTTTGCAAAAAAGTCCGTTCCGATAGACATTACTTCACAGGGAGTGGGAGTGAACTTGACGCAAACCAATGGAGAGATTTTCCAAACGTATTTTCAAGTTTAATTAGTCGTTTATTGAAGTAGTAGTACAAACAGGTTTGTATCTCCCCAAGCTTTCAGCTCTCGTCGCAGGTCTGGTTAGAACTGTATCTCACCAAACCCCCTGTGTCTGACCCCTCCCGTCTCTGCATCTCCAGATATAGCACTAAGTTCTGGCTCCTCCCAGTACTTTATGCCCATACATGTATTCATCTCACGCCAGCCCCCAAGTGTCCAAAATAATACAGCTAGATATCTAGACAAAATAATATAATATACTAAAACAGCCAGCACGAACACAAATGGCTCCTACACACCGGCCCCTAATTGTTCTACATATATAACAAAACAATTACCAATAAACATTAAAAGGAGCTACAAACTTTACACATAATCAAAATAAACAGGTATGCTGTAGCGCCACCTGATGGTTAGGCCACTTCCTGAGCAAACCCTTGGCACTCCATTGGCAGGGTCTTGTGACTTAGTGTGTGTCACGGGATTTTGGGCGGTTGTTGAGAGGGAGAGAGGGAACTCTGGTGTGTGCTGTTCGCGGTTTCTCGTGTAAGTAAAGATTTACTGACCGGACCAACTTAGCATCTCGTCTCATTCTGGGCTGGACCGTTCTGAGTCCTGCCACAATTGGTGACCTTGACGTGATTGGAACACACAGCCTCCTGCCACAATGCACTATATGTTGGCATCTAATCTACTTTAGTGATTCTTCAATCTTTAAGGCCACCAGTCTTTGCTGTACTCAAGTATCAATAGACAATAGACAATAGGTGCAGGAGGAGGCCATTTGGCCCTTCGAGCCAGCACTGCCATTCAATGTGATCATGGCTGATCATTCTCAATCAGTACCCCGTTCCTGCTTTCTCCCCATACCCCCTGACTCCGCTATCCTTAAGAGCTCTATCTAGCTCTCTCTTGAATGAATTCAGAGAATTGGCCTCCACTGCCTTCTGAGGCTTCGAGGAGCAGACATATCTTCGTTATCGGTCTTTCCAAGATGTTTCTCTTGGTCTGAAGTTGAACTGTGCGCACAAGACCTTGTGCATCTGGTATGGTCCCCAATATTCTGCCCATTAGCCAGGAGCCTCGCGGTGCAGTGGAATCAGCCACCACAACAACGTCACCTGCAGCAAAGCTTCTCTTCACCTTTGACCACCGTTGTCATTCTTAGATCAGAGGCAAGTATTCTCGTATCCACTGTTTCCAAAAATGATCTGCCATATATAGTACCTGCCGCCATCTGCGTCTAATGTATAAATCTTCCTTTACAAAGAGCCAAGGTGGTAGTATTGGCTTGCCTTTCAACAGAACAAGATGGTTTTGCACGAGTGCTTCCAGGTCCATTGGATCATCAGAATTCTTTGAATGGGTCGATCATTTAAAATTGCTTCAACCTCACAAGTTAAATTTTGCAATCCTTCATTGGTCAGAACTTGGCTAAGAACAGAGCGCAGCACATTTCGAACCATGCGGATCAATCGTTCCTAAACACCGTCATGATGGGATCCTACTGGAGGGTTAAAGTAACACCTTATCCCTCGCTGAAGCACAGCATTTGGATCTTGTCCGGATTCAAGTCATTGAATGCTTCTCTCAATTCTCTTTCCGCTGCAAAAAAAATGTGTGCCATTGTCTGATCTTAAAGATGAAACTTGACCTCGTTGAAAAATGAATCTTCGTCATGCATTGATGCAGGAGTCTGTGTCAAGTGTGCATGCAACTTCAAGACGTACTGCCCTGCTTGCCATGCAGGTGAAGATTACACGGTACCTTTTAACAAAACTTCGTCCTCTTTTGATCTCTATAGGGCCGAAGTAGTCTACTCCAACATCTGTAAATGGAGGCTTGTCTGGTAGAATTCTCACCAGAGGCAAATCTGCCATCATTTGTTCCACAACTCCTCCCCGCTGTCGTTTACACACAACGCAGTCTGATGATTTTTCTTGCAGCGGAGTTAGCTTTGATAATCCAGTATCTTTTACGTCTCGAGACAGCGTATGATTTCTTCCTCCATTTCTTCATCAGCTGTTCATGGATATGTCGTAACAGTAGTGTTGATATGTGAAAGTCCTTCGAGAGAATAATAGGATGTTTAGCCTCTTCAGGCATCGCTAGTCTATTCAGGTGACCGTCTACTCTCAGAGGTCTATCATTCAGCACCGGATCCAGTTTGTACAAATGACTGCTTCTTTTGACACCATTACCACCAACTTCGAGTCCTGATATTTCTTCGAATCTTTGTCTTTGACTGAAAGAGATGATTGCGCTGTCTGCTTGGGAAAGATCTTCAGGACATAAACATTGTCCGCGGAGTGTTGCTTTGATGACTTGCATCTCCTTTGCAACCTTTTCTTTCAGTTTGCCAGGAACCTTTTCAAGGCAACTCACAGCAGTCTAAATTTACTTTCTCCTTCGAGTCAGCTGCAAGAGTGTTGTCTTTACTTTAAGAAGCCAAGCTACAGCCGTCTTCGGATTCCTCCATGATTAGAAATAGGTGATCAGAGAGTTTGTGGAGTTCAATGGATCTTTGACAATGACGTTCATTGTGATGTCTTGCTTGATTTCTGGATCATTTGCAGAGATCGCAGATTCCAAGTGAGGTTTTGGCCATTCTCTGGTCTGACTTACAGAGAAATTCTGGTCCTTTGATCCATCTTTTACAGCTTAAGAGGCGGTCTGCTGTAAGTCCTCTAGATGCTTCATCTGCAGGATTCTCCTTTGTGCTAACATGTCTCCATTGTGACACATCGGTGGCATCCCTTACAAAAGAGATCCTGTTTGCCACAAATGTTTGAAAGCGTTTAGATTCATTGTTGATGTACTTAAGCACTGTTGTGCTATCGGTCCAGAAGATGGATTTGTCCAGTTGAAGCTGTAATTCTTTTCGCAGCATTGCGTCAACTCTGACAGCTAAGACTGCAGCTGTAAGCTCCATTCTGGGAATCGTCATTTGTTTTAATGGCGCCACTCTGGATTTTCTCAGTATGAATGCAATATGCACTTTTCAATCGTTTTCCAGTCTAAAATATGAAACAGTACTGTTAGCCACCTTCGCTGGCTTCTGAAAAGTGGTGCAGCTGTGCATATCTGATTTGACCAAAGTTTGTAGGCTTTAAACTCCGCAATCTTGTTGAGATCTGCTAGCCATCCTCTCCATCGCTGAGAGAAGGTTTGGGGTATGTTCTCATCCCAACAAAGTTTTTCCTTGCAGAGCTCCTGCATAATAGGAGGATTCATGCTGTCAAAATGGATCAGCGAAATATGAGGTGCTGTTCCTCCAATTTCCGGTGGGCCTCACTATGGCACTGGAGGAGGCCCATGACAGAAAGGTCAGACTGGGAGTGGGAGGGGGAGTTGAAGTGCTCAGCCACCGGGAGATCAGGTTGGTTAAGGTGGACTGAGTGAAGGTGTTGAGCAAAACGATTGCCGAGCCTGCGTTTGGTTTTGCCGATGTAAAGAAGTTGACATCTAGAGCAGCGGATGCAATAGATGAGGTTGGAGGAGGTGCAGGTGAAACTCTGTCTCACCTGGAAAGACTGTTTGTGTCCTTGGATGGAGTTGAGGGGGGAGGTAAAGGGACAGGTGTTGCATCTCCTGCAGTCGCAGGGGAAAGTGCCCGGGGATGGGGTGGTTTGGGTAGGAAGGGACGAGTGGACCAGGGAGTAGGAGGAAGCGGCCTCTGCGGAACGCAGAAAGGGGAGGGGATGGGAAGATGTGGCCAGTAGTGGGGTCCCGTTGTAGGTGACGGAAATGTTGGCGGATGATTTATTGGATACGCTGGCTGGTGGGGTAGAAGATTTCGCTTGGGCAGCCTGCAGCCCAGCGGTATGAACATTGACTTCTCCAACTTTAGATAGTTCCTCTGTCCCTCTCTTCCCCTCCCGTTCCCAGTTCTCCCTCTATCTTCCTGTCTCCACCTACATCCTTCCTTTGTCCCACCCCCCTGACATCAGTCTGAAGAAGGGTCTCGACCCAAAACGTCACCCATTCCTTCTCTCCTGAGATGCTGCCTGACCTGCTGAGTTACTCCAGCATTTGGTGAATAGATAGTTGAATAAAATCGTCTTTGACCAGACTAGCTATTTCCAAACCTGAGATAAGACGACTGGTCACAGTCTTCACTTGGTTCATGGTACGCAGGAGAATTTTGGTCCTTAGTCCTGTAATGTTCAGCCTTCTCATCAAGCTTTCTGTGCAAAAGGTAGATGAACTTCCATGAACCAAAAATGCATATGTTTGCAACGCTGTACTCCCCTTGTGGCTCTTTACTTGTGTTGGTACAATGGAGAAGATGCAGGTTTCATCACCAGTCCCAATATGCCCACACATTTGAGATGAGAGAACAGTATCACTCACAATTGGCTTTTCATTCTATTCTGTATGTTCTGGTTTCTTTTCTATGTCCTTTTGTTCAATGTGAAGTATTTCAGGATAATTTTCTTTGCACACATCACAACCCAAACGACTCTTGAAGTTTTTGCTCATGGGACCTATTTTCAAATATCCAAAACAGCTTTAAGAAGTCTATCCTTTCTTTATGCTCTTTCTTCTTGATCTGTGGACACCGCCCCAATGTGTGACCACTTTTGTTACAGAACAAACAAAGAACCTTGTGGCTTGGCGGTAGATACGTCTCTTTTCATTCCCATTAATAATAATAATAATAATAATACATTTTATTTATATAGCGCTTTTCATATACTCAAAGACGCTTTACAGAGATTTTGAAAACATAGGGGAAATGAATAAATAGATAAATAAGTAAATAAATAAATGAACAGAGAAAGGAGACAGAAGGTGAGGTGACCTTCAGTGGTTGAAGGCAGTACTGAACAGGTGAGACTTCAGCGATGTTTTGAATGTGGTGAGTGTGGGGGAGTCTCTAACGGTTTGGGGTAGTGAGTTCCATAGGGTGGGAGCAGCGATGGAGAAAGCCCTGTCCCCCAGGATCTGAGTTTAGTCCGGATGTGGGGGGATAGGAGATTGGCAGCGGCAGAGCGGAGGGTGCAGGTGGGAGTGTGCCTGTGGAGGAGGTCGGTCAGGTAGGATGGGGCCAGGTTATGGAGGGCTTTGTAGGTTATGAGGAGGATTTTGTACTGGATTCTCTGGGGGATGGGGAGCCAGTGGAGTTTATAAAGGACGGGGGTGATATGGTCACGGATCGAGGTGTGTGTGAGTAGACGGGCAGCGGAGTTTTGAATGTATTGATGTTTATTGATGATTTGTGAGGGTGCGCCATAGAGGAGGCTGTTGCAGTAGTCCAGACGGGAGGTGATGAAGGCGTGCATGAGGGTTTCTGCAGCTGTGGAGGAGAGGGATGGACGGAGACGGGCAATGTTTTTGAGGTGGAAGAAGGCTGTCTTTGTGATGTGTTTGATGTGTTTGTCGAAGGAGAGGGTTTGATCAAGGATGATTCCAAGATTCCGGATGTGAGGTGAGGTGGATACTGGGAGACCATCAATGTTGAGGATGAAGTTTTGGGTGGATTTGGTGAGCATTTTTGGACCAATGATAATGATTTCAGATTTTTTGCAATTGAGTTTGAGGAAGTTTGATTGAAGCCAAGATTTTATTTCAGTAATGCAGTTTGTCAGTGTAGAGTGTGTGGTGGAGGAGATTGACTTGGTGGAGATGAGGAGCTGGATATCATCGGCGAAGCAGTGGAAGTTGAGACCATGACGGCGGATTAATTGACCAAGGGTTGCTGGCTGCAGGCTACACCTCGTTGGTGCATTAAAAGACAGTGTGTTAAGATACTGCAAAGCTAGATAATTAGTTCAAGCTATGGCACTACCAATAAACAATCAACCCATCCTACTTCCACTATGGCAAAGTTTTTTTTAAAACACGATAATACATGAATTTAATAAACCATAATGCAAACCCAGTTCATCTTACTGATACTCTTTACCAAACATTAACAAACAGAGATCACGAGAAAGATAGCTAAGATCAAGACACAGCAACCTTTCCAAAAAATTGGCAGGGTTCTCGGAGGAGTAAATACTACAAGTATTTGGACTTCAAACCTTGCAACCTCTTACTTAACAACAGATCACCTTACACTAGCTTGAAGTCACACAGCAAACACCAAAACACATGGATATCTGACTTAACTAAAAACATTGCAAGAATTTCACTCCACTGAGTCATCATGCTTCCCAATCCAAGGCACATTTCTCCCCTTATTAGGAGGAAGATTACAATAAGCTCAAGATGATGAATACAAAAGCAAGTCTGTCAATGCTCAATGCCATTCCAGTCGACCAGCTGTATGTCTCATGTCACGACTTGTTGTGATGGAGGTTACTATAACAGAGCAGCCTAATTGAATTCCTATGCTATTGGTATTGGTTTATTGCCACACGTGCCGAGATTCAGTTAAAAAACCATGTTTTGTGAGCTATCCAGGAAAATCATACCACACACAAGGACATCTAGGTTGCGCAAGAAAGACAACAAAACAACGTAGACTATTGTATGCAGCAGGTATCACAAGAAAACTGGAAAAGAGGTGGGGAGGGGAGGTGGACAAAGCCTGGCAAGTAACAGGTGAGAGGGGTTTTGTCTAAGAAAGGAGGGTTGCAACTGGCTTAGCATCCTGGATGTTTCCAAAGAGTGGATCGGATGGTATCTTCCCTGGTCTTTTCAAGGAACAATTTCCAGCCTTTCAATTGTTCTTCTAGTCTCTTCTGTTCTTTCTTTCTTCTCAGATGTTCTTCTTTTATTTTCAACTGTCTTCTGTTCCTCTGCTTCTTCCTCAATCTCATGCTGGTCTTTCAGGGTGGCAACCCATTTCATGACAGCAGAGAACATTGAAGGTGTACATGATGAAGAAAAACCTTTTTTCTTTACAGAATCCTTTGTGATATCGCCACCTTGTGGCTGACCATCAGATCTAACCACAGACATACTTGTACGTAGCTATCCTTTCAAGACGCGTTGACGTAAAGTCGTATCTTGCACAAGAATTCAAAACAAACTGATATCTTGCGATGCTCAAGGTCACTTCTTTGTTATCAGCATTCCATAAAGCAGCCGTTTTCCAATACAGGTTCTGATATATAGCTTTTCCAATACTCACTTTTCCTGCGCGTTAGCTTTCGAAGTTTCCAATCTCCATTAGTCAGATTAGCGCAGATAGCGACCCTGTCCAGTCTGTGGGCTTCGGCGTCAGCAGTGAAATAAAACAATCCTTGTTCCGTCCAGTTGATTCACAAGCTCCAGTCTCACTCATGGAGCCAATTCTTACTTTAAATGGCTCTGTAGAGGCAGTTCTTACTTTCAATGTAATGGCAACTTCAGTCTTTTCCAATAAAGTCCTTTCCGATAGCCATTACTTCACAAGGAGTGACAGTGAACTTGACGCAGACCAACAGAGAGATTTTCCAAACATATTTTCAGTTTAATTAGTCGTTTATTGAAGTAGTAGTACAAACAGGTCTGTATCTCCCCAAACTTTCAGCTCTTGTCGCAGGTCTGGTAAGAACTGTATCTCACCAAACTGCCTGCATCTGACCCCTCCCGTCTCTGCATCTCCAGATATAGCACCTAGTTCTGGCTCTTCCCAGTACATTATGCCCATAAATGTATTCATCTCACTACAATCCCCAAATGTCCAAAATAATACAGCTAGATATCTAGACAAAATAATATAATATGCTACAACAGCCAGCACAAGCACAAATGGCTCCTACAAGGCCCTTAGGCCCGCCGAGACTGTGGCGATCAGCAATTACCCCTAGCACTATCCTACATACACTAGGGACAATTTACAATTTTACAGAATCCAATTAACCTACAAACCTGTACGTCATTGGAGTGTGGGAGGAAACTGGAGCACCCAGAGAAATCCCGCGTGGTTATAGGGAGAACATACAAACTCCGTACAGACAGCATCTGTAGTCAGGAACTAAGCCGGGTCTCTGACGCTGTAAGGCAGCAACTCTACTGCTGCGCCACCGTGCCGCTCTAAGCATGTTCTCCAGAGATGTTGCCTGACCCGCTGAGTTAGTATTAAATAACGAAAGGGATAGCAAAGGAACGGGTGTCAGGGATTATGGGGAGAAAGCAGGATAATGGGGTTAGGAGGGAGAGATAGATCAGCCATGATTGAATGGCAGAGTAGACTTGATGGGCCAAATGGCCTAATTCCGCTCACATTACTTATGAATAAGGATATCTCAGCAAATCATTTTAAAACTCTGATTGCCGATTAATAACCAACATGTGGCTGCTGACAAATGCTGTCCTATTTACACTTTAATTGGTGCTGTCAGCCTCACTTTTTTTTTTAACAGCAAAATCTGTCAAATATACTGTATATTTTAAATAGATATGCATAGTCACATTGAAACATTTATTGTCACTGCAAGAACGTTAAGCTCTCCCTGCAATCCTCAATGCTGAACTGGTGAATATTCTTCATTTTCAGTGCTAAAATAATCTTTACCCTAAATTCAATTTGGCTGACTCTTCATTTACTTTATTTTCAAGATCCCAGTGTGCAAGTAGAAGCAATATCATTTTACCTAGCTCTTTACAAAGAAATAATTAAACCAATTTTTATCATTATTGTTCCTTTTTTATTAAAAAAAACAAGGTGTTCTGCTGGTCTTTGTGGTTTAAAATAAAATTTGTACAGAATCTTTTTTTAGAAAATGATTCGCGATGTTTCCGAAGACAGTGTAATCTCTTAGCCAGGTGCTAGTTTCATAAAAAAAGTAACTTGTATCGACCTGACTCGTCATTGTCGTAGGGTAAAAGAAAATCTCGGCGATCTGCTACGACTTTGACAGTCGCCGGCAGTCACCTTAAAAATCGTGTAACTGGGACAGACCCCTAACTCTCTTGAATACAAGAGAGAAGCGGATGGGGAGAAGGGAGGAGAATGGGGTTAGGAGGGAGAGATTGATCAGCCATGATTGAATGGCGGAGTAGACTTGATGGGGCCCAATGGCCAAATTCCGCTCCTACTACTTGTGACCTTGTGATTCCTTTTTTTTTTCTTTCCGATTTTTCTTTCAAGCCTTCACTTTGAATCTACATCCATAAGGGTTGCTTATTAACTCTGTTGGCACAAGATAGGGACAAGCTTGTCTCATCTCCTGTAAGGAATCATTTTGATGAAGAATTTATATATAGCGACGATGTAAACATTTTATTTATTTTACTTGCTTTCAGTGTCGATAAGTTCAGGAGTGAAAAGAGCAGAATTAGGCCTTTCGGCCCATCAGGTTTACTCCGCCATTCAATTATGGCTGATCTATCTCTCCCTCCTAACCCCATTCTCCTACCTTCTCCCCATAACCCCTGACACCTGTACTAATCAAGAATCTATCTATCTCTGCCTTAAAAATATCCATTGATTTGGCCTCCACGGCCTTCTGTGGCAATGAATTCCACAGATTCACCACCCTCGGATTAAAGAAATTCCTCCTCATCTCCTTACTAAAGGAACGTCCTTTAATTCTGATGCTATGATCTCTGGTTCTAGACTCACCCACTAGTGGAAACATCCTCTCCACGTCCACTCTATCCAAGCCTTTCACTATTCAGTAAGTTTCTTCCGGTGTTCTTCCGGTATCTATTCATAGAATTAGCACCACAGAGCATGGAAACAGATCCTTCGGCCCAACTTATCCATGCCAGCTACAATGCCCCATCTAGGCCAGCCCATTTGCTTGTTCTGGGCATATACCCCCCTATTATCTCCTTTCAATCTATCTGTCCTAACTTCTCTATTGTCTTTTAAACGTTGTTATTAAATCAGGAGGAGACATCTTGAGTAGGAAGGAACTGCAGATGCTGGTTTAAACCAAAGATAGGCACAAAAAGCTGGAGTAACTCAGCGGGACAGGCAGCATCTCTGGAGAGAAGGAATGGGTGACATTTTGGGTCGAGACCCTTCTTCAGACTGGTTAGGGATAAGGGAAACGAGAGATATAGATGATGATGTGGAGAGATAAAACGGACCATCCAATTTCCCTCAACTAACACACTACACCGCCTAGCGGGGCTGGTCTTCATCCTCAACAACTTCTGGAGTAACTCAGCGGGACAGGCAGCATCTCTGGAGAGAAGGAATGGGTGATGTTTCGGGTCAAGACCCATCTTCAGACTGAAGAATATTTCAGAATGTGTCTGAAGGGCCTCGAATCACCAGTTCCTTCTCTCCAGAGATGCTGCCTGTCCTGCTGCGTTACTCCAGCATTTTGTGTCCATCGATGTTAACCAGCATCTGCAGTTCCTTTCTACACAAATTCAAGATCTACCCGCAAAAGGAAAGATCTTCACATTCAATCCACGGAGCCCCTTCAATATCTTATCCTACAAACGCAGATAACCCTTCACTTGGAAGAGCTTCTTCTGATACAGTTCTGAGGATTTCAGATGATCAATGAATCCCCATCAGGATCTGTAGACACAGCAAATGGTGAAGCAGATGGAACTTGATAAGGTGGGTGGTTGAATAGCTTGTGGAATGTTCCTCAACGTGTTCAATACTTTCCCGAGATGCTTCACCAATCTCAGACTGGCCACAAGTTGGCAAGGACGTGATCTTAGTACCACTTTTCAGGTCTTGAACCTTCTAATGCTCTTTTCATTAAGAAGCCAATAATTGATTTCTGCTGGGTGCCACATAAACTCACTGTTTATAGTTTTTCTCTATGATAACTGTTCAATATTAAAAACTATAAAAACTGTTTTATAGTTTTTCTCTATGATAACTGTTCAATATTTGTGGCTGGACTTGGTTCTGAAACTTCCCTCTAGCTACACTCAAAAGTTTATTTGTTTGATGCATGTGCCTGAAATAGCCCATCGTCAACCACCCACTCATCACACTCTGTTTGCTAAATATCCATTGTACGCGTTCTATATTTTGTTGTACCATGACCATGGCAGATTGACGACATTATTAAAGCTTTAAGAAAATTACTAACTTTATTCCTTCTCCAGCTTCAACTTCTCTACAACCCTCGTGATATTTAAGAGCTTTGTATTTGCTAAATCCTCCAGCAGCAACATCTTGGGAGGCAACAAGGGCGGCACATGGCGCAACGGTAGAGTCGCTGCCTTCCAGTGCCAGAGACCCGGGTTCAAACCTGACCCCAGGTGCTTGTCTGTGCAGAGTTTGTACGTTCTCCCCGTGACACCGTGGGTTTTCTCCAGGATCTGTGGAATTCATTGCATGTGGAGGCCAAGTCATTGGGTAGGAAGGAACTGCAGATGGTGGTTTAAACCGAAGATGACACAAAAAGCTTGCTCGGAGAGTGGAGAACTTTGTCAAAGTAGACAAAGCTTGAAGAAGGTTCTCGACCCGAAACGTCACCCATTCCTTCTCTCCAGAAATGCTGGCTGTCCCGCTGAGTTACTCCGGCTTTCTGTGTCTATCTCCAAGTCATGGGTATTTTTAAAGTGGAGATTCACAGGTTTTTGATTACCAAGGGTGTCATGGGGAGAAGTTAGAAGAATGGGGTTGAGTAAAAAAATAGATTAGCCATGATTGAATGGCAGAGCAGACTTGATGGGCTGAATGGCCTCCTTCTGCTCCTGTAACTTATCTCTGGTTTCCTTCCACACTTCAAAGATGTACAAGTTTGTAGGTTAATTGGCTTGGGATAATTGTAAATTTTCCATAGTGTGCGTGTAGGATAGTGTTAGGGTGTGGGGACTGCTGGTTGGCGCGGGCTTGGTGGGCCAATGGGTCTGTTTCGGCGCTGTATCTCTAAACTAAATCAATAGTCAGAAACACTGAAAGACCAGCTGCATAAACATTGTGACCACAAAAGGCTGGGTCACTCATCTCCTGACATCCCAGTGTTGTTCTACTATTTATAAAGCACAAGGAAGGATGGGGTTCTAATTGTCCGCATGGCACCCAAAAACATTGACATTATTTAGTTCACCATGCTATAGGAAAGATGTTGTCAAACTGGAAAAGGGGTGCTGAGAAGATTTACGAGGATGTTGCCAGGACTCAAGGGGCTGAGCTATCGGGAGAAATTGAGCAGGCTAGGAGCACAGGAGGTTGAGGGGGTGATCTTGTGGAGGTGTACTAAATCATGAGTGGAATAGATGGTAAATGCAGTCATTTGCCCTGGGTGAGGGAAATCGAGAAGCAGAGGACATAGGTTTAAGGTGAGGGGGGAAAGATTTAATAGGAACCCCTGAAGAGTGACTTTTTTTTAACACACAAAGGGTGGTGGGTGTATGGAACAAGCTGCCGGAGGAAGTAGTTGAAGCAGGTACTATCAGGTATTTAAGCATTTAGACAGGTACATGGATTGGACAGGTTTGGAGGGTTACGGGCCAAACGCAGGCAGATGGGACTAGTGTAGATGGACCATTTTGGTTGGTGTGGGCAGGTCGTGTCGAAGGGCCTATTTTAACGCTGTATGACTCTCTATGACAACGCTCTCTAACGCTCTATGACAAAATATGGCATGTTTAATTTGAACCATGTCCATCTGCCAAAAGATCTGCATCCTCCACTGCTCCTTGTTTACCATCTAGTAAATTCACTGCCACTGCTTGCCAGCACCACAGATTCACAACTCTCTGACTGAAAAAGTTTTTCCTCATCTCAGTTCTAAATGGCCTACCCCTTATACAGCACGGAAGCAGGCTCTTTGGCCCCACCTTGTCCATGCTAACCAATTTGGCATTCTGGGTTAGTCCCATTTTCCTGTAAGGACACAAAGTGCTGGAGTAACTCAGTGGATCCGGCAGCATCTCTGAAGAACAAGAGTTGCTGCCTGACCTGCTGAGTTACTCCACCACTTTGTCCTTTTGTGTAAACCAGCATCTACAGCTCAATGTTTCTCCATTTTCCTGTATTTGGCCCATGACCCTTTGAACCTTTCCTATCCACGTACCTGTCCAAACATCTTTATCTATTTCTGTTAATATTCTCAGATGTAGCTTTCACTTCCAGCATCTTAATATTTGAGTTGTGGTCTGATGTCAACATCCACAATAAGGAAATCCAAAGTCAATACTTCATAATAAACTAGAGTAGTTTTGGTTCAGGGAGTTAGGCAGCTTTCTGGGGATAACAAATTAAAATAAGTTTTCTAATTTTATAATCATCAAAATTGCAAATCTGAAATCTTAAAATGTAAGACTGCTCCTATTGTGGAAAATGAGAATATTTTCAGTTCACTAACTATAAATAACCATAGCCAGTCCACCTCTTAAAACCACATCCTGTGGTCCAAGATCCAGGTCCCAACAACACTGAGTAAAGAAATGTTTCCTTGCCTTTGAAAGTTTTTAGTGATCAACTGAAAATGAAGTTCCTTTTCAAAATGATGATACCTGATCATCGAGTCCTTAAACACAATTCAAAATCCTATTTCTGTAGGAGTGACAGATAATCACAAAACATGCATCCCCTTTCCTTATCAACACTATTAATGGGTGATTTTCAAATAGCTGCATTAAATTCTCACTTATTCACTCTGACCCAAATGAAAAAGATATGGACTTCACAAACCTTGCAGCAAGCCTCAATTTTCTTTAACAAAGATTTTCTTGAAATTCAAATGTCTGAATGGATTTTTACCGTCTCTCAACTTAGTGTCACCTTTAGCATTTCCACCCATTGCCCAACTAACACTATTCAGTAGCCATCATAATCAAAAGAATATGCGATCATTTTACTTTTCTGTACTTTGTTAGAATTTCCTGTGAACAGATTAATGATAAGTTTGCCTTTGAAGCTGTAATTACATAATAAAATTATGAAACTGCTCAAATGTCGAGGACCTGAATGGTGTTAGGCAAATTGTTATTTGATACTCAGCAATTGCTCTCACCTGCATTCCACCATTTTTACTTATCAGCTGTTACAGACAGACAGTGAGTAAATTAAGGTTGTGAATTCTAAAAGTGTTTACAATGAATAATGGTGGGGCCAGATGATGGCACGGTGGCGCAGCGGTAGAGTTGCTGCCTTTCAGCGCCAGAGACCCGGGTTCAATCCTGACTCGGGGTACTTGTCTGTACAGAGTTTGTATGTTCTGCCTGTGACCACATGGGTTTTCTCCAGGTGCTCCGGTTTCCTCCCACACTCCAAAGACGTGCTGGTGCGTAGGTAAAAATAGTAAATTGTCCCTCGTGTGAGGTGTGTGCTAGTGTATCGGGGATCGCTGGTCGGCATGGATCCAGTGGGCCGAAGAGCCTGTTTTCATGCTATATCTCTAAACTAAACTGAAACTAAACTAAGAGTAAGGGACCACTAGAAAAGACAGTCCTTGAAATTCGCTGACACCTGGGTTAGGTGCATTGAATTTGCAGGGCAGCGGACCTTCAAAGAGTGGGGTGGGGTGCTGGGGCCCTATGGAGGGGAGATCAGTAGAGATTGGGCATTGAGCACACGGGTTTCCAGAGCTGGACTCTGCACCCTGCAACTTTCTGAGGCAGATCGGCCTCAAGTAGGAAACTTTAAAATCTCACTTCTGTATGCGTGACAGATAATCCTGAACTACTTACTACCTGTTTGAAGACCCTCAGACTATCCTTGATCGGACTTTGCTGGCATTACCTTGCACTAAATGTTATTCCCTCATCATGTATCTCTACAATGTAAATGGATCGATTGTAGTCATGTATTGTCTTTCTGCTGGCTGGTCAGCACGCAACAAAGGCTCGCCACTGTGCTTCGGTACACGTGACAATAAACTAAACTGAAACTGAACTGAGGTGTTAAGTATTCTAGAAACATAGAAACATAGAAAATAGGTGCAGGAGTAGGCCATTCGGCCCTTCGAGCCTGCACCGCCATTCAATATGATCATGGCTGATCATCCAACTCAGTATCCCGTACCTGCCTTCTCTCCATACCCCCTGATCCCTTTAGCCACAAGGGCCACATCTAACTCCCTCTTAAATATAGCCAATGAACTGGCAACTACCTTCTGTGGCAGAGAATTCCACAGATTCACCACTCTGTGTGAAAAAACCCATTCTCATCTCGGTCCTAAAAGACTTCCCCCTTATCCTTAAACTGTGACCCCTTGTTCTGGACTTCCCCAACATCGGGAACAATCTTCCTGCATCTAGCCTGTCCAACCCCTTAAGAATTTTGTAAGTTTCTATAAGATCCCCCCTCAATCTTCTAAATTCCAGCGAGTACAAGCCGAGTCTATCCAGTCTTTCTTCATATGAAAGTCCTGCCATCCCAGGAATCAATCTGGTGAACCTTCTCTGTACTCCCTCTATGGCAAGAATGTCTTTCCTCAGATTCTGGTTTGTATGGACCCATAGATTTAGACTTTAGAGATACAGCACCGAAATGGGCCCTTCAGCCCACCGAGACGGCGCCGACCAACAAAGGTACACTCGCACTATCCTCCACATGAGGGACAAATTACAATTTTACTAGAGCCAATTAACCTACCAACCTGTACTTCTTTGGAATATGGGAGGAAACCGGAGCACCCCGAGAAAACCCACGGGGTCACGGGGAGAACGGACAAGCTCCGTAGAGACAGCACCTGTAGTCAGGATCGAACCCAGGTCTCCGGAGCTGCAAGACAGCAGCCCCACCGCGCAACCCATTGCTGTTCACAATGAATGCTTTCTGTCAGTGACTGTTATTTACCACAGCAAATCCAAAATTAACTTTGCAATTTATTCTTTTCACTCAGCCCTCTTGTCAGGCATCCCACGTTGCCATAGAATGTAGTGGTCTTTGCCTCCACCACTCTGCAGCCAAGCATTACCTGCCACTTAAAAACCTGCTTCTACCCTCCCTCCACGTTCTTGGATAACATTTCAAATTTATGACTCTTCCTCGGGTACGTTAAAAAATCACCCTTCTTAATCTTCTCACAAGTGACCTAGATATTCCGTTACACAACTCCACAAAAAAAAACGAATTCAAAATAAACTTGATCCAAAGTAGATATGATGCCCATTTCTGTCTTCGCTTCCACAGGGAGATTTAACCACCGACTTTGGCAGGATTTATGATTACACTAGTACCTTTTTAACCAGTGCACAACCCACTCAAATAATGTTAACAAGAATGCAATGCTTAAAACTCATCACCGACGTAATGTTTAACCTCACTGAGCTGAAAAGGGCAATTCTTATTCACTCACAGAGCAACCAGGTTTTACTAACCACGTTTTGCCCAAAGCCAGGCTATTTAAAGGGCCAATACTTAAAGTGTGTCCTTTGTCAACAGGATTTATGACTTCATGTGACCTTGCATGCAGCCTTGCACGTGCTTCATCAGCTTTGCCCCTGGCAACCAAGATCACTCTTGCTTTAGCTTTCCATCCTCAGAATCGCTCCAGGCTGGTATCACTAACTTGTCACATCTCACAGTCGGCAGCTCAATGCTGCATTGGAGAGGCCACCCAAGCTTCATATTCCAGGAGAGAAGATTTTAAGTACCTTTCCTTCAACCTAGACACATGGGACGAACCGGTACGGGCATATGCCGATGCACCAGGCTTCCCTAAAGGACAGATATTTCTAAACTTTGTAGTATTATCCTTTACAGGGACTTATTCAACAAGCACCTTTCAAGATCAACTGGCTCTAGTCCTTCCGTAGCCATTTGCATACAGTGTCCGGGCGACACGGTGGCGCAACAGTACAGTTGCTGCCTTACAGCACCAGAGACCTGGCATCGATCCTGACTACGGGTGCTGTCAGTACGGTTTGTACGTTCTTCCTGTGACCGCGTGGGTTTTCTCTGAGTGTTCCGGTTTCCTCCCACACTCCAAAGACATACAGGTTTGTAGGTTAATTGGCTTTGGCAAAATTGTAAATTGTCCCTATTGTGTAGGATAGTGCTAGTTTACGGGGGTGGTCGCTGATCTGTGCGGACTCGGTGGGCCGAAAGGTCTGTTTCCACGCTGTATCTCTAAGGTCTAAAATAACCCCTGTTGCACTCATGTACCAGTAAAACAGTCCAAATATTAGACACTAAGATTGCACTAGAACAGCTGGTAGATTAAAACTTTCATTTTGAAACATCCCCATAAAACCTGGTTGTTGAGATTGCAGCTGCTTGTCCAAATGTTTGCAGCTGCAAGAAGTTCCAAAGATCAATAGCTAAAGCCACATCAAGAATGATGCAGTCAAAATAGCCTTGCTATTGAGGGCGTGCAGCGTAGGTTTACTAGGTTAATTCCCGGAATGGCGGGACTATCATATGTTGAAAGACTGGAGCAACTAGGCTTGTATACACTGGAATTTAGAAGGATGAGAGGAGATCTTATCGAAACGTATAAGATTATTAAGGGGTTGGACACGTTAGAGGCGGGAAACATGTTCCCAAAGTTGGGGGAGTCCAGAACAAGGCAGTGAACTTTTTCAGTCAGAGAGTTGTGAATCTGTGGAATTCTCTGCCTCAGAAGGCAGTGAAGGCCAATTCTCTGAATGCATTCAAGAGAGAGCTGGATAGAGCTCTTAAGGATAGCGGAGTCAGGGGGTATGGGGAGAAGGCACGAACGGGGTACTGATTGAGAATGATCAGCCATGATCACATTGAATGGCGGTGCTGGCTCGAAGGACCGAATGGCCTCCTCCTGCACCTATTGTCTATTGTCTATTGTCTAAAACCAAAAATGCTCTTCTGTGAACTTCTCAACAGAACATCAGTGTTTATCGGACTTCTACAAACATTGTCGCACTGAGCCACAGTACTGTTTAAAATATGGTAAAGAAATGTGTAGGCTAGTAGAGTGATCATTGTTTCCCCTTTTGCTGAGATACTCATGTTCATGGGAAGATGCTATGAGGTTGCAGGGTGACTTGGACAGGTTGTGTGAGTGGGCGGATGCATGGCAGATGCAGTTTAATGTGGATAAGTGTGAGGTTATCCACTTTGGTGGTAAGAATAGGAAGGCAGATTATTATTTGAATGGTGTCAAGTTAGGAAAAGGGGACGTACAATGTGATCTGGGTGTCTTAGTGCATCAGTCACTGAAAGGAAGCATGCAGGTACAGCAGGCAGTGAAGAAAGCCAATGGAATGTTGGCCTTCATAACAAGAGAAGTTGAGTATAGGAGCAAAGAGGTCCTTCTGCAGTTGTACAGGGCCCTAGTGAGACCGCACCTGGAGTACTGTGTGCAGTTTTGGTCTCCAAATTTGAGGAAGGATATTCTTGCTATTGAGGGCGTGCAGCGTAGGTTTACTAGGTTAATTCCCGGAATGGCGGGACTGTCGTATGTTGAAAGACTGGAGCGACTAGGTTTGTATACACTGGAATTTAGAAGGATGAGAGGGGATCTTATCGAAACGTATAAGATTATTAAGGGGTTGGACATGTTGGAGGCAGGAAACATGTTCCCAATGTTGGGGGAGTCCAGAACCAGGGGCCACAGTTTAAGAATAAGGGGTAGGCCGTTTACAACAGAGATGAGGAAAAACTTTTTTAGTCAGAGAGTTGTGAATCTGTGGAATTCTCTGCCTCAGAGGGCAGTGGAGGCCAATTCTCTGAATACATTCAAGAGAGAGCTAGATAGAGCACTTAAGGATAGCGGAGTCAGGGGGTATGGGGAGAAAGCAGGAACGGGGTACTGATTGAGAATGATCAGCCATGATCACATTGAATGGCGGTGCTGGCTCGAAGGGCCGAATGGCCTACTCCTGCACCTATTGTCTATTGTCTATTGTCATAAGTGATAGGAGCAGATTGGCCCATCGAGTCTACGCCATTCAATCATGGCTGATATATCTCTCCCTCCTAACCCCATTCGCCTGCCTTCTCCCCATAACCCCTGACAACCGTACTAATCAAGAATCTATCTATCGCTTGCCTTAAAAATATCCATAGACTTGGCCTTCACTGCCTTCTGTGGCAATCGAAACATCACCAGCTGCGAAATAACTAGTGTTTCATCTTGATTTATTGTTAGTTTATGTCATTATGCAAAAAGAGAAATTTTAATGGCCTCTTAACAGATCATTTTCCTGCACCTTTATTTTAGACATTTGATCCCAAAATCTCATGCCATTCAATTTACTATGAACTATAAGTACTGCTTATTCTCACAATAGGAAATAACACAGCCTCTTTGTATCTCAAATATCTGTAGGTTCTCTTTTGAGAATCCTTGACAACAGCTAGTGAGATAAAGTGAAGTAAGGTGCTTGAAAATTAAAACAGACAGTTTTAACAATGAAACCGATCCTTTGAAACATAAATGCACAACATCCTTTGTTGCCTATCCACGATAACTGGAGGTAGCAAAATGGCAAAGATAGACACAAAGTGCTGGAGTAACTCAGATAGCATCTCTGGAGAAAATAGATAGGAGATGTTTTGGGACGGGATCCTTCAACCGGCTGAAATGTCACCCATTCATTCTCTCCAGCGATGCCGCCTGACCCGCTGAGTTACTCCAGCATTTTGTGTCTATCTTTGGTATAAACCAGGATCTTCAGTTCTTTTTTATTACATCAATAGGTAAGAAAAGGCAGTATTATGCTTAATTTTCTTTTCCAAACTAAATGCTGTGAAAGTTAGCAAATTGCTTTTATGGAAAAGCTCCTCTCCCTACCACAAATCTATAGTACCCAACCAGTAAGGACAATCAGTTGTTGCCAATTCTCCAGCCAAATATGAATGGAATTGTGCAGATTAATGAAAAAAGTTGTATTTGTACAGCGCTTCATAAATCGTTCCACGGCACAACAACGGTTGACCCCGACTCATGTAAAATAGAAGAGTCACAGGGCAAATGTCAAGCCGGATTTTAAGATGCGCCTTAGAAATAGAAGTAGAAAAATAGAGGTTTGAAGAAGGAATTCCAGAAATATGGGGCCCCTGCCAACAGAAGATATTACAGAGAATCTTACGAGTCCGGTTATCTCAGAATTGTGCTTGGCTAGTGAAGATAATTAAAATGGGAGGGGTGGACCAAAGGAAAATAACAAAAGCAAGCATGAGAATTTTAAATTCAATGCTTTGCTTAAGCAAGAGCCAAAGTAAGTTAGAAAGAACAAGAATGATTGGAGAAAGAGACCGCGCTAATCGAGATATGACAACATTGGCTCTGGATGACCCCAACTTTTCAGATGATACCAAGACAGTTCAACCAGTTGTCCATCCATTTCAGACAAGTTTGGAGACAGCTGCTTAAGTAGAGTGGAGTTAGGCATTATTATGGATACAGTCCTATGCTTTGAAGTTAGTATCACAACCAAACTCTTCAAGCACCTTTGATATTCAACATTTTCTCGTTCCAATAAAGCCCGTTGACCTTCACTATTAAGCTGAGTTGCTGAGCATTCCCTGAATTTTGCATCTGAACACTATTGCAGATCCTTCATTAATTACGTTTCACATTAAGATCACAGTTGCATGATCCAACAAGTGATTGGTGTCTGCAGCGCACTGCCATTGGTAATCGTGGAGGCAGATTCAATTTACACCTCATGCTGCCTCGGCAAGGCCAGCAGTGTAATCAAGGATGAGTCGCACCCTGGCCACTCCTTCTCCCCTCTCCCATCAGGCAAAAGGAACAGTGTGAAAACGCACACCGCCAGATTCAGGGACAGTTTCTTCCCAGCTATTATCAGGCAACTAAATCATCCTACCACAACCAGAGAACAGTGCTGAACTACTATCTACCTCATTGGTGACCATCGGACTATCTTTGATCAGACTTTACTGGCTTTACCTTGCACTAAACGTTATTCTCTTATCATGCACTGTAAATGGCTCGGCTGTAATCATGTATTGTCTTTCCGCTGACTGGCTAGCACGCAACAAAAGCTTTTCACTGCACCTCAGAACACGTGACAAAAAACGAAATTCAACTAGGAAGCTCTATATAACTTGCAGATGTCATTCAATACAATCAAATGTCATACCATGCATGTCTCACACAAGACTAAACCACTTTTATTGGAATACAACATGGGTAGCCATACATTACTTGCTGTCGACCATCACCCATATCTTTCTGCTGACTGGCTAGCACGCAACAAAAAGCTTTTCACTGTACCTCGGTACACGTGACAATAAACTAAACTGAAACTGAATGGTAGCTTTCAAATAGGAGCTGGATAAGCATCTGAAACACGGAGAGGTGATGGGAGTATGACAAATTGGCCTGCTCTTCCACCAAAATGGATTCGACCGGCTAATGTCTGCTTCTGCTCTGCAACCAGTGACTTACTGCTCTTTGTGTATCATTTGTAAACGCGCATGACATTATTGTTATTTTGCATCAAGAGACAGCATGAATAAATGTGGGCAGTTTACTAATCCACGGTCAGCCCATTATTGTGATTGATAAAGCCAATATTTACCATCTGGGAGGCCTGATAAACTCTCCCAGTGTGATCTGTTCTGGAGCATATAAAGCCGAACTGTTCACAACAATGATTTACTTGATAAATCTCTTCTTTCCTGTTGTCAAATCCTATAAATATTTAAAGCTGCACCATCTGTCAAGATCTATTCATCAATGCTAAGCCAGCGCCATAAATTCAATTAAAAAGTTCCCAGCAAATTATCTATCAGTAACTCGACCAGTTCAAAGAAAGGCAATTGCTCAAGTATAAAATAATATCAAGTTGAAATGCACCCGGTGCATTGTATGACTATGATTTAATCTCACATTCCTGATAGGCTTATTTAACACAAAATCTTAGTAACCAGAGAAGACTCCTATTAAAATGGGGTGTTTTTCTGTATGGGGAGATTTGGAAGAAAAACGGGATTATACATTTTGTAATCTAGTTAACATCAGAATTTTGAACCCTACAGCATTCTTTTATATAACAAAGCATTGCACACTATTCATTTTGCACAATCGTGTCAATTTGCGTTGATTTAAAAAAAAAATTAAACCAAGATTTTAAACATATTACTTTCAGTCACCTACATTACTAGATGCACTTCAGCATCAGAGCAAATTAAATACATACTTGCATGTGTATACTTCGAAGGTATCACAAAATGCTGGAGTAACTCAGCGGGTCAGGCAGCATCTCTGGAGAGAAGGAATGGGTGACGTTTCGGGTCGAGACCCTTCTTCAGACCCGTCAGAAGAAGGGTCTCGACCCGAAACGTCACCCATTCCTTCTCTCCAGAGATGCTGCCTGGCCCGCTGAGTTACTCCAGCACTTTGTGATACCTTCGATTTGTACCAGCATCTGCAGTTATTTTCCTACACAACTTGCATGTGTACACTTGTTCATTTTAAAACCAACACAGACAACTTCCATGGCGTGCTAGAGCTTAGGACTTTTTGACATTATTACCTGAAGAAATCTGCTCAAGAAATAATTGACAAACAAGTTTCACCCCAGACATACCCGTCAACCTACCTGTCACTGGGCTCTAGATAAATGTTATTATTATCGTCAGAATGTGTGCATCCATAGCAATAGTTTATTTTTGAGCTAATGAGGTACACAAAGGCCATTTGTTAGAATTTCAGTGACTGGAGTATATTGATTGGACCAAAAAACAAACATTAAATTCTCAAGCTGATCTTTCCTCAGATTTTTAGTTTAGTTCAGTTTAGAGATACAGTGCGGAAACAGGCCCATCGATACCGTGCTGACCAGTGATACCCGCACACTAACACTATCCTACACACACAAGGGACAATTTACAATTATACCAAGCCAATTAACCTACAAACCTGTAAATCTTTGGAGTGTGGGAGGAAACCGGAGCACCCGGAGAAAACTCACGCAGATCACGGGGTGAACGTACAAACTCCACATAGACAGTACCGGTAGTCAGGATTAAACCCGGTTCTCTGGCGCTGTAAGGCAGTAACTCTACCGCTGAAGAAGGGTCCCAAACTGAAACGTCATCCACCTCTTTTCTCCATAGATGCTGCCTGACCCACTGTGTTACTTCAGCTCTTTGAGTCTATCTTTGGTATACACCAGCATCCACAGTTCTTTGTTTCTACAAGAATAATTCCATGATTTTCTTTATTTCCAGCTGATATATGGCTATAACTTTCAAATTAGAAGGAATTTCATAATTGACTTAAGTAACGATATTTTTACCTAATCAGCAAAATGTATGCAATCAGGAACCAAGTCTGCAGATGAGTTAGTTAAAGCAGAATTATTCTACAGGACTGGAAATGATCTGGAGGATGATCCCCGAGAATGTTGTGTTTCTCTCGTTATCAGCAATGCCTGAAACGTGGGTAGAGGTTCGCTGTGCCCATGAATCAACAACTCAGCAAGTAAACCATTTGGAATAGCTCTGAAATAGCACGGTTTCCCACCAACTGGGACACACATTACCCAAAATCACAGATCATCACACGGCAGAGTTGCTGCCTTCCAGCACCAGAGACCCGGGTTCGATCCCAACTACGGGTGCTGTCTGTGCGGAGTTTGTACGTTCTCCCCGTGACCAAGTGGGTTTTCTCCGAGATCTTCGGTCTCCTCCCACACCAAAGACGTACAGGTTTGACGGTTAATTGACTTGGTATCAATGTAAACTTGTCCCTAGTGTGTGTAGGATAGTGTTAATGTGCGGGGGCCGCTGGTCGGTGCGGACGGTGGGCCGAAGAGCCGCTGGTCGGTGCGGACTCGGTGGGCCGAAGAGCCTGTTTTCGTGCTGTATCTCTTAAACTAAAAAAAAAACTACTGTGTCTAAAGTTCATGAGTGATGTTGATGAAACCTGGCATACAGTGACATTTCTCACAGATTGACGAACATCACCGCCACAAGCAACATGTATGTCAATTGTACGCTGGATTAGAGATGGCAGTGTTTCGAGATGCAAGGAGGTGGTTTGGCGGTTTATGCAAGTGGTAACCAGGATTCACGTGAATTCTAACAAATCTGACAAGCGGGAAAGGGAGAAGGCTCATTGGGATGCACTGATATCTGTCACTCTGCATGTCCCAAACCAGCAGCGCGTCCACACTAGTCCAGAATTTACTTAGCAGGGAGCTATTGCATTCCTGCAGTGGTTCTCAGAACTACAGTACAACCAATCTCGATCAGCCCGTCCCGTTTAGGACACCCTAATGATTACTAAGATGACCAAGGGAATTGCTCAGAAATCACAGAATGTCCTTGACACCATGTATAAGTGGGTATAACAGTGAGCGTTTGACAGCACTGGGCCTGTATTCACTGGAGTTTAGAAGGTTGAGGGGGGACCTCATTGAAACTTACAGAATAATGAAAGGCATAGATAGAGTGGATGTGGAAAGGATGTTTCCACTGGTGGGAGAGTCTTCGACCAGACGTCATAGCCTCAGATTTAAAGGGTGCTCTTTTAGAAAGGAGGTGAGGAGGAACATATTTAGTCAGAGGGTAGCCAATCTGTGGAAGCCAAGTCAGTGGATATTATTAAGGGAGAGTTAGACAAATTCTTGATTAGAATGAGTGTAAAGGGTTTTGGGGAGAAGGCAAGAAAATGGGATTAGGAGGCAGAGATCAGCCATTATTGAATGGCAGAGTAGACTCGATGGGCTGAATGGCCTAATTCTATTCCTATAACTTGTAAACATGGGAAAAACAAGGGCAGGTTAAATGTAATGGAGAAATATAAAGTTCTGTACACAGGGAGAAAAATATGATCAGCACACACTAAAATAGCGCAGTTAAAACAACATAACAGTTTTCTCAGAGCATAATGATAGAATTGGAAGATACAGTACGGAAAGAGGCCCTTCGGCCCCTGCCGACCATCAATCACCCATTCACACTGGTTCGACAGTGCCCTCCATAATGTTTGGGACAAAGACCCGTCATTTATTTATTTGCCTCTGTACTCCACAATTTGAGATTTGTAATAGAAAAAAAATCACATGTGGTTAAAGTGCACATTGTCAGATTTTAATCAAGACAATTTTTATACATTTGGTTTCACCACGTAGAAAATACAGCTGCGTTTATACGTCTCCCCATTTCAGGGCACCATAATATTTGGGGCACAGCAATGTCATGTAAATGAAAGTAGTCATGTTTAGTATTTTGTTGCCTATCCTTTGCATGCAATGACTGCTTGAAGTCTGCGATTCATGGACATCACCAGTTGCTGGGTGTCTTCTCTGGTGATGCTCTGCCAAGTCTGTATTGCAGCCATCTTTAGCTTATGCTTGTTTTGGGGACTAGTTTCCTTCAGTTTTCTCTTCAGCATATAAAAGGCATGCTCAATTGGGTTCAGATCGGGTGATGGACTTGGCCATTCGAAAATTGACCATTTTTTAGCTCTGAAAAACTCCTTTGTTGCTTTAGCAGTATGTTTGGAATCAGTGTCTTGCTGTAGAATGAACCGCTGGCCAATGAGTTTTGAGGCATTTGTTTGAACTTGAGCAGATCGGATGTGTCTATACATTTTAGAATTCATTATGCTACTACCATCAGCAGTTGCATCATCAATAAGTGAGCCAGTATCTTCAGCAGCCATACATGCCCAGGCCATAACACCCCCACCACCGTGTTTCACAGATGAGGTGGTATGCTTTGGATCTTGGGCAGTTCCTTCTCTCCTCCATACTTTGCTCTTGCCATCACTCTGATCTTCGTTAATCTTCGTCTCATCAGTCCACAAGACCTTTTTCCAGAACTGTGGTTGTTCTTTTAAGTACTCCTTGGCAAACTGTAACCTGGCCATCCTATTTTTGCGGCTAACCAGTGGTTTGCATCTTGCAGTGTAGCCTTTGTATTTCTGTTCATGAAGTCTTCTGCGGACAGTGGTCATTGACAAATCCACACCTGACTCCTGAAGAGTGTTTCTGATCTGTCGGAACAGGTGTTTGGGGATTTTTCTTTATTATAGAGATAATTCTTCTGTCATCAGCTGTGGAGGTCACCCTTGGCCTGCCAGTCCCTTTGCGATTAGTAAGCTCACCAGTGCCCTCTTTCTTCATAATGATATTCCAAACAGTTGTTTTTCGTAAGCCAAAGGTTTGGCTGATGTCTTTAACAGTTTTATTCTTGTTTCTCAGTCTCATAATGGCTTCTTTGACTTTCATTGGCACAACTTTGTTCCTCATGTTGATAAACAGCAATAAAAGTTTCCAAAGGTGATGGAAAGACTGGAGAAAGACTAGGCGCTGAGAGCTCTCTTATACCTGCATTAAGGAGGCAATTAAACGCACCTGAGCAATTACAGACACCTGTGAAGCCATGTGTCCCAAACATTATGGTGCCCTGAAATGGGGGGACTATGTATAAACACAGCTGTGATTACTACATGGTGGAACCAAAATGTATAAAAATGGCCTTTAATAAAATCTGACAATGTGCGCTTTAACTACATGTGATTTTTTTCTATTACAAATCTCAAATTGTGGAGTACAGAGGCAAATAAATATTATTGAGGGCACTGTACATTATCCCTCTTGCACAGCCACTCTCTACACACGAGAGGCACTTTACAGAGGCCAATTAACCTACAAACCCGCACATCTTTGATATGTGGGAGGAAACCGGAGCAGCCGGATGAAACCTATGTGTTCAAAGGGAAGAAATTACACACGGCACAATGAAAGCACCTGAGATTAGCATCGAACTTGGGTCTCTGGCCCTGAGGCAGCAGCTCCACCTGCTGCGCTACTGTTCCGACCTCAGCACGATGAACTCATGCAGAAAATTAACATGGACTTCAAGAGTCAGGCAAAATGCATAATAAGTCAGAGTCTAGAGTCATACAGCATGGAAACAGGTTCTTCGAACCAACTGGTCCATGCCGACCAAGATGCCCAATCTAAGCTAGCTCCATTTGCCTGCATTTGGCCCATATTCCTTTAAACATTTCCTATCCATGCACCTGTCCGAGTGTCTTTTAGCTGTTATCGCACCTGCCTCAACGCCTGTGAAGGTCCTGCCCTGGTTTGACTTCCCTGGGTTTAACTCGCACTTATCCAAATTAAACTCCACTGGCCATTCGTCAGCCCGTTGCCCAGCTGATCGAGATCCTGCTGTAATTGCTGATAACCAATTTCACTGTCTATATAATACCACCTACTTCAGCGACATCTGCAAACTTGATTAATCAAGTCAGAAGGGGATCTTTTGACTGCTGAAGTTACTGATAAAAGATCAATTTCCCCGGTGCGGGACAAATAAAAGGAATATATATATATATTTTTTTTTAAATGGTAGATCGTCCAAAACGTAATAACTGCCCCAAACTACAATCACAGCTCAACCAGCATCTGCAGTCCCTTCTTACGCACCACAGCTAATCTGTCTTGGACAGACACAAAATGCTAGAGCAACTCAGCGGGACAGGCAACATCTCTGGAGAGAAAAACGTGATGTTTTTGGTCGAGACCCTTCTTCAGACTGAGAGTCAGGAGATATGGAAGGGAATGTGTTGTGGACATAGAAAGCTGAATCAGCAGGCCTTCCACAGCAAAGGCTGTGGCCTGAGGGAGAGCCAACTCCACATTGCCAGAAGCCAAGATCACAATGCACCTGCCCGGAACACAGACAAATACTGGGGCAGCACAGTGGCGCCTTACAGTAGAGTTGCTGCCTTACAGCACCAGAGACCCAGGTTCAATCCTGACTACGGGTCTCGTCTGTACTGAATTTGCACGTTCTCCCCGTGACCGCGTGGGTTTTCTCCGGGTGCTCCGGTTTAGAAACATAGAAAATAGGTGCAGTAGTCCCAGAAGGCAGTGGAGGCCAAATCTCTGAATGCTTTCAAGAGAGAACTAGATAGAGCTCTTAAGGATAGTGGAGTCAGGGGGTATGGGGAGAAGGCAGGAACGGGGTACTGATTGAGAATGATCAGCCATGATCACATTGAATGGCGGTGCTGGCTCGAAGGGCCGAATGGCCTACACCTAAACCTATTGTCTATTGTCTATAGTCGGCCATTTGACCCTTCAAGTCAGCACCGCCATTCAATATGACCATGGCTGATCATCCAGGATCAGTACCCCGTTCTTGCTTTCCCCCCATATCCCTTGATTCTGTTAGCCTCGAGAGCTATAACCTCCTACATTCCAAAGAAGTGCAGGTTTGTAGATTAATTGGCTTCTGTAAATTGCCCTTAGTGTGTCGGATACGACTTGTGTACGGGTGATCGCTGTTCGGTGCCGACTCAGTGGGCTGAAGGCCAAGTGTCCAAGCTGTATCTCTAAACTGAGCTCACCTCTATGAGAATCTTGGATAGTTATAAATTTTGCTGAAAGCCAGAGGCATCTGAAACCGTGCAAAGAGATTTAGAAGATTTGATTTTTTTTCAATTAAATATAATACAGTAACCAAAATTAATATAACAGAAACTCATTAAAATGCTGTCAATTGTGGACAACATTAAAATAAAGTATGATCAGTAAACTGGTTCTTTACAATTAAAGTTTGTTCCTTGGGGGCATAGATTCGCACAGAGTCTTGCCCAGAGTAGGGGGATCGTGAACCAGAAGGCATAGGTTTAAGGTGAGGGGGGAAAAGATTTAATAGGAGCCTGAGGGGTAACTGTTTCACACAAAGGGTGGTGGGTGTATGGAACGAGCTGCTGGAGAAGGTAGCTGATGCACTATCGCAACGTTTAAGAAACATTTAGACAGGTACATGGATAAGACAGGTTTAGAGGGAGATGGGCCAAAAGCAGGCAGGTGGGACTAGTGTAGATGGGACATGTTGGCCGGTGTGGGCAAGTTGGGCCGAAGGGCCTGTTTCCACACTGTACATCTCTATGAGGGCGATAGACCTATTTAAAATGTGCCAGCAATTCCAGGCCTACAGCCCTCCTCTCAACACACAGCGCCAAAGTTGAGAGTACACCAGAGAAGTGGGTGATCATTAATGCTGGCGCCTGACCTGCAACTCGTCACGGCCTTTGATCAGGCATGCAGCGAGGTCGGAGGCATGCTGAGCGGGAAACAGCAAATAAAAAATAATCAATGGGAAGAGGAACCATTACACCCACCGACTCCTCGGCTCAGCAGCAAGCTTGCAGAGCCAAATCCAAGCACATTAATTAATTTAAATTTCAAGAGCACACATTTCTTGAAAAATGGAACAAGAGATTGAAGGCTAACAGAAAGTATCATACTGGCTAAATACCTTCCAGCAGAGCAGAGAGAGACTGAGGCAACCACACTTTAATTATTTAAAGAAACCAGTAGCTGTTGCAATGTGGAACCTTTAGGATCACTCTTTGAGGGAAAAAGCCATCCATAATGATCAGATGCAAATATGGGGGCTCACTTTATCGACCTCCCCGTGGTGAGCCCTGTCAACTGACCTCAGTCAGGCGATCGACAACAAACAGAGACAGCAGAAGCACAAGCAGCTTCATAACTTCTGCTGCCTCAAACGCAAGAAGGAGAAGATGCAAATACCAAATGATTTCATGAGAGGAATAGATCGGGTAAACGCACAGAGTCTCTTGCCCAGAGTAGGGGAATCGAAGAGCAGAGGACATAGGTTTAAGGTGAAGGGGAAAAGATTTAATAGGAATCTGAGAGGTAACTTTTTCCACACAAAGAGGGATGGGTGTATGGAGGTGGTAGTTGAGGCAGGGACAATCGCAACGTTTAAGAAACAATCAGATAGGTACATGGGTCGGACAGGTTTAGAGCGATAAGGGCCAAACGCAGGCAGGTGGGACTAGTGTAGCTGGGACATGTTGGCCGGTGTGGGCAAGTTGGGCCGAAGGACCTGTTTTCATGCTGTATCACTCTATGACACGGTATCAGCATGTTGAACACCATTATAGAATGCTGATTTTGTTTTTAAATCCATGGTAAAACCCAATAATGAGCATTGTAGAGTCCATACAACAATTAAATCAGGAACTTCTAGGCATGAATCATTCCTGTATCCTGGGCAATTCCATTCGCCCTGGAAGCACCTGTCACAGGCCATTCCTAAGAAATTGAGGAGATTTGTGGACACAGCCAGGCCATCACGCAAAACAACCTCCCTTCCATTGACACCTCACACTGCCTCAGCAAGCCCAGCAGCATAATCAAAGAAGACTCGCACCTGGCCACTCCTCTTCCCCCCTCTCCCAGCACGGTTGCACGGTGGCGCAACGGTAGAGTTGTTGCCTTACAGCGAATGCAGCGCCGGAGACTCGGGTTCGATCGATCCTGACTACGGGTGCTGTACTCTACGGAATTTGTACATTCTCCCCGTGACCTGCGTGGGTTTTCTCCGAGATCTTCGGTTTCCTCCCACACTCCAAAGAAGCACAGGTTTGTAGGTTAATTGGCTGGGCAAATGTAAACATTGTCCCTCGTGGGTGTGGGATGGTGTTAATGTGCGGGGATCGCTGGGCGGCGCAGACCCGGTGGGCCAAAGGGCCTGTTTCTGCGCTGTATCTCTAAATCTAAAAATCTAAAGGCAAGAGATTCATAAGTGTGAAAATGCACACCACCTGATTCAGGGATAATTTCTTCCCAGCTGTTATCAGGCAACAGAATCTTCCTATCAACAACTAGATAGCAGTCCTGAGCTACTCTCTGCCTCATTGGAGACCCTGGGACTAACCTTGGTCGGACTCTATCTTGCACTAAACATTATTCTCTTATCACGTATCTGTACATGATAGATGGCTCCATTGTAATCATGTGCTGTCTTTCCGCTGACTGGTTAGCACGCAACAAAAACCTTTCACTGTACCTCGGTACACGTGACAATAAACTAAACTAACTAACTAACTTAGGGCAAACTGAATTTCACCACCGCTCCAAAATAAAAACAGAAAATGTTGCTTCCAGCAGGTCAGATAGAACCAGTGGAAAGAGAAACAGAGTTAACATTTCAAGTCAACAACTCTTCAGAGGGTGGAAAGTGAGAAAACATGTGAAAATTATGAAGAGAGTGGGGAGGAATAGACAGGATAAAGGGAGTCTACCCAAAAGGCCTAAGTCAGTTGAGCAAAGCCATCGTGGATTGATAAAAGAAAAAATCATAGTTTAAACCTGGGGTTTAGTTTCACTTAGTTTCGAGATACAACGCATAAACAGGCCCTTCGGCCCACCGAGTCCGCACCGACTAGCAATCCACATACACTAACACTATCCGACACACACTAGGGACAATTTACAGTTCTACTAAACCAATTAACCTAAAAACCTGTACACCTTCAAAGTGTGGGAGGAAACCGGAGCAACCCAGGAAAACCCACGTGGTCACAGGGAGAACATACAAACTCCATGCAAACAGCACCCGTAGTCAGGATCGAACCCAGTTCCCTGGCGCTGTAAGGCAGCAACTTTACCGCTGCTCTCAACACACAGCGCCAATGGGCAAACATGAGAGTACAGCAGAGAAGCTGGTGATCACTAATGCTGGCATCTGACCTCCAGCTTGTCATGGCCTGTGATCGGGCATTCAGCGAGGTCGGAGATATGCTGAGAAGCAGCAAATAAAAAATAATCATTGGGAAGAGAAACCATTACACCGACTCCTCGGCTCAGAGGCTAGGCTAACTTATGAAGCCATAAGGTCATAAGTGATAGGAGCAGAATTAGGCCATTCGGCCCATCGTCTATTCTGCCATTCAATCATGGCTGATCTATCTCTCCCTCCTAACCCCATTCTCTTACCTTCTCCCCATAACCTCTGACACCCGTACTAATCAAGAAACAATCTATCTCTGCCTTAAAAATATCCAGCCTTCTGTGGCAAAGAATTCCACAGATTCGCCACCCACTGACTAAAGAAATTCCTCCTCATCTACTTCCTAAAAGAACGTCCTTTAATTCTGAGGCTGTGACCTGTAGTCCTAGACTCTCCCACTAGAGGAAACATCCTCTCCACATCCACTCCATCCAAGCCTTTCGCTATTCCGTAAGCCGTGCCATGGTACCAAGCGACTACTTATAGCGAACTTCAAAGAGGAGATTTAAAAAAAAAAACAATTGACCCCAAGACAGCTGAAGGAGATCCAAGGACAGGGTGCCACAGGCTGCTCCATAAATAGGCTTTAGGGAATTTCTTGCAGGTGAAAGGATGGGTAAAGAGGAAGAAGAAATTCATCACTGTGTGTGGGGTGCCATCATGGACTTCAGACACTTGAAGATCTGAAAATTCTGCACCAAGCTTGTGGTCCATCAGGCAACATTAATCCCTGACCTCCGGAATTATGAACTAAAAGGAAAAGGCATTTCAAAGCAATGGAGAATGACCACAAAATCCACTGGTAGGATAAGTGAACCGATATCAGCAGTCTTTCATCCAGGTCAACGTTTTCAGCATTGAAGCGCTAATTAGCCAAGCAACGTCATTTGCATAGACAAATAGATATTTGCATAGACCGAAGAAGGGCCCCGACCCCAAATGTCACCTGACATTTTCTCCAGAGATAGAAACATGGAATGTAGGTGCAGGAGTAGGTCATTCGGCCCTTCGAGCCAGCACCGCCATTCAATATGATCACGGTTGATCATCATCAGTACCCCATTCCTGCTTTTTTCTCTCATATCCCTTGATTCCTTGTTGCCTGACCTGCTGAGTTTAGTTTTCGTTAAGTTTAGTTTAGAGATACAGGCCTTTCAGCCCACCGAGTCCGCACCGATCAGCAATCCCCGCACACTTGCACTATCCTGCACACACGCGGGACAATTTACACTGATATCAAGTCAATTAACCTACAAACCTGTACGTCTTTGGAGTGTGGAAGGAAACTGAAGATCCCGGAGAAAACCCTATTCAGATCACGGGGAAAATTCCCGACAGACAGCACCCGTGGTCAGGATCGAACCCGGGTCTCTGGCGCTGTAAGGCAGCAGCTCTACCGTTGCGCCACCATGCCATCATTACTCCAACATTCTGCGTTGGTCTTTGGGAGAAAATCAGCATCTGCAGTTCCTTGTTATAACATCATTTTCATGCCTGATACCAAACTCCCTGAAGAAGAACAAGAACATCAGTCTGAAGAATGGTCTCGACCCGAAACGTCACCCATTCCTTCTCTCCAGAGATGCTGCCTGTCCCGCTAAGTTACTCCAGCATTTTGTGTCTACCTTCGATTACTACAAACCTGTTCACTAATAAATTACCTGGCAGATTGGTGAAATTATTCATACACATTCTCAAAGCCACCTTGAGAACATGCAACTCTCTGCCAATTCCTGAAAATCCCTAGTCCATGACAGCTCAAAATGCAGTGAGAATATTTAGGATGGCATTGAGACCACAAATCCACTCATTGGAACTGCACAGAAGTTCAAAGTAAATGGCCGAAGGAGCACACTATTTTCCATACTACACATCCATTCTTCCCATCGAGCACCTCCTGCCCCATTGGTAGAACGCTGTCCCACACTTGCCCCGAATCACTTCAGAGCTGAAGCAGAAGGAAAGGTTCCTCCACCATGTGGAATTACTCGAGATAGTAGACAGAACAGGGTGTCATAGGGCATGGGGAGAAGGCAGGAGAGTGGAGTTAGGAGGGAGAGATAGATCAGCCATATTGGGTGGTGGAATAGACTAGATCGGACGAATGGCCTAATTCGGCTCCTATCACTTAATAAACCTTATGAACAGTGACGCAGCTAGTAGAGCTGCTGCCTCACCGCTTCGGACACCCCAGACCGATCCTGACCTTGGGTACTGTCTGTGTGGAGTTTGCACATTCTCTGTGACCACGTGGGTTTCTGCCCACATCCCAGAAATGTGCGGTTTTGCAGATTATTTGTCCTCTGTAAAATTGTTCCGAACGCGTAGCGAATGGATGAGAAAGTGGGATAACATAGAAATAGAGTGAACGGGTGATCGATGGTCGGCGTGGACTCGATGGGCCGAAGGGCCTGTTTCCATGTCGTGTCTCGAAACTAAACTCAAAAAGTGAAAGACTGCAAACAGATTTTCTCCCCAAATTGGATGCGTAATTTCATTTGCTGCCACGTCCCAGGCTCTACATTCGAACACCTCAAATATAAAATCTCACTTTAGATGTAAAATGTACACAGAGATTTTAAAAAACCCAAACATTTGCTGTGTTTTAGTAAAATACCAGCCACATAATCCCTCAGGGAAGTTGAAGTGTTTCTAAATAAAAAAAACATAATTGAATTCTCATTGAGAGGTCCCCCGCTTACTTTGAGAAAGTGAAATCATACCTTGTGTAAATGTTGTCCACAATACCAATGACAGCTTCTTCTGCAGGAACATACGACCCGATTTGTGCCATAATAGTGATCAACGCTACTTGTCTAATGTAAGAACTCTTTCCTCCCATGTTGGGTCCAGTAACGATCATAGCCCTCTGTCCATCGCCCTGAGAAACAAGGTCCATGAAAAACAATAATTAGCAGTCCGTGTGGAGAGGACTTTTCAATAGCTACAAAAGCCAAGAAGCATGTTCAATGTTCTGCACGTGCACGTTAGGTTTCTTATTTTCTAGTTATTGATCCAAACATTGTCATGTTCCTGGAAGTAATTTTAAATATTAAATCAATAAATTTAGCCAGAAGCTTTCAAACCAAGGAGCCAGCCTGTACCAAGGAGTTCCCCATTCAACCCGTACACCTTGAATCGTACCAATACCAGACCCAATATAATCTATATTTGCTCAGATAGGAGAGCTCTGGGTTTTAGTTTTAGAGATACAGCATAGAACCAAGCCCTTCGGCCCGCCAGGTCCGTGATGGCCAGCGATTACCCACACAGCAGTCCAATGCTACACACTGGGGACAATTTACGAAAGCCAATTAATGGACAAACTTGCACAGCTTTGGAGCGTGGGAGGAAATCGAAGTACCTGGAGAAAACCCACGCGGTCACAGGGAGAACGTTCAATCTCCGCACAGACAGCACCAGTAATCAGGATCAAACCCGGGTCGCTGGTGCTGTGAGGCAGCAACTCTACCACTGTGCCACCCTATACAATTAGATTTCAATGGCTGAGCAAGTCAATGAGCTGGTCAAACTTTAATGCATCCCCAATCAAGGTGCTAAGATAGTTATTCAAACTATTCCACCAACTTGAAAATAAACTGCAGTTTCTTCAATGTTCAGTCCAATTTCTGGAATTCTACCTAACATCGTTGAGGAAGAAGACCCCGCCCAGAATTGAGTAAGTTGAGTTTATTGTCACGTGTACCGAGATACAGTGAAAAGGTTTTGTTGCGTGCCAACCAGTCAGCGGAAAGACAATACATGATTGCAATCGAGCCATCCATAGTGTACAGATATATGATGAAGGGAATAACATGAATAGATTAAGAAGAGCATTGTTAAAGTAAGAAATGTTGCTGTCGGAGTAGAGATTTAAATGAGTGGAGTGATTGCAACGTGTGATTGCAGATCCACTTCTGTGACTCGCACACAAAGAGATGCCTGGCTTGGGTGCCATCTTGGATCTTACTGGAGTCCTCCTGCAGTGACCGACTGCAGTGCAGTGAATCATAAGGCAAATCAATATAATCTTTTTAAAGATAAATTAGGATTGCAAATAAATTCAGGCCGAGGATGCAATGGGCAGGGATTTATTTCTCATACTTCTCAGAAATAATAATGGCATAAATCTGTAACATTGTAAATAACATTTTATAAAGGACATTGAACCAAATACAAGAGAAAACTGAAGCGCACTCTGTCCACATACTGTAGATCTGACATGTACCTGTTCGGGAATACAGTAGATGTGACATCAACCTGTTTGGGAATACTGTATCCAGAGTGTAAGTGGGGTGTGCACTTAGTGGGGTGCACGTAAGTGGGGTGTGCTCGACGGGGGCTTCAATGTCGGGAGCTACGACCGCCCCGACGTGCAGCAACAGCGGCAGCGTGTTCGCCCGCCCCGGATCGCGGGGCTTGGGTCAGCATGCTGTGGACCTTTCACCGTCCGGCGTGGCTTGGAATGTGGCAACGACACCAGCCTGACCGCGGGAGAAGACGGCAGGGGAAGGGAAAAGACATTCTGGCCTTACACCACAGTGAGGAGGAGACTGGAGGAGACTCACTGTGATGGATGTTTCTTTTTTTGTGTGTTGGTTGGGGTTGTGTAATTTGCTTATTTTATTGCTTTTATTGTTGGACTGTGGGTGACTAAATTTCGACAAATAAAGATATCTTGAATCTTGCAGTCAGAGCCAGGGGTCCAGTGTGTGGTTGTGGCCTGGACCACGGGCTGGGTGTGCGGCTAAATCCAGGACTGGAGTTCAGGAACACAAGGTGTCAGGAACATGGGTAGGTTTGAGGCTGGAGTCAGGGTCCAGAGTTCTTGTACACTTCCCATTCCCTTAAGATGGACGCAGTGCTGGAGTCACTCAGCGGGTCGGGCGGCATCTCTGGAGAAAAAGGATGGGTGACTTTTCGGGTCGGGACCCTTCTTCACACTGAAAGTAGTGGAAAGGGAACTGGAGGCAAGGAAAGTTCAGAGCAAAGCAGGGCCGGCCACAGATGACCAAGGAAACGCACCAAATTCACTGGAACGTTTATTCTACTGCAGTTAACATAAGAATGCGTTTACATATTAACTGGAGTAATATCCATTAGTCTGGAAAACTACCAAAGGGTGCAGGGTTATCAGACAATAGACAATAGGTGTAGGAGGAGGCCATTCGGCCTTTCGAGCCAGCACCGCCATTCAATGTGATCATGGCTGATCATTCTCAATCAGTACCCCGTTCCTGCCTTCTCCCCATACCCCCTGACTCCTCTATCCTTAAGAGCTCTATCCAGCTCTCTCTTGAATGCATTCAGGGAATTGGCCTCCACTGCCTTCTGAGGCAGAGAATTCCACAGATTCACAACTGAAAAGGTTTTTCCTCATCTCAGTTCTAAATGGCCTACCCCTTATTCTTAAACTGTGGCCCCTTGTTCTGGACTCCCCCAACATTGGGAACATGTTCCCTGCACTACCATCGGCCATATTGCTTTTGCTGGGTTCAAGTTCAAAGGAATATTTTTTTATTGACCTCCATAAAATTTAAACAAGAGCATCAAAATTAAATGTTACAACCAAGGTCTAATCTGTCCCAGTGCAGAGGGGTCACCAGGATGTGTGGGATTGGCCTAATGTATTATTCAGAACAAGTTTCTGGAGCAAGGTGGAGCTGTCCACAGGGGAGGGAGATCACACGGGGGAGAGCGAGAGCAAGCAGAGATGGTCCCTGATTTTTATTTACTGCTGCAAAAGGAGTGCAGGAGAAGGGACACTCCCTCCAATCTTCCATGGACCTTGCCATTTAAATAACATTTTTATTAAAAACTAGGACCCGTTGGGCCCAAAGATCTCCTGCATTGGTGCAGCACCCTGTGCTCACCCCTCTCCTCAACCCCCCCTTCCCTTCTCACCCACTCCCCCCTTCGCCCCTCCCTCCCCCTCCCTCCTCCCCTCCCCTCCCCTCCCCTCCCCTCCTTATAAACTTTAAAATGTGAATAACTTTAAAAACATAACACCGATTTCAATAAAACTACTTGCATTATCACTAAAGTGACGATGGTGAGTAAGGTGGGCCTAAAATCTACTCTTAATTCTTTCAGACTCTGCTGCATATGTCCTCAGTCTAAGCTAACTGATTTATTGGACAAATCGCACTGGCTTTACGTTCCTTTAAAATCATCATTATTATTCACACCTTCAACTCCATTACCCATTGAAAATAACATTTTATTTGGCTTCAAGAATTAAATGGCTTACATCAGGACTGTTACCAGGTTAACAACAAAAAAAATCACCCACTTTCTCACGTAAAATTGAAGTTAATTTGCCCATAGAATAATTTCTTCACTACAGATACATTTCATTATTAATAAATTACTGTTGCTTTGACGATGAAATTAATTTCACCAAATTTATTCCTTCAAAATTTCAAATGTTCACAATGCCCTAGCTCTCGTTTTGAATATGTTCTTACCTTCCATGACAAAGGTCTTAATGCCTGATTTATACAGAGGGTGGTAGGTGCCTGGTACACACTGTGGGGGTGGTGGTGGAAGCAGATACGATAGTGGCATTTAGGAGGTTTGGCACAGATATTATGGGCCGAAGGGCCTGTTCCTGTGCTACATTATTCTTAACTGTGAGATAAATGTGTCTACACTGCTGTTCAGTAAAATCCTGATAATAATAGGATTTTGATGGTACCACACAAGTGGGTTTTCCAGATTCACTTCAATGATAGTTTATTGTCACAGGTACCGAAGTACAGTGAAATGCTTTGTATTGTATACCACCCGGTAAAATCATATAGTAAACCTCACTTTGGGCAGTACACAAGTGTCGTCACATTTCTGGCCCTGACAAAGTTGCAAAATTTCACCGAAGCCCTATCTTCTACCTGCGCCGCACAAGACAGCAGCCCCCTTCTCCCCCCTCTCTCCCCCTCCCCCCCCTCTCTCCCCTCCTCCCCCCTCCCTCTCTCCCCTCCTCCCCATCCCCCCCCCCTCCCCTCCAAAACCAGTCAGTGGGAAGAGAACTTCGAAGCGAACAGTTTGATTTAATGGTTGTCTGTAAATTCGTTTGTTATACTTTGTAATCGAATATTGCTGCCGCAATAAACTTCTTTAACAAAGAACAAGCCTCCAGACTCGCCATATTGGTGACCCCGACGTGATCTAGCCGATCATCTACCATGGAGGAACAAGACGCTCCTCCTGCGGCTCCAACGCCCGGCGTACCGCAGCTAAACGCGGTCAGCGTTCATCTTCCTCCGTTTTGGGCACATCAACCCCAACTTTGGTTTGCCCATGCGGAAGTTCAGTTCCACCTAAGAAACATCTCGGTGGATGAGACGAAGTATTATTACCTGGACAGCGCCCTACCGCTGGAGACGCCCTCATGGCTGAAATGTTGGCTCTGGCAGGTGGGCACAAGGATTGCCTCATGTTCGAGCAGGCATTTCGAGAGCAACTGCCAGAAGATGTTAGGCTTATGCTCAAGGATTGTTCTTTTAAGGACCCCGTGGCATACGCGGAGAAAGCCGATGCCCTTATGGCGTCCAAATCGAAGAAATATAGTTAGATCAACAGGGTCTCGGGTCCATCAGACAGCCCGCAACGGCACCAAGATGGCGCCGCGACTCCCGCCATTTCTCCAAAAGCCCGCCAAAAAGATCCGCACAAGCACGGCTGGTGTTATTATCATCTGAGATGGGGTGGAGAAGCCCGCAACTGCCGCTCGCCTTGCACCTTCTCGGGAAATGCCTCGGCCGATCGTACATAGAGGCGGTTGCGATTGGCCAGAACTGACGCCTCTACGTCCGAGATCGATTCACGGACACAGAATTCTTGGTCGACACGGGAGCCATAGTCAGCATTGTACCGCCGACCGACCTTGAAGCCCGATCGGGTAAGAAAGGGCTTACCCTCATCGCAGTTAACGGCAGCCCCATCCGCACGTATGGTACACGGGCAATGTCTCTGTCCTTAGGCCGCTCTGACCATCCGCACGTACGAATGGTCGTTTATCGTCGCGGAAGTCGGTCAAGCGATCCTGGGCGCAGATTTCCTCTGGGCCTTTTCTCTAGTTCCCGATGTCCGAGGTAAAGGCCTTCGACCCTCCGCGAACAGCGATGAGCCCGCCGCTCCACCGCCGGCCACCCCGCCCAGCACGACTGTCCAGGCCGTCATCGCGGCCTCCGACCCATATGCTGCGGTCCTGGCTGAATTTCCGGAGCTGCAGGTTCAGCATTTCGACGCCCCTTCTGCAAGGCACGGCATTGTCCATCACATTCCCACCGAGGGGGCCCCCCGTTTTCGCGCGGGCCCTGAGGTTGCCGCCGGACAAACTCAAGGTGGCGCGGGAAGAATTTCAGAAGATGGAACAAATGGGCATTGTCCGTCGGTCCAACAGCCCATGGGCCTCTCCGTTGCATATGGTCTCCAAAGCATCTGGGGGGTGGAGGCCATGTGGAGATTACCGGCGCCTTAACGCCGTCACCACGGCGGACCGCTATCCCATACTGCACATCCAGGATTTCTCGTCCGGGCTGGAAGGTGCCGTAGTGTTCTCCAAAATTGACTTGGTGCGGGGCTACCACCAGATCCCTGTGCATCCAGGAGACATTCCAAAGACTGACACGATCACTCCGTTCGGGTTGTTCGAATGGTTGCGTATGCCTTTTGGGTCTGAAAATTGCGGCACAGGCGTTCCAGCGGCTGATGGACCGTGTGGGTCGAGATTTGTCTTTTGTTTTCATTTATTTGGATGATATCCTGGTACCCAGTCACTCGGTGCGAGAACACCTGGTCCATTTGCGGACGGTGTTCAAGCGGCTTCAAGACCACGGGCTCATCAAACACCCCTCCGTGTCAATTTGGCCTCCCCTCTATTGATTTCTTAGGACACCGGATCACCTCAGCCGGCGCCACTCCGTTGCCTGACAAGGTGGAGGCGGTTCGTGCCTTCCCGCGGCCCACCACAGTAAAGGGGTTGCAGGAGTTCGTGGGCATGGTGAATTTCTATCACAGGTTCGTACCGGCAGCGGCACGGGTCATGCGTCCGCTCTTCCAGTGTCTCGCAGGCAAACCTGTCGAGTTGGAGTGGTCTGCGGATGCTGAGAAGGCCTTTGAGGCAGCTAAAGTGGCTCTGGCAGACGCCACCAAGCTGGTCCACCCGAGCGCCTCCGCCCCCACGGCCCTGACGGTCGATGCGTCGGACGTGGCGGTTGGAGGGGTTTTGGAACAGCATGTAGATGGCAGTTGGCAGCCCTTGGCGTTTTTCAGCCGACAGCTTAACACGGCTGAGCTGAAGTATAGCGCCTTTGACCGAGAGCTTCTGGCTCTCTATTTAGCTGTCCGCCACTTTAGGTATTTTTTAGAAGGCCGTACATTTGTGGCCTTTACGGACCACAAACCGTTGACTTTTGCTTTTTCGAAAATGTCCGACCCATGGTCGGCCCGCCAGCAGCGGCACCTGACTGCCATCTCAGAGTTTACTACCGATGTTCGACATGTCGCGGGTAAGCTTAATGCCATTGCTGACGCCCTGTCCCGGCCAGCCGTTTCCCCAATTTCAGCGGTGGAATGCGAGGTGGATTTCCAGGAGCTTGCGGAGGCACAGCGCCTGGCTGACACTGCCTCAGCATACCAATCCACCACTTCGGGGTTGAAGCTGGCCCAAGTGGCTTGCGGGCCTGCGGGTACAAAAGTCTGGTGTGATGTTTCCCTTCCCCGCCCTAGGCCGGTGGTGCCGGCCGCCCTTCAGCGCCGGGTGGCTGGCGCACCCGTCCATCCGCTCCACCTCTGCCTTAGTAGCAGATAGGTTTGTGTGGCACGGCCTGCGCAAGCAGGTAGCCGCTTGGGCCCGTTCCTGTGTTCTCTGCCAGACCGCTAAAGTTCACAGGCATGTCCAACCTCCGGTACAGGAGTTTGAGGTCCCTGCGGTCCGTTTTTTCCATATTCACGTTGATTTAGTTGGGCCCTTGCCTTCCTCCAGGGGCTACACTCACCTACTCACGGTGGTTGACCGATTTACCCATTGGCCGGAGGCTTTCCCGTTGTCTGACACCTCCGCCGCGGCCTCTTGTGCCCGGGTCCTGGCCCTCCATTGGGTGGCCCGCTTCGGTGTTCCGTCCATTATTACCACCGACCGGGGGCCCCAGTTCACCTCTACCCTTTGGGCTATGTTAGCGGAGCTGTACGGTTCCCGGTTGCAGCAGACCACGGCGTACCACCCACAGGCTAATGGGCTCGTGGAGAGGTTTCATCGGCAGCTTAAGGCGGCCCTCAGTGTGTGGCTGGACGCCCCTGACTGGGTAGACCAGCTCCCCTGGGTCCTTTTGGGCATCCGTACGGCTCCTAAGCAGGACCTCGGAACTTCGTCCGCGGAACTGGTATATGGCTCGCCACTCAGAGTGCCCGGGGATTCCTTCCGGAGTCCTCTGGTCAGCAGCCCTCGGTTCCGTTGGTTTTAGCATCCCTCCGGGCGCGAGTGGGTTCCCTGGCTCCGGTTCCTACATCACGTCACGGGTGTCCCATGGTGCATGAACCGCCTGCCTTGAAGGACTGTGAATTTGTGTTTCTGCGTAGAGATGCCCATCGTTCCCCGTTGCAGCGGGTCTATGAAGGACCGCTCCGCGTGTTGCGTAAAGGGACGGTCACCTTCACCTTAGATGTTGGGGGCAGGAGTGAGCTCATCTCCGTGTCCAGGCTCAAACCTGCACACTTGGATCAGGACCGCCCTGTCCTGGTCGGTCAGCCGCCTCGGCGGGGCCGCCAGCCTGCAATTCCACCTGACCCGGGACCCCCTGCTCCTGTGGTGCCTGCAGCCCCTCTCCTTACTCGTTCTGGTCGTGAAATCCGGCTCCTTGCTAGATTCCGTACCTCGGGTTCTGGGGGGGGTCATGTAGCGACCATAGGGATTGGTCCTGAGAGTCGAACCCTCGGATTGGCCAGCTAGGTCAGGTAGTGGTTTTGGGGCCCAAAACCAGTCAGTGGGAAGAGAACTTCGAAGCGAACAGTTTGATTTAATGGTTGTCTGTAAATTCGTTTGTTATACTTTGTAATCGAATATTGCTGCCACAATAAACTTCTTTAACAAAGAACAAGCCTCCAGACTCGCCATAGGATAATGGATTGCAAGAGTTCTACTGTATTTTCAATGCTCAACATGAAATTCAGCAATAACTGAAAGAGTGTCTAAGTGTTTTAGACAATAGACAATAGGTGCAGGAGTAGGCCATTCGGCCCTTCGAGCCAGCACCACCATTCAATGTGATCATGGCTGATCATTCTCAATCAGTACCCCGTTCCTGCCTTCTCCCCATACCCCCTGACTCTGCTATCCTTAAGAGCTCTATCTAGCTCTCTCTTGAATGGATTCAGAGAATTGGCCTCCACTGCCTTCTGGTGCAGAGAATTCCACAGATTTACAACTCTCGAGTGAAAACGTTTTTCCTCATCTCCGTTCTAAATGGCCTACCCCTTATTCTTAAACTGTGGCCCCTGGTTCTGGACTCCCCCAAGATTGGGAACATGTTTCCTGCCTCTAAAGTGTCCAACCCCTTAATAATCTTATATGTTTCGATAAGATCCCCTCTCATCCTTCTAAATTCCAGTGTATACAAGCCTAGTCGCTCCAGTCTTTCAACATACGACAGTCCCGTTATCATAAACCTCCCCCAGCTCTCCAATTGAAAATTAACTATTTTCCTTTTCCTTAATTTTTTTCTCATTGTTTCGTGCATTTTTAAAAAAAAATCGGCAGCTTACAAAGCAGTAGCATGAATATTGATTCCTCTAACTTCAAGTAACCCTTGCTTTCCCTCTCTCTCTGTCCCTCCCCCACACCAGTTCTCCGACTAGTTTCACTGTCCTTTTGATTAATTTTACTGTTCGTATGCCTCTTTGCCACCTTCCCCTCAGCCAACGATGAACCACTGCACATTTCCTTGATCATCGTCTGCTTTGATCTGTTCTTTTCACACCTTACATGTTCTTTGCACCCTTCCATATCTCTAGTTTCCCTCTCCCGACTGAAGGTCTCGACCCGAAAAACTTCATTCATTCCTTCTCTCCAGAGATGCTGCCTGTCCCACTGAGTTACTCCAGCTTTTTGGACTCCCCCAATTTCAGGATAGACTGGGCTTGTACTCGCTGGAATTTAGAAGACTGAGGGGGGATCTTATAGAAACATATAAAATTCTTAAGGGGTTGGAGAGGCTAGATGCGGGAAGATTGTTCCCGATGTTGGGGGAGTCCAGAACCAGGGGTCACAGCTTAAGGATAAGGGGGAAGTCTTTTAGGACCGAGATGAGAAAACATTTCTTCACACAGAGAGTGGTGAGTCTGTGGAATTCTCTGCCACAGAAGGTAGTTGAGGCCAGTTCATTGGCTATATTTAAGAGGGAGTTAGATGTGGCCCTTTTTGCTAAAGGGATCAGGGGGTATGGAGAGAAGGCAGGTACAGGCTACTGAGCTGGATGATCAGCCATGATCATATTGAATGGCGGTGCAGGCTCGAAGGGCCGAATGGCCTACTCCTGCACCTATTTTCTATGTTTCTATGTGTCTCTTTTTAATTTTGATTTCAGATTTCAAGAGTGTTTTGTTGTCATATGTCCCAGATAGAACAATGACATTCTGACTTGCTGCAGTACCTGCAGTTTTTTGATTTTCTGATATCATGAATTGATCTCCCGAAATGTGCATACTATCATATCATTTTATTATCATTTACAATCAATGGCAACAAAATAAACTGCAGCACATTATATCCACACTTCTAATATTAGTGATTAGAGTGCACGGTAGCAACTGGTTAATTGAGTTTTACATTAACAGAGGGGAGAAAAATCCTCATCGCAGTTGTGGAATTATAACAATACTCTGGTCAATGTGGAAAAAGTTTGACATTACGTAAACAGTGGACACGGTAGCAGTATTGTAAATGTGAAAAGGGTTGGAAATAACCTCAATCATCTTCAAACAGATTTCAAAAGGCATTGAATAAGTACCGGTGCATAATATACACATGAATGACTAAACATGCCCACAACCTATTTACAGCAGCAGGCATTGAATTAGTCTCATGAAACAACTGCTGATCCTGGAAATTGAAAACAAACATTGCTGGAAATACTCAGTAAGTCAGGCAGCATCTGTGCAGAAAGAAACAGGGTTCGTCTTTTTGGCTAACGACATTTCGTGGGAATTAATAAAGGCACAGTACAGATAAGACATGAAATGCGCTGTCTGAAACAATGGTGGAAGCAGACTCACCAAATTCTGAAAATAGATTGACCAGAAACTTTCATTCTCTTTTTCTTTATTGATTATTGATTAGTGCAGGTGCCAGAGGTTATGGGGAGAAGGCATGAGAATGGGGTTAGGAGGGAGAGATAGATCAGCCATGATTGAATTCTGCTCCTATCACTTATGAATTTATGACCTTTATTCACATCTGCTGCCCAAACTCCAGAGGATTTCAACCATTTTCTGTTCCTACAAGTTGCTTGCCATGAAAATATTGGTCTCAACTCCACCCATTGATTGGCTTTAGTTCCAACGGAAAAAAAAATAATGATCAGAGGATTGATGTGTCTCAATATTTCCATATTCCCACAGCAATATCAGGTGCAAAATCCATGGGGTGTTTTTTTCAAATGGCAGCCTTCCCACTAGTTGTACGTGCCAAGCACAAAAACGATACTTGTTTCACAGACATGCAAGGTCGAAACATTATTTCAACTCAGAAATTTTCCAAAATATATTCTCTAGATAATTTTCTAACTATTAAGTGCAGTTGGAATAAAAAGGGAATATGTTTGTATTATCATTTATCAATTCTACTCCATTATTTTTTTTTTTTTCAAACCTTTCCAACCAATTTAAGTTGTGGAGAAAACATGAAGCCCCAAGCCCCATTTCATAAGAAATGCTTTAGAATTTAAACTCTGTGGACCTTAAGAATCTTATATCAATCTTTCAACATAGCATAGTTCGCGCCTTATCATTGCTGCATATATAAAAATTATCCTCTGAAATTTCTTAGCAAAAGCGGGCACCACAGAAGTGCAGAGGTAGAGTTGCTGCCTAACAGCGCCAGAGATCTGGGTTTGATCCTGATTACAGGTGCTGTCTGTATGGAGTTTGTGCGTTCCCCCTGTGACCAGGTGGGCTTTCTCCAGGTGGTCATCAGTTCATAAGTGATAGGAGCAGAATTTGGCCGTTCGGCCCATCAAGTCTACTCCGCCATTCAATCGTGGCTGATTTATCTCTCCCTCCTAACCCCATTCTCCTGCCTTCTCCCCATAACGGTGATCCGGTTTCCTTCCACATCCCCAAAACGTGCCGATTTGTCGGTTAATTGGCTTCTGCAAATTGTCCTTACTGTGTAGGACCTAACCAGTCAGTGCATGGGTGACGATCGCTGGCCGACGCAAACTTGGTGGGCCAAAGGCCCTTATCCACCCTGTATCTTTAAACTAGACGAAATATTTAATTTATAATTTCAAGTCTGCGATTCATCACCTCGTGGGTCAGTTCTCCCAAAAAGACAATAAAAGCCAGACCAGTCAGTTTAAACACTATCATGAGGGAAGTACATGCTTCATGGAGATACAAGCAGGCTGTGGACCAGGCAGGGAGATTGTGCTTATTTTAAAGAAATAGATACTTTTCCTTGCAAGTTTATAGAACCTCACTGCATCCAGAGAACGGCACTGGGGGGGTGGGAGCACCTATTGTTGTGATCCGCAAATGAATTGGTATCGTAGATATTCTTAAGAATGATGAGAGACACAAAATGCTGGAGTAACTCAGCGGGTCAGGCAGCATCTCAGGAGAGAAGGAATGGGTGAAGTTTTGGGGTCGAGACCCTTCTTCAGACTGATGTCAGAGGAGAGGGCAGGGCAAAGGTAGGATGTAGGTCGGAGACAGGAGGACTAGTGGGATAACTAGGAAGGGGGAGGGGATAGAGAGGGGAAGCGGGGACTAACTGAACTTAGAGAAGTCAAACATTGACTTTAACCTCAGTTAGTCCCTGCTGCCCCTCTCTATCCTCACTCTTCCCAGTTATCCCACTAGTCAACATTGACTTCTCCCACTTCAGGTCGTCCCTGCTTCCCCTCTCTATCCCCTCCTCCCCCTTCCCAGTTCTCCCAATAGTCTTCCTGTCTCCAACTACATCCTATCCTTGTCCCGCCCCCTCCCCTGGAATCCGTCTGAAGAAGGGTCTCGACCCGAAACGTCACCCATTCCTTCTCTCCAGAGATGCTGCCTGACCCGCTGAGTTACTCCAGCATTTTGTGTTTAAACGCTCCTTAATCCTCCTTAATGTGGTCTTTAGATTTATATTTTGGTTGAAGAAAAATAAAAATGTATCCAATGATCCGGCATGGAAAATGGTGTCATCAGGACAGATTTGACACAGACTGAGAAACTGAGGGAATGGAAAAAAGAAGCGAGGTGGTAGGAAGAGTAAATCCCAAAGATGGAGTTTGTGAAGTCATGGAGAGTACTGTAAAATTCTTAAGAGAACCATTTCTCACGAGAGGAGTCTGGTGTCGAGTCGAGGAAGAGTTAAATAACAGATGTGCATTGTGTATATTCACAGGTACTCTTACTGACGGAGGCTGCATCACGCTTCCTTACGGCTGCCATCACTTTGTTCTGCAAGAAGTATCCACGCCCAACCTGCACTGCTCTGATTTGGGCCATTCCTTCATGCTCCAGTTATAGAGATACAACGTGGGAACAGGCCCTTCAGTCCACGCCAACCAGCAATCTCCATTCACTATCCTACACACTCAGGACAATTTTACAACTTACCAAAGCCAATTAACCTACAAACCTGTGCGTCTTTGGAGTGTGGGAGGAAACCGGAGCACCCGGAGAAAACCCACGCAGTCACAGGAAGAACATACAAACTCCGTGCAGATAGCCCCCCCCCCCCCCCCTAGTCAGGAACAAATTCGGTTTCCTGGAGCTGTAAGGGAACAACTACCACTGCACCACCCTAATATATATATTTTTTTTTTTCTTCATATTTCAGATACAGCGCGGAAACAGGCCTTTTCGGCCCACCAAGTCTGCGCCGCCCAGCGATCCCCGCACATTAACACTATCCTACACACACTAGGGACAATTTTTTAATATTTTTTTACATTCACCCAGTCAATTAACCCACGCAGGTCACGGGGAGAACGTACAAACTCCTTACAGTACAGCACCCGTAGTCAGGATCGAACCTGAGTCTCCGGCGCTGCATTCGCTGTAAAGCAACAACTCTACCGTTGCGCCACCGTGCCGCCATAATGTAGGGAAATAATGTAGGGAAATAATTCAGTAGTCTTTAAATTAAATTTGTTTCTCATTATGTGTGAAATCTGTTGAATGCCGGTTTCAAGCTCTGACATCCTGTGCATATACCAGCCGTTGGCGAAATTCTCTGTTTTGGCAAGTCGAGGGTTAACCTGTTCAGGTTGTTGTTAGTATCATGTTAAATCCCTTCAGAAATAGCGCTTGCATTGTCAGGACAAGTAACAACTAGAGAAACTTTGCACCAATGAGGAATTTTTCTTTCTGTCTGATCCTGTCTCTCGAACAGTCGCCTAGCTGAGGGCTTTCATTATGAGCCTTTGCTTATTTTCATATTTTCAAGCTGTAAAATTATGATTTTGGCAAATGTTAATATCAACTGATCGAGACCTATAAATTTATATATATTATATTTTCTTAAAATAGGCAAAAAAAGCAATTACATCTTTTATTTTGCAATATGATTGGAAATCCAATGTTTCTGGATTTTGTACAGGAAATATTCAAGTTGAGCTGATTTGCAGACTTGTTGAAGACTGCCTTGAACCAGACCATTGAACAGTGACTTTCAGGTTCATTTATTCTATTGTTAATTAAAGTTTACCTTTATGCCGGTCTTGTATAACCCTCCCTCATCAAAACATATTTTAAAGTAGAGGAGTCCATTATATTTTTTTATGGTTGCCTCTTTTTTTAAAGAATCAATGTTTCTCTTCATGCCTGAATGTTTTGATATTCCATTGGAACGGGAAATCAAGATAGAGTGGATTTGGAGAAGATGTTTCCATTAATGGGAGTCTAGGACCAGAGGGCACAGACTCAGAATAAAAGGATGTACCTTCGAGTGGAGATGAGGAAGAATTTATTTAGCCAGATGATAGTGAACCTGTAGAATTCATTGCCACAAGTGGATTTGGAGGCCAAGTCATTGGGTATTTTTAAAACAGAGATTGATAGGATCTTGATTAATAACGGTGTCAATGGTACCAGGGAGAAGGCAGGAGAATGTGATTGAGAGGGGAATATAGATCAGCCATCATCGAATGGTGAAGCAGACTCGATGGGCCGAATGGCCTAATTCTGCTCCAATGTCTTATGATTTCATGAGATCACTATAATTAATGTTGGTGTATTTGAAGAGTTGCAAATGAGTACAAAGAATGTGAATCAAGTTAAGTTATAGGATACAATTTTAACAAGGTTTCAAGAAAGCAAAAAGCTGTGGTTGCGTATGCATTGTCCATTGATGAAGTAGGGTAGATTGAGAAACTAAATGGGGAAAAAAAAATCACAGAATTCTGAACTTTATAAATCGGAGCAGAGAGGAAGGAGGAAGAGGAAGGTGATATACAAAGGAAAGTAGTTGGCGATGGTATTGATGGGAGAAAGGGAACTACAGGTGATAGTGAAAAGCAATGGAAGGTAGCCAGTGTGGATCACATGTTCCTACAAGCTCAAAACAAATGCAAAGAAGCATAGGCGGTTTGTATCGTCATCTCCAAAGACGTACAGGTATGTAGGTTAATTGGCTGGGTAAATGTAAAAATTGTCCCTAGTGGGTGTAGGATAGTGTTAATGTACGGGGATCACTGGGCGGCACGGACTTGGAGGGCCGAAAAGGCCTGTTTCCGGCTGTATATATATGATATGATATGATCTCCAATTTGAAAGAAAAGGTGGTACATCAGAGAGCAACAAAAATAATGACGAGAAAATACAAGTGACAATATATTAGAGGAAACTAAACTCTAACCCTCCTTTGGGAGGGTTCTACCCGGTATAATCTCTACAATCAGTGAAGTTAACGGAAACTAAACTCTAATCCTCCAATGGACAATGGAAAGCTTTCTGCTTTCTTGAATCTCTGTTTTGAGTGTACCCTCTGATGTAACTTGGTTCTCATTCTTCCTACCAAATGCAACTCTTCAAATGTATCAATCCACCATCTCCCTGCCCAGTCCAACAGCATGCTTCCATCTCCATGAAGCATGTACCTCCCTCACAACAGTATTGTGCCATCTTTGACCAGACCTTTGAGAACATAGTTTTAAACATTCGGGCATGTTTACCTTGATACAGCAAAGAAAGGTTGCCAAGTGTTTAGCATATAAGTCACCAAACCCACCCTTTCATCAATATCAACCAATGCAAGATACCCACTCTAATATACTGTTTACATCACAAAAGGCACAGTGCAATTGGTTATACAGCATTCTATCAAAAGATATCCAATTAAGCTACCACATACAGCAATTTTATTGCAAACTTTCATGGAAAACTTCCATTAAATACTCACGTGCAGTCTCGTGCCATTTGGAACATATTGCTCCTGTTCTTCCATAAAAATATCTATCACAGGATGCCTGCCATTCTTGATCATTATTTGTCTCTTTTCTTGCAGCACAGTTGGTCTGTACGATTGACATAAAAGATCATTCTTTTATTTCATATAGTTTTATATATTTCATATATATTTCATATATTTTATTTTATATAACTTTAGATAGTTCCTCTGTCCCTCTCTTCCCCACCCCCTTCCCAGTTCTCCCACTTTCACCTATATCCTTTCTTTGTCCCGCCCCCCTGACATCAGTCTGAAGAAGGGTCTCGACCCGAAACGTCACCCATTCCTTCTCTCCTGAGATGCTGCCTGACCTGCTGAGTTACTCCAGCATTTTGTTATATATTCTTTTATTTCAGATTGAAACAGTATAATCTCTACATTTAGTGAAAGTGTTCATGCTATCTTCTTTCTTATTTGATATTTTTCTGAAAGTCACATTAAGATTAAAGATAGGCGACCCTTAATGTTGCTTTAATTGGACTACCATAAAGTTTGTACCGTGACCACCTTAATCTTCTAATGGGAGTCATCAATCAGAATGGTTGATATCTGTAAGGCAGCGGCACATTGGCGCAGCAGTAGAGTTGCCGCCTCACAGCGCCAGAGACCCCGGTTCAATCCAGACTACAGGTGCTGGATGTACGGAGTTTGTACGTGCTCCCCATGACCTGCGCAGGTTTTCTCTGGGTGCTCCAGTTTCCTCCCACATTCCAAAGACATACAGGTTTGCAGGTTAATTGACTTTGGAAAAATTGTAAAATTGTCCTTAGTATGTACGAGAGTGTTAGAGCGCGAGGATCGCTGGTCGGCGCGGACTCTGTGGGCTGAAGGGCCTGTTTCCTGTATACCAGCTTCAGAGCAGTAACAGCACTTTTATTGGGACAAATTGTCCTGTTTATGAAGATATACAGCTTTATGATTAGCTTAGTCTAGATTAGATACAGCACGGAAACAGGGCCTTCGGCCCACCAAGCCCGCATCGACCAGCGATCCCCGCACACTAACACTATCCAATACACTCGGGACAATTTACAATTATACCAAGCCAATTAACCTACAACCCTATACATCTTTGAAGTGTGGAAGGAAACCGAAGATCCCGGACAAAACTCACGCTGTCACAGGGAGAACGTACAAACTGCGCACAGACAAGCAGCTGTAGTCAGGTTCGCACCCGGGTCTCTGGCACTGTAAGGCAGCAACTCTACCACCGTACCACCGCAAATGATTCCCTGTATCTACGTTTAGCCCCAGTAATTTTGGAACACAACAGTTTTTCTAAGCCAATGTTAGGAAAACATCCCATTGTTTGAGGAATTAAATGGAATTGCTACATTTAATGAAAATATGCACACAATGCATGCTCTTCCATTTCTTAGAACTTCCATTTACACATGTAGATAAAAATATTTTCTAAACACGAGCTTTCAGGAGTAATAATGGTCGTCATTCAATAACAACAAAATAAGACCTTTAAAGCACAAGAAGGATATTTCAATGGGAAGATTCAATTACAGTGAAATATACATTTTTTGATTGCTTTAAATTGCATGTAAGGTTATATTGGCCCTTAATAAGAAACATCAAGAACTCGTCCAGCTGATTATTGATTTTGCGAGCATTTAAGTGGTGCAATCGATCCATTTACAAACCGTAATAACAGTAATAACAACCAACATGGAAACAAGTGACTATATCAATAACAGTTTATGTTCATATTTTTATTAGAAACTTAAATGTAAACAGGGTCAATATTAATGTTAAAAGATGTGATTTGAAAGAAAGACATGATGTAATAGGAGTAAGGATATTCTTGCTATTGAGGGCGTGCAGCATAGGTTTACTAGGTTAATTCCCGGAATGGCGGGACTATCATATGTTGAAAGACTGGAGCGACTAGGCTTGTATACACTGGAATTTAGAAGGATGAGAGGAGATCTTATTGAAACGTATAGGATTATTAAGGGGTTGGACACGTTAGAGGCAGGAAACATGTTCCCAATGTTGGGGGAGTCCAGAACCAGGGGCCACAGTTTAAGAATAAGGGGTAGGCCATTTAGAACGGAGATGAGGAAAAACTTTTTCAGTCAGAGAGTTGTAAATCTGTGGAATTCTCTGCCTCAGAAGGCAGTGGAGGCCAGTTCTCTGAATGCATTCAAGAGAGAGCTAGATAGAGCTCTTAAAGATAGCGGAGTCAGGGGGTATGGGGAGAAGGCAGGAACGGGGTACTGATTGAGAATGATCAGCCATGATCACATTGAAAGGTGGTGCTGGCCCGAAGGGCCGAATGGCCTACTCCTGCACCTATTGTCTATAGTCGGCCATTTGGCCCTTCAAGTCAGCACCGCCATTAAATATGATCATGGCTGATCATCCAGGATCAGTACCCCGTTCTTGCTTTCCCCCCATATCCCTTGATTCTGTCTGTTAGCCTCAAGAGCTATATCCTCCTACATTCCTCCTACATTCCAAAGTGCAAAGTCTATTGTCTATAATATGCAATCAATGCTACACTTTGAATAATATACTGATTAAATTCTCAATGATGTTGCATAGGGATGGTCCACATCTGTAGAACACTTTTACTTTATTTCAATGTTCACTTGGTAGCGCAGCGGTAGAGTTGATGCCTTACAGTGATAGAACTAGTATATGGGTGATGGAATGGGTGATACAATGCTTGAACTAGTATACGGGTGATCGTTGGTTGGTCAGTGCGCTGAAGGGCCTTTTCCATGCCATATCTCTAATCTAAAAACGTTTAGTTTAGTTTAGAGATACAGCGTGGAAACAGGCCCTTCAGCCAATCGAGTCTGCGCCGGCCAGCGATCACCGCACACTAACACTATCCTACACACACTAGGGACAATTTACACCTAAACCAAGCCATTTAACCTGCAAAGCTGTACGTCTTTGGAGTGTGGAAGTAAACCGAAGATCTGGAGTGTGGAAGGAAACCACGCGGTCACGGGGAGAAGATACAAACTCCGTACAGACAGCACCCGTAGTCGGGATTGAACCCGGGTAAGGCAGCAACTATCGCTGCACCATCGTGCCCTGGAAAGTACTCGAAAGTAAAAACTCACAGAAATTGCACCAAGGAGCTAGATCATGTCGCACCTGTTTTCTGAGTGTCATTTGCTTCAATTTTGATTTTACCGTGAGCTGATCATACAGATCTTTTCTCTACGATTGTGCCAGAGACAAATTTGGGCCAGGCTTTTCTAATGCAGGTAGTCTCCCTCCTATTCCTCGTTACCTTGGCCCAACTGGAGGAGATGGTGAGGTTGAGTAACCTTCTAATTATCCGATGATTGAGACTTGACTTTCAATGTGGGTGCTGGATGAGGTGGGATTTTAATGATAGATTAGGACGCTGAGGTGATGTATGGGATAGCGGATATGAATGGAGCAATTAAAGAGCGGTTTAGCAGTTGATACCGGAATGTTTTGTAAGGGCGGGTGGCACAGTGACAGAGTTGATGTCTTACAACGTCAGAGACCTGGTTCGATCCAAAGGGTGCTCTCTGTACAGAGTTTGCACGTTCTCCCTGTGACTGCGTGGGTTTTCTTCGGGTGCTCCGGTTTCCTCCCACATTCCAGACGTACAGGTGAGTTGGCCTCTAAATTGTTCCTAGTGTGTAGTGTAGAACTAGTTAAAGGGTGATCGCTGGTCGGTGCAAACTCAGTGGGCCAAAGGGCCTGTTTGCGCAGTGTATCACTAAAGTATGTGCACCGTTGGGCAAGTGTTGTCTGCGTTTGACAGAGCAGAGTTGATAAGAATGTGGATTCACCGTAACACAAACTCACACAATTTCTTCCCGGATTCTGAAGAAGGGTCCCAACGTGAAACGTCACCCATCCTTTGTTGAGTCTGAAGAACGGTCCCAATGCAAAACATTACCTATCCCTGTTCTCCAGAGATGCTGCTTGACCTGCTGAGTTACTCCAGCAATTTGTGCCTTTTTTGTCTTTCCAGTATTGCGGGGACACTAACTGCTGAAGGAGACTGCATGGGCCATCTCCTTTTGGCCTCTTCCAACTATTATCCTGGAAGGTCTCCTGTGTCCCCAGTGCTAGACATCCCTACCGTCACTGATCTGAGTTGTAGAGAGATCCTTTCATAGAACCTCAGAGCTCCCTCCTCCTTTTCCCTCCACTCCATGGCAGCCATGATGTGTGTTCCAGCAGTCTGGCTGGTTGTCAGCCATGGGGAGTGGGCCTTTGATGGCTCTTCCACACCCTCGAGGTCGGCTGTGGGAATCGCCTATCCCCCCCCCCCCCCCCCCGGGGAACAAGGGCAAAAGAGGGCCAGGCATGGAGAGGGACAACTGATTTGCGGGATTTTAGTCAGAGGGTAGTGAATCTGTGGAACCCATTGCCACAGAGGGCTGTGGAGGCCAAGTCAGTGGATATTTCTAAGGCAGAGATTGACAATTTTTTGATTAGAACGGGTGTCAAGTGTTATGGGAAGAAGGCAGGAAAATGGAATTAGAAGGCAGAGATCAGCTATGATTGAATGGCAGAGTAGACTCGATGGGCCAAACGGCCTTTCTGCTCCTATAACTTGTGAACTGGATTGAGGCAACGGTTGCAATGGGCCTTTGTGGCCAGCTGCAGCTGGGACTGTAAAATGGCGCCAAAATGGATAAGTGTGAGGTTATCCACTTTGGCGGTAAGAATAGGAAGGCAGAGTATTATCTGAATGGTGTCAGGTTAGGAAAAGGGGACGTACAACGAGATCTGGGTGTCCTAGTGCATCAGTCACTGAAAGGAAGCATGCAGGTACAGCAGGCAGTGAAGAAAGCCAATGGAATGTTGGCCTTCATAACAAGAGGAGTTGAGTATAGGAGCAAAGAGGTCCTTCTGCAGGTGTACAGGGTACAGGGCCCTAGTGAGACCGCACCTGGAGTACTGTGTGCAGTTTTGGTCTCCAAATTTGCTATTGAGAGCTAGATAGAGCTCTTAAGGATAGCGGAGTCCGGGGGTATGGGGAGAAGGCAGGAACGGGGTACTGATTGAGAATGGCCTACTCCTGCACCTATTGTCTATTGTCTCTTGCATATGGACTGAGCTATTCTGTACTAACCGGGGGATTGAACTTATGTACAGGGATAGTCTTGCTAAGCTGTGCGCAAAAAATGTATTTCACTGTACCTGACACACGTGACAATAAAGAAACCATTGAACCTCATAGTTAGTGATTGCTGCACAATTGACAACTGTAATTAACACAGCCCAATCTGACCAGCATGGTCACAAGTCTCATTTTACCCCTTACTTCAGGGGAAAAGCTACACAACACCATACTCAATCAGGCATTAACATCTGAAGAAGGGTCTGAACCAGAAACGTCACCCATTCCTTCTCTCCAGAGATGCTGCCTGTCCCGCTGAGTTACTCCAGTTTTTTGTGTTTTTCTTTGGTGTAGACCAAAGCAACTGCAGTTCCTTCCTACACCAATACTAAATGCACCCATGTTTCGACACACCAGATATATGCCCCATCTAATTTGTCAGCACGAGTTACTATGACAATTTAGAGGCTGTCACTGTGGAATGTGAGATTGGATTTTGACTTTAAATGTAGGTGGGAGTTTGATCAGGCAACTAAGGCTGGAACAGCAGAGGACCTAGGCTGTTGTTCCAGAACTGCTACCAACTGTGAATTTTTTTTGCTGAATAAAATAACAAAAACACAAATTTTAACACCTGGTGCAAAGCTGGAAAAGAAACAAGAATCTATGAATCATTGATAATGAGGCCAATGCATTCGATGACTGGAGTTTATGAATAAATATGGAATTCATCCATATTCAAAAGTGGGTGCCAATTTTTTTTATTTCCAAGATGAAGGAAACATTCTGGATTTAAGTAACCGAGCCAAAGAGTACATACATATCCTACAAGATGAAATTATAACTCTAAACAAAAAAACAAAATGCTTTGTCTGATGTCAATTGCAATCTCTTGCTTCAGCTGAAAGCACAAAAGGACAAAACCCAAAGATTAAGTTTGGGCATGATCTGGGCATTTTATTGAATGGAATATTCAATACAATGGACTGAAGCAAAAATCAACCAAAAAATTCTTCGCCTGACTATGGTGACAGTCTTCAAAGAACTGCAGACTGATTTTGAGATCAGAGGCAGAGAATTCTGATCTTTGGTGCAGCACGGCACAGCAGTAGAATTGCTGCCTTACAGCACCAGTAAATCCGGGTTCAATCCTGACTACGGGTGTTGTCCGTAATGGAGTTTGCGCATTCTCCCCGTGACCATGTGGGTTTTATCCGAGTACTCCGGTTTCCTCCTACATTCCAAAGACTTGCAGGTTTGTAGGTTAATTGGCTTCGATAAAATTGTAAATAGTTCCTCGCGTGCATAGGATAGCGTTAGTGTGCGGGGATCACTGATCGGCGCAGGCCAAAGGGCCTATTTCTCCAAACTAAACTAAAAACTCTCGTAGTTTCAGACCATTCTGCTGCAAGTCTTCATCCATGAGGCATAAAGCACATTTGTTGATGATCATGGTGTTTCTGCATGTTTTTTAAGCCATTTTACATAAAAGGAACAAGTGCCAATTCAGTGGTTGGACAGATGAGAGATATGGACACCGACAATTTCAGTCAGAGAGTTGTGAATCTGTGGAATTCTCTGCCTCAGAAGGCAGTGGAGGCCAATTCTCTGAATGCATTCGAGAGAGCTAGGTAGAGCTCTTAAGGATAGCGGAGTCAGGGGGTATGGGTAGAAGGCAGGAACGGGGTACTGATTGAGAATGATCAGCCATGATCACATTGAATGGCGGTGCTGGCTCGAAGGGCAGAATGGCCTACTCCTGCACCTAATGTCTATTGTCTATAATACCATTCATTATAAGACCAGAAGGCATACGAGCAGAATTAGGCCATCTAGCCATTTGTGTCCACTCCGCCGTTCAATCATTGCTGAGCCATTTTTCCCTCTCAACCCGACTCTTCCGTCTTCACCCCTTAGCCTTTGATGCTTTTCCTAATCAAAAACCTATCAATCTCCACTTTAAAAATACCCAATGACTTGGCCTCCACAGCTGTCTCCGGCAAAGAATTTCACAGATTCACCACCTTCTGGTTAAAGAAATACATCCTTATCTCCATTCTAAAGGCATGCTCTTTTATTCTGAAGCCTGTGGTTCTAGACTCTCCCATTACTGGACACATCCTTTCCACATCCACTCAATTTAGAAGTAGACAAATACCTAATGAAAGGAAATTAAATAGCGTCACTGGAAACGTGTTTGCCCAATTGTATCTTAAAACAGTGTTGGAAGGAACTGCAGATGCTGGTTTGGACTGAAGATAGACACAAAAAGCTGGAGTAACTCAGCGGGACAGGCAGCATCTCTGCAGAAAAAGAATAGGTGTTGTTTTGAGTCGAGACCCTTCTTCAGACTGAGAGTGAGGGGAAAGTAAATCGAAGGTACGTAGAACAAATGAATGATAGATAATCAAAAAGGAACGATGATCAAGGAAAGGTGGAGCCCACAATGGTTCATTGTTGGCTGCATGGTAGGTGATGACAGTTATGCAGACAGTCAAACTCAGCAGGGTGACAGTGAAACTAGTACGATGACTAGGGATGGGAGAGGGCCTGAGAGAGAGAGGGGATGAAAGGGATATTTAATGTTAGAGAAATCAATATTCATACAGCTAGGTTGTAAGCTGCCTAAGCGAAATATGAGGTGCTGTTCCTCCAATTTGCATTTGGCCTCACTCTGGACAGAAAGGTCAGTATGGGAATGGGAAGGGATGCTAAAGTGTACAGGTTGCATCTTAAAAGAGATGTATAGAAGGCACTCAAGAAGAAACTGCCTTTCGTATGGGGTAAATTGGTACTTAATCAAAAACATCAAAAAGCATTAGACTTAATCTTTATCAGGTAACAGGACAAAATAACCAAAATAATGGAGAGGAACATATTTATTTTGAGTTTCTTAGGTCAGTAAGACCACACTAAGTTACTGAAGGGGAAGATTTTCAATGCCCCCTCTATCCTCCCCACCCACTCTAATACTCACAAAGAAAATGTGTAGGAAGGAACTGCAGATGCTGGTTTACAACGAAGATAGACACAAAAAGCTGGAGTAACTCAGCGGGACAAGCAGCATCTCTGGAGAGAAGGAATAGGTTGTAGCGCGTCGATAAAGGCAAGGAGCCAGGTATTTCGGGAAGGTATATTTTATTGTATCGTGGGTATCAGACGGGTCTAGTCTGCCGGAATGGCTTGGCGCCCAAACCTTGTCCTTATATACCTGAGTCCAGGACCGCCTCCCGGGACTGGTCCATTCCCGTGCCGAGGGGTCGGTAGAAGTATGGCCCGACCCTTGGGAGCCGCCACAAGGTGACCTTTCGGGCCGAGACCCCTCTTCAGACTCCATTTCGCATCGACCCTTTTCTCAACCCGAAACATCATCAATTCCTTCTCTCCAGAGATGTTTCCTGTCCCGCTCAGTTACTCCAGAATTTCGTATCTGCCCACAAAAGGGGCCACAGTTTAAGAATAAGGGGTAGGCCATTTAGAACGGAGATGAAGAAGAACTTTTTCAGTCAGAGGGTGGTGAAGGTGTGGAATTCTCTGCCTCAGAAGGCAGTGGAGGCCAGTTCGTTGGATGCTTTCAAGAGAGAGCTGGATAGAGCTCTTAAGGATAGCGGAGTGAGGGGGTATGGGGAGAAGGCAGGAACGGGGTACTGATTGAGAGTGATCAGCCATGATCGCATTGAATGGCGGTGCTGGCTCGAAGGGCTGAATGGCCTACTCCTGCACCTATTGTCTATTGTCTATTGTAAAAGCACGACAGGATTTAGAGAAAAAAGAAATCTAAAAATCCCTGTGCTTCTCATGATAACCAAACAAACATTCCTGTCTTACATGTTCTGCTTTTGCCTATGTTTAATCTTGGGAGTTGGATTTACGACTTTTTCTAGAGTCAATATGACATTAAGTGTTAACCACATGACTGGTAGTTATGAAGGCCAGATTGAGTGGAGACTGGCAGTTCCCCTTGCTTGCATGACATTAGTGACACTAGATTGTTTATTGAGGAAACAAGCAGCCTGGTAGTTTTTATTAAATTCAATCTCACAACTTGACCTTATTAAATGTGACTTTTTTTTTCAGATCAGCAATCTGTCTTGATGCACCTTAGTTGGGTGCCACAGGTTAGTTTAAGTGCAAATCCAGATATTAAAGAAAACAAAAGGCTTCTTTCGGAAGTAGCAGTTCTCAAGATTTTACTTACCTTCACAGAAGGCTGTGGAGGCCGTCAGGATAAGGCAAAGATAGATAGATTGTTGATTTGCGTAGGTGTCAGGGGTTGCGGAGAGAAGGCAGGAGAATGGGGTTGAGAGGGAAAGATAGATCAGCCATGATTGAATAGCGGAGTAGACTTGATGGGCCGAATGGCCTAATTCTGCTCCTATCAATAGACAATAGACAATAGGTGCAGGAGTAGGCCATTCGGCCCTTCGAGCCAGCACCGCCATTCAATGCGATCATGGCTGATCATTCTCAATCAGTACCCCGTTCCTGCTTTCTCCCCATACCCCCTGACTCCGCTATCCTTAAGAGCTCTATCTAGCTCTCTCTTGAATGTATTCAGAGAATTGGCCTCCACTGCCCTCTGAGGCAGAGAATTCCACAGATTCACAACTCTCTGACTGAAAAAGCTTTTCCTCATCTCTGTTCTAAATGGCCTACCCCTTATTCTTAAACTGTGGCCCCTGGTTCTGGACTCCCCCAACATTGGGAACATGTTTCCTGCTTCTAAATGTGTCCAACCCCTTAATAATCTTATACGTTTCGATAAGATCCCCTCTCATCCTTCTAAATTCCAGTGTATACAAGCTTAGTCGCTCCAGTCTTTCAACATATGACAGTCCCGCCAATCCGGGAATTAACCTAGTCCATTATCACTTATGAACTTACAAATGAATAGGTTTGTCCACTAATGGTGCATAGACAAAATTGCATGCAGAAGGAGACGTGGAGAGCAGCGCAGTTAAATGCACTTCTAAAATTTCCACAATGTATTTTGAGCATGAAATCTTTTGATCCTAGTGCCAATCGAAGCTGAGCCATTAACAGGAGTTCTAAATCTTACAGAAGCCACTGTGAAGGACATGGTCATTTTTCCAACACGGTTCCTAAAAACCATGAGACTTAAATAGCAAAAGAAAGGCGGCATTAATCTGCGCAACGAGCATGTTCAGCCCGCTTCAAAACAATCCAGAGAAAAGGAAGGCATTGATTCACAAAATGCTGGAGTAACTCAGCTGGTCGGGCAGCATCTCAGGAGAGAAGGAATGGGTGACGTTTCGGGTCGAGACCCTTCTTCAGACTGATGTCAGGGGGGCGGGACAAAGGAAGGATATAGGTGGAGACAGGAAGATAGAGGGGGAACTGGGAAGGGGGAGGGGAAGAGGGGGGACAGAGGAACTATCTAAAGTTGGAGAAGTCAATGTTCATACCGCTGGGGGAGGTCTGGAACCGGAGTTGGAAACCCCGAGGCAGAAGAAATTCGATTCTGACAAGTTTCTAATTTCATTATTGAATAGAAAAATCTTGGCTCAACCATCCATCAATAAAACTATTGGTAAAACACCATGAATGCTGAGAAAATCATTCCCTCTAGGTTACACGAATGATGTAGGAAAGAACTGCTGATGCTGGTTTAAATCAAAGGTAGACACAAAATGCTGGAGTAACTCAGCGGAACAGGCAGCATCTATGGAGAGAAGGGATTTGGCATGGTCAATATTATTTTAATTCAGTTTAGTTCATTGTCAAATGTACCGAGGTCCAGTGAAAAGCATTTTTTGCATGCTTCCAGTCAGCAGAAAGACAATACATGATTAGAATCGAGCCATGTAGTGTACAGATATATGATAAGGGAATAAATAGTGCAAAGTAAAGTCAGCAGTCCAATCAAGGATAGCAATTGCCTGATGGGAGAGGGGAGAAGAGGGAGTGGCCAGGGTGCGACTCGTCCATGATTATGCTGCTGGCCTTGCCAGGGCAGCGCGAGGTATAAATAGAGTCAATACAAGGGAAGTTGGTTTGTGTGATGGTCTGGGTTGCGTCAATAGACAATAGACAATAGGTGCAGGAGTAGGCCATTCAGCCCTTCGAGCCAGCACCGCCATTCAATGCGATCATGGCTGATCACTCTCAATCAGTACCCCGTTCCTGCCTTCTCCCCATACCCCCTCACTCCGCTATCCTTAATTCACTGCAATTCACTGCAATTTCTAAGCTTATATGTTATGTGCTACGGCTCAATACTGACTGACATACTCCAACCAAAAGGTGCAAAGTCATATCAGAGTACAAAAGCATAGTGGTTCAAGTACTTAACTAGTAATTCAGAGGCTTACACAGAAGTCTCAATGCACCACGGCAGGCGTGGAATTTAAATTCAGTTAACTCGATCTAAGTGAAAAGTAATGGTTAATATAAAACTACAGGATTTTCATTAAAAAGCAAAGGGAGGGAATATGCCCAGCCTATCCAGCCCACATGTCACAACAGTAACACCCTTGAATCATTGGGAAAAAAAGTTACCTCGAATGATGCAGTACATGAGACCATTCAATCCATTAAGGACTGCACAATGGGACAACAGTAGAGATGCTGCCTTACAGCGCCAGAGACCTGGGTTAGATTCTGACCTCGACTGCTGCCTGTACGGAGTTTGTACATTTTCCCTGTGACCGCGTAGGTTTTCTCGGGGGGGGGGGGTGGCTGGTTTCCTCCTACACTCCAATGACTTGCGGGTTTGGCGGTTAATTGGCTTCTATACATTGTCCTTAGTGTGTAGGATAGAACTCGTGTACTGATGATGGCTGGCCGGCTTGGACTCGGTGGGCCGAAAGGCCTGTTGCCACGATGTATCTCCGAACTAAGCTAAAATATTATAATTCATCTCTGACCAACCAAATTTGGGGTAGGAATAACAGCGTACCTATCAATGCACCATTTCATTGCGAATTAAATCAAACATTACAAACGAGCAGAAGACGCAAAATGACTCAGCAGGTCAGCAGCATCTCTGGAGAACATGAATAGGCGATGTTTTGGGACAGAACGCCTCAGAATGATTTGGCCAGAGATGAAAAGATTGGTGTGAGACAAAAGGATTGAAGAGTTTCAATTTGTGAAGCTGGAGGAAGGAGAGGGAGGGGAGATAAAAGGAGTGAAATGGAAATTGTTGTTTTATGAAAAGGATATAATAGAGAAATGGAGGATATTTAAAGGTGAAATTTTGAGAGTACAGAGTCTTTATGTCCCTGTTCGGTGGAAAGGAAAGAATAATAATTTGAAAGAGCCGTGGTTTTCCAGAGAAATTGGACACGGTTCGGAAAAAGAGGGAGATATACAATAAATATAAGCGGCAGGGAGTAAATGAGGTTCTTGAGGAATATAAAGAATGTAAAAGGAATCTTAAAAAGGAAATCAGAAAAGCGAAAAAAAGATATGAGGCTGCTTTGGCAAGTAATGTAAAAGTAAACCCCAAGGGGTTCTACAGATATGTCAATAGCAAAAGGATAGTGAGGGATAAAATTGGTCCATTAGAGAGTCAGAGTGGACAGCTATGTGCTGAGCCGGAAGAAATGGGGGAGATATTAAACAATTTCTTTTCTTCGGTATTTACCGAGGAGAAGGATATTGAATTATGTGAGGTAAGCGAAACAAGTAGAGTAGTGATGGAAATTAGGAGGATTAAAGAAGAGGAGGTACGGACACTTTTGAAGAATATAAAAGTGGATAAGTCTCCAGGTCCTGATAGGATATTCCCTAGGACATTGAGGGAAGTTAGTGCAGAAATAGCAGGGGCTATGACGAAAATATTTCAAACGTCATTAGAAACAGGGATGGTGCCGGAAGATTGGCGCATTGCGCATGTTGTGCCTTTGTTTAAAAAAGGTTCTAAAAGTAAACCTAGCAATTATAGACCTATTAGTTTGACGTCTGTGGTGGGAAAATTAATGGAAAAGATACTTAGGGACAATATATATAATTATTTGGATAATCAAGGCCTGATTAGAAACAGTCAATATGGATTTGTGCCTGGAAGGTCATGTTTGACTAATCTTCTTGAATTTTTTGAAGAGGTTACCAGGGAAATTGATAAGGGCAAGGCTGTGGATGTTGTCTATATGGACTTCAGTAAGGCATTTGACAAGGTTCCACATGGAAGGTTGATTAAGAAGGTTAAATCGTTGGGTATTAATAGTGAGGTTGCAAGATGGATTCAACAATGGCTGAATGGGAGATACCAGAGGGTAACGGTTGACAATTGTATGTCAGGTTGGAGGCCAGTGTCTAGTGGAGTGCCCCAAGGATCTGTGTTGGGTCCACTGTTGTTTGTCATTTACATTAATGATCTGGATGATGGTGTGGCAAATTGGATTAGTAAATATGCAGATGATACTAAGATAGGTGGAGTAGTTGATAGTGAGGTAGATTTTCAAAGTCTACAGAGAGACTTGGGCCTTTTGGAAGGGTGGGCTGAAAGATGGCAGATGGAGTTTAATGCTGATAAGTGTGAGGTGCTGCATTTTGGTAGGACAAATCAAAATAGGACGTACAGGGTAAATGGTAGGGAATTGAGGAATGCAGTGGAACAGAGGGATCTGGGAATAACTGTGCATTGTTCCCTGAAGGTGGAATCTCATGTGGATAGGGTGGTGAAGAAGGCGTTTGGTATGCTTGCCTTTATAAATCAGAGCATCGAGTATAGAAGTTGGGATGTAATGTTGAAATTGTACAGGGCATTGGTGAGGCCGAATCTGGAGTATGGTGTGCAGTTCTGGTCGCCAAATTATAGGAAGGATGTCGACAAAATGGAGAGGGTACAGAGGAGATTTACTAGAATGTTGCCTGGGTTTCAGCACTTAGGCTACAGAGAGAGGTTGAACAGGTTGGGTCTTTATTCTTTGGAGCGTAGAAGGTTGAGGGGGGACTTGATAGAGGTTTTTAAAATTTTGAGAGGGACGGACAGAGTTGACGTGGGTAGGCTTTTCCCTTTGAGAGTGGGGAAGTTTCCAACAAGGGGACATAGCTTCAGAATTGAGGGACAAAGGTTTAGGGGTAACATGAGGGGGAACTTCTTTACTCAGAGGGTTGTGGCTGTATGGAATGGGCTTCCGGTGGAAGTGGTGGAGGCTGGCTCGATTTTATTATTTAAGAGTAAATTGGATAGGTATATGGATAGGAGGGGATTGGAGGGTTATGGTCTGAGTGCAGGTAGATGAGACTAGGTCAGGGAGAATGGTCGGCGTGGACTGGTAGGGCCGGACAGGCCTGTTTCCATGCTGTAGTTGTTATATTGTTATATTGTTATATACACGAAAAAGGAAAAAAAGTACACAAGCTCAGTTAAATGTGGAAAACATGAATTTGATCTTATTGCCCGATTTCTCCATTCAATACGTGTCATGCCGGAAATTCATCCTGTAACTTTCATTAAAATCCCTGCCAGGACATCAAACTACAGTACTAAACAGTGGTTAATCATTAAACAAGCCAATAATTATTCAGGCTGACGCATTTGGGCATCAGTTTCTAAACAGCATGAAAAATATTAATTGCCATCTGACAATCTTCGTGATACAAGCTAATTTCTGCAAAGAACTTTGCGATTATTAGATTAAATTTCTTAACCATTTCTTTCCACCTCATTCAAGGTGACAATTCAGTGAAGCCTTTCTTCAACCTGCCAAACATTGGTCGACCGAAAAAGGGCACAACAAACTAGCATTAATGGAATTTGTGATTAGATACAAAACTTTTATAGCGTCATTATTTTAAGAAGCTGCATTCCCATTCTTTAATACACCTTAATCAAATAATTAAACCAATAAATGTCGTTTTAAATATTTTTTAATTTAGTGCAGCCACCATGTGCAGAAGGGCGGCACTGTGGCACGGCTGGTCGAGCCGCTGCCTCACAGGGTCAGAGACCCAGTTTGATTTTTTTTAGAGATACAGCGCGGAAACAGGCCCTTCGGCCCACCGAGTCCGCGCCGCCCAGCGATCCCCTCACATTAACACTATCCTACACACACTAGGGACAATTTTTACATTTACCCAGTCAATTACCTACATACCTGTACGTCTTTGGAGTGTGGGAGGAAACCGAAGATCTCGGAGAAAACCCACGCAGGTCACGGGGAGAACGTACAAACTCCGTACAGACGGCGCCTGTAGTCAGGATCGAACCCGAGTCTCCGGCGCTGCATTCGCTGTAAGGCAGCAACTCTACTGCTGCGCCACCATGCCGCCGTTGACTGCTGGTGCTGTGCGGAGTTTGCACGTCCTTCCTGTGACCACGTGGGTTTTCCGCCGGTTGCTCTGGATTCCTCCCACATCCCGAAGACATGTGGGTTTGTAGTTAATTGGCCTCTGTACAATTGCCCCTAATGTGGCAGGCAGTGGGATAACAGAGAACTAGTGTGAATGGGTGAATGAAGGTGGGCTGTGGGGCCTGTTTTCGTGCTGCATCTCTAAACCAACCCTCCCCTTACACAATATGCAGCTTGCCCTTCCACTCTTATTAATCCCTGAAAATCCATTCAATTCTCTCAGCCTGCATACAGCTAAAATTAGCCATAATCTCTCTCTATGTGCGCTTCAAACCACCCAAGTACAAAAAAAGGGAAAGGATGAATTGACAACACTGTAGTCATTCAGCCATAGAATTCATGTCTGTCAATAATAAGCTATTCCAAGTACTGCAACTGCAGTTCTCAAACAATCGTTGTGTTGCTTGCAGTACAACTCAAGGACCAAGAATAAAAATATGGGAGAGACAAAAAAGGAAGAAAACTTGCACAACAGTAGCCTGCAGTTTATTCTTCAGAAAATTTCTCATATCACATTATTTCATACTTGAAATCTCGATCAATGATTTGGACGAGAACAGACAAGGCATGATTAATAAACATGCAGATGACACTAAAGTACGGGCTGGTGTGGTCGATAGCGAAGATGGTTGGCAAAATTTGCAGCAGGATCTTGGTCGTTTGGGCAGGTGGGTTGAGGAATGGTTGATGGAGTTCAATGCAGAAAATGTGCATTGTGGAAGTCAAGCCAGGGAGGGACCTTCACAGTGAATGGTAGGGTTCTATGGAGTGTCCTGGAGCAGAGGGATCTAGGAGTGCAAGCACATAGTTCCTTGAAAGTGGGACCATAAGTAGGACCATAAGTGGTCATGAAGGCTTTTGCACATTGGCTTTCATCAGTCGTATTGAGTATAGAAGTTGGGAGGTCAAATAACAACTATACAAAAGGCCATATTATGTTCAGTTTTGGTCACCCTGTTACAGGAAATGGTCCACTTCGGTGGGTCTCAGTGGAGCTTGATGGTTGCTGGTTCCACATTCTCAACAAGTCCCTCCAGATTTTAACACTCACCTACATATTAGGTGCAACTCACAATGTCAAATTAAACTTGTGACATTCGTCTATTTGGAATATGGGAAGAAACCCATGTTCTTCCTCAAGGGGGAACATAGAAATTTCACATAGACAGTACCCGAGATCATGATTGAACCTGGGTCTCTGATGAGGCACAGGCTCGACCATCTCCACCACCTTTCTTAGCAATTTAAGGTTAGGGTTTTCCTTGGAAGAAAGGAGAGCGAAGAGAGGTTTAAATAAAATGCATCGCATTATTGGGGATGAGACGGAAAATAGAAAGGATCTCAAAATCACAGAAGAGTTGCCCGATGACAGACGGATAGGAAATGTAGCAAAAAGATACATGAAGTTTTGGAGCAATTCAGCGGGTCAGGCAGCATATCTGGAGGACATGGATTCAAAACTCCGCTGCCCGTCTACTCACACACCTCGATCCGTGACCATATCACCCCCGTCCTTTATAAACTCCACTGGCTCCCCATCCCCCAGAGAATCCAGTACAAAATCCTCCTCATAACCTACAAAGCCCTCCATAACCTGGCCCCATCCTACCTGACCGACCTCCTCCACAGGCACACTCCCAGCTGCACCCTCCGCTCTGCCGCTGCCAATCTCCTATCCCCCCACATCCGGACCAAACTCAGATCCTGGGGGGACAGGGCTTTCTCCATCGCTGCTCCCACCCTATGGAACTCACTACCCCAAACCGTCAGAGACTCCTCCACACTCACCACATTCAAAACATCGCGGAAGTCTCACCTGTTCAGTACTGCCTTCAACCACTGAAAGTCACCTCACCTTCTGTCTCCTTTCTCTGTTCATTTATTTATTTACTTATTTATCTATTTATTCATTTCCCTATGTTCTCAAAATCTCTGTAAAGCGTCTTTGAGTATATGAAAAGCGCTATATAAATAAAATGCATTATTATTATTATTATTATTATGGATAGGCGATGTTTCAGGTGGGAACCGGTCTTCAAACATTGATGTTTATGACAAACCTATAATTGTTATCGATGCAAGATGCCAGCACCAATCCATGTGGTACACCACTGCTCATAGACTTCCGATCACAAACGCATCCCTCCATTATTGCCCTCTGATGAACTACTCCGGGAGAGGGTGCCCTTAGCATTCAACGGCAGTAGCGGAAAAAGGCAAAGGTAAGAATTCAACTTTATTACCTTGAATATCCTCCTTGCCTAGCAACCGCTGCCAATGAAAAGGTACAGTCAATGGTTGCCAGGTGACCAATTGCCTTTCTTATTCCATGGTAGTGCTCACCAAACTGACTGTGGATGAACGGAATGAGAATTACATTGAGAAAATCGGTCACAAAGTACAATAAACATTCCTTCGACAAGTTAGTATACATTTGTCGTGAATCATGGTACAGTATTCTCATCACCACACACACGTGCACTGGATTTTAAAGGTAATTAAAAAAATCAACTGAATAATTTTCTCCGTACCACAAAAATAACAATTTTCACTCAGACTTTAGGGTGGCAAGGTGGTGCAGCGGTAGAGTTGCTGCCTTACAGCGCCAGAGACCTGGGTTTGTTCCTGACTACGGGTGCTGTCTTTATGGAGTTTGTACGTTCTCCACATGACCTGCGTGGCTTTTCCCCGGGTGCCGCGGTTTCCTCCCACACTCCAAAGACGTACAGGTTTGTAGGTTAATTGCCATCGGTAAGAATTGTAAATGATCCCTAGTGTGTTGGATAGTGTTAGTGTATGGGGATCGTTGGTTGCCTTGTTTCCACGCTGTATCTCTAAACTAAACATACTTGAAAAATATATTCTTCCCTAATATTCTACTAAATCATCTAACAATTATCTTTAATCTATGTTCCTTGGTTACAGATTTCTCTGCCAACGTGGTCCTTCCATAAACCTTCCATTTTTATTTGCACGCATAATTTAATTGCCTTTTTTATGCACATCCACCTCCAATTCAAAGAAAGTAGCCCAGTCTATGGTCTAAATTTCCCATTTTGCCGCCATTCTCAAAGCTCCCCCCGTACCTTCCCTAAAGCTAATCGCATTCTTCCAATAAACTAGTGACCAGAACTATACACGGTCTTCTAATATCAGGACCTTCACGGGCAATGACAGTTCATAAGTATTCGGAGCAGAATAAGACCATTCGGCCCATCAAGTCTACTTTACCTTTCAATCATGGCCGATCTATCTTTCCCTCTCAACCAAATTCTCCTCCATTCGCCCCATAACCCCTGACACCCGTACTAATCAAGAATCTGTCAATCTCTGCTTCAATGATATCCATTGACTTGGCCTCCACAGCCTTCTGTGGCAATGAATTCCACAGATTTACCACCCTCGGACTAAATAAATGTCTTCTCATCTCCTTTCTAAAGGTACATCCTTTTACTCCGAGGCTGGCCTCTGGTCCTAGACTCTCCCAATAGTGGAAACTTCCTCTCTACATCCACCCTATCCAGGCTTTTTACTATTCAGCAAGTTTCAATGAGGTCTCCCCCTCATCCTTCTAAACTCCAGCGAGTACAGGCCCAGTGCCTTCAAACGTTTATCATATGTCAACCCAATCATTCCTGGGATCATTTTCATAAACCTCCTCTGGACCCTCTCCAATGTGTGGGACAGGTGTAAAACCGGCAGCACTCTCATAGCTTTCTAATTGTGAGAGCTTGATCGCGACAAAGTACGTTGACTGAAACTCAATAAGCAGGAGATGGTTTAAATAATAACGTGTTTTTTAAATTTTAGAACTAGCAGGATTGTTTATGGAATTTAATCATGCTGAAACGCCTACCGACTTTATTGACACTGGAAACCATTTTCTATGGGTGCACATACCCTCTTGATTTCCAAGAAGCCAACTGTCTAACGTGGTAGACACAAAAAGGCTGGAGTAACTCAGCGGGTCAGGCAGCATCTCAGGAGAAAAGGAATAGGTGACGTTTCAGGTCGAGACCTTTCTTCAGAGTAAGAGTCAGGGGAGAGGGAACTTAATCTACTCCTGTGTCAAGCTGCTAAACCACAGATATACATTTAAGTTGCAACTATTGAAATCAGAGGGTTTGGACGTGCACTAATATCAAACATCACCAATAAACAGTCACCAACAAACAAGCTGGCTATTGATGATTGCATAATTACATGCTCATTTGGATACTTCATGATTAATTTTCAACTAAAACATTTTGTTAATCGTGTCATTACTGTGTCACTGTTACGACTGTTTAGTTGAGAGATACAGTGCAGAAACAGGCCCTTTGGCCTACTGGGTCCACGCCGACCAGTGATCCCCGCACATTAACACTATCCTACACCCACTAGGGACATTTTTTACATTAACAACATGCTAATTAACCTGTACGTCTTTGGAGTGCGGGAGGAAACCGAAGATCTCGGAGAAAATCAACGCAGGTCACGGGGAGAACGTACAAACTCCGTTCAGACAGCACCCTTAGTCGGGATCGAACCCGGGTCTCTGGCACTGCATTCGCTGTAGGGCAGCAACTCTACCGCTGCGCCACCGTGACCGTTCACAACTGTTGAATGAGAAATCTATGCAAAATATGACTATTCAATAGCTAATAAACTTCCAGTATTCATTTATTGGCATTGTATTTCTACGTTGCCATGCCAGAACAGCAGAAATACAATGCACCAGCAGAACATCTTTAGACTTCAGATCTTGAACTGAAGCACCAACCTTCAAAAAGAAAATTTGTACATGCTGATCAATTTAATTTCACATTTGCATTCTCTAACTTCTTTATTGCTTCAACAATCAGGCTAACAAACAGTTCCAATTGAGAGTTAACACGCTTGACATACTCTAGCAGTTGTAGCCACTCTGCGCTGCAGTCGAGGACAAGTTGCTCACGAAGCTGGCACAGGCACCTGTACTGCTCGGCAATGAATGGGGTATGGAAACGAACGACGGCTTTTGTACTGCAGGAAAAAAAAGAAGAGAACAGAACCAAGGTCACCAAAGTATTCATTATGTCACTCCCAGAGGAAGTTTGATTCAGAATGGCTCTTTCTGAATTAACCTTGAAAAAAAAAGGAAGAAAAATTGCTGTTATACAAAGTCAATTTTCCACACAGTCCATTTTGTCACAGGAAGCATCCAGCGACTAACTTGCAGCCCTTCAAAGTAGATCAGCTCACAGATGATCTTTCAAAGAGAAGTTTAATTTAATATCAAAACCATGCTTGCATCTACCGAAATAAATAGGTTTAATGAACAGGCAAAAAAAAGGTTACATCATTACGTCATTGGGCGGCACGGCGGCACTGAGGTAGAGTTGCTGCCTTACAGTGCTTACAGCGCCAGGTTCAATCCTGGCTATGGGTGCTTCTCTGTACAGAGTTTGTACTTTCTCCCCGTGACCCACGTGGGTTTTCTCCGAGAACTTCAGATTCCTCCCGCACTCCAAAGACGTACAGGTTTGTAGGTTAATTGGCTTGGAATAAACATTAAAATTGGCCCTAGCGTAGGATAGTATTAATGTGCAGGCATCGCTGGTCGGTTCGGAGTCCGTGGGCCGAAGGGCCTATTTCTGCGCTGTATCCCTACACGAAACTAAACTAATCATAAAGGTGGAATTCTTTATAAACAGGACAGGTTGTATTAATAAAAGAGCTGTTATTGCTCTGAAACCAGTACATGTGCAATCTTTGGGAGTGCCTAAAGCAAATCTGCAATGGCCCAGCTGAAAGTGCCAAACGTTGTGGTGAGACATAACACTTAATGCATATTTAAACAATTTATCACACTCGGCAGATACAAAAACAAAATCACCAAATTATGGAATGATACAGCACAAAACGTCACAGTCAGTAGCCTGTGGCAGTTTAATAGTTTTTCCCTATTTATATTCTTAAATACACTAAGGAACAAACACAGCTTCTCCAAACCATGCATTGGACTGAAGCCCCTCATCCCTGCAACCATTCTAGTAATTATCTTCTATAACTTCTCTTGTGATTTATTTTATTTTCTAAAATTTTGCAACCAGAACATAATGCTTCGGGTGAAACCAAACAAGTGTTTTATAAAGAGTCAGCATAACATCCACAGATTTAAAAAAAAATCTGTTCCTCTAAAAGTGAAGACAAGGATCTCGACCCAAAACATCACCAACTCATGCTCTGCAGAAATGCTGCCTGACCTGCTGAGTTACTCCAGCACTGTGTGTCCTTTAGTACAAGGATCATTCCGTGTTTTTTTTAAATTAACACGAGCATTATTTTACCGCCTTCAAAGATTTGTGTGGCAAAGATACAGTATCTTGAAGAGACTGTACTCCCTAGAGTTTAGAAGAAAGAGGGGGGGACCTCATTGAAACATACAAAATAGTGAAAGGCTTGGATAGAGTGGATGTGGAGAGGATGTTTCCACTAGTGGGAGAGTCTAGGACTAGAGGTCATAGCCTTCGAATTAAAGGACGTTCTTTTAGGAAGGAGATGAGGAGAAATTTCTTTAGTTCGAGGGTGGTGAATCTGTGGAATTCTTTGCCACAGAAGGCTGGGGATATTTTTTTTAAGGCAGAGATAGATGGATTCTTGATTAGTACAAGTGTCAGAGGTTATGGGGAGAAGGCAGGAGAATGGGGTTAGGAGGGAGAGATAGATCAGCCATAATTGAATGGCAGAGTAGACTTGATGGTCCGAATGGCCTAATAATGCTCCTATCACTTATGACCGAAGTTAAAGTGTTGTATTTGAATGCGCGAAGTATAAAAAATAAAGTGGATGAGCTTGAGGCTCAGTTAGATATTGGCAAGTATGATGTTGTGGGAATTACAGAGACATGGCTGCAAGAGGACCAGGGCTGGGACCTGAATATTCAGGGGTATACGACCTATCAAAAAGACAATCAGGTGGGCAGAGGGGGTGGGGTCACTCTGTTCGTAAGGAATGATATTCAGTCCCTTGCAAGGGATGACATAGAATCAGGAGATGTAGAATCAGTATGGACAGAACTGATGAATTGTAATGGTAATTCCCTAATTCTACTCATATCACTTATAACTTTAAGTATCTGTTCTTGCATGCACCTAAAGCTCTGCCATTCAGTTCCAATCATTTCTCCTTATTCTACCTATTCTACCTATTCTACCTATTCTCCTTATTCTACCTGCGGCACGGTAGCGCAGCGGTAGAGGTGCTGCTTTACAGCGAATGCAGCGCCGGAGACACAGGTTCGATCCTGACTACGGGTGCTGCACTGTAAGGAGTTTGTACGTTCTCCCCGTGACCTGCGTGGGTTTTCTCCGAGATCTTCGGTTTCCTCCCACATTCCAAAGACGTACAGGTATGTAGGTTAATTGGCTGGGTAAATGTAAAAATTGTCCCTAGTGGGTGTAGGATAGTGTTAATGTGCGGGGATCACTGGGCGGCACGGACTTGGAGGGCCGAAAAGGCCTGTTTCCGGCTGTAGATATATGATATGATATGATATGATAAAACATGCCATCTAGTGCTTCACTCCATTAAACCTGCTTTTATGCCCTATATTTTAACAGTCACGTGTAAATTTGTTAAGGATTGAGGTTTGGAGAATTTGGTGGCCAGGGCAACACCGTGAACACTTCACCATGTTCCTCAAACCATTCCCGAACAATGTGTGCAGTGTGGAAGGGGGCATTATCCTGCTGAAAAAGGCCACTGCTATCAGGGAATACAATACAATACAATACAATATATCTTTATTGTCATTGTACCCAGGGGTACAACGAGATTGGGAAGGGGTGGGTGTACCTGGTCTGCAACGATGTTTAGATAGGCAGAGGAGTGGCAGGTGAAGGAGTGAGTGCAGGGATGGCTGAGCAGGTAATCTCTCGGAGATTTTCACTGGTTTTTTTACAGGAGCGGGGGAATTTAAAAAGGTCAGGACCAGCCTACAACACAAGGTCGGCAGAGGAGCAGCAGGTGAAGGAGTGAGTGCGGGGATTGGCTGAGCAATTACATTAGCAAATTGGTAAGTTAGCTAATTAGTCAATTAAACAGCTAATATAAGTAAGGCTTGCTGTCAGGGAGCGGCCTGGTGAGAAAAGTGCCTGGTGAGAAAAGTGCCTGGTGAGAAAAGTGCCTGGTGAGAAAAGTGCCTGGTGAGAAAAGTGCCTGGTGAGAAAAGTGCCTGGTGAGAAAAGTGCCTGGTGAGAAAAGTGCCTGGAGAGAAAAGTGCCTGGCGAGAAACGTGCCTGGCGAGAAACGTGCCTGGCGAGAAAAGTGCCTGGCGAGAAAAGTGCCTGGCGAGAAAAGTGCCTGGCGAGAAAAGTGCCTGGCGAGAAAAGTGCCTGGCGAGAAAAGTGCCTGGCGAGAAAAGTGCCTGGCGAGAAAAGTGCCTGGCGAGAAAAGTGCCTGGCGAGAAAAGTGCCTGGCGAGAAAAGTGCCTGGTGAGAAAAGTGCCTGGTGAGAAAAGTGCCTGGTGAGAAAAGTGCCTGGTGAGAAAAGTGCCTGGTGAGAAAAGTGCCTGGTGAGAAAAGTGCCTGGTGAGAAAAGTGCCTGGTGAGAAAAGTGCCTGGTGAGAAAAGTGCCTGGTGAGAAAAGTGCCTGGTGAGAAAAGTGCCTGGTGAGAAAAGTGCCTGGTGAGAAAAGTGCCTGGTGAGAAAAGTGCCTGGTGAGAAAAGTGCCTGGTGAGAAAAGTGCCTGGTGAGAAAAGTGCCTGGTGAGAAAAGTGCCTGGTGAGAAAAGTGCCTGGTGAGAAAAGTGCCTGGTGAGAAAAGTGCCTGGTGAAAAAAGTGCCTGGTGAGAAAAGTGCCTGGTGAGAAAAGTGCCTGGTGAGAAAAGTGCCTGGTGAGAAAAGTGCCTGGTGAGAAAAGTGCCTGGTGAGAAAAGTGCCTGGTGAGAAAAGTGCCTGGTGAGAAAAGTGCCTGGTGAGAAAAGTGCCTGGTGAGAAAAGTGCCTGGTGAGAAAAGTGCCTGGTGAGAAAAGTGCCTGGTGAGAAAAGTGCCTGGTGAGAAAAGTCCGAGTCTTTGGCGAGGAGGCTGAGGGAGGAGACTACGCCAAAAGTTGGAGAGGGTGAGACGCTGCAAGGACATGACAGGTAAGTTGAGTCAGTGTGATATTTGCAGGATGTGGGAGGTCAGGGACACTGCTGGTGCCTCTGGCTGCGACAAATGTGGAAATTCCGTCCAGGTTGAGCTCCTGAAGGCCCGTGTTGGGGAACTGGAGAGGCAACTGGATGACCTCAAGATCATCCGAGAAAACGAGACGTTCCTGGACAAGACCTACAGCGAGATCGTTACACCGAAGGTACTGGAAGGGAGAAGGTGGGTGACGGTGAGGAAGGGAAGGAAGCTTGGAGTACAGGAGACCCCGGGGGTTGTACCTCTTGAAAACAGGTTCACCCTCTTGGAAGCTGTCGGGACAGAAGACACTGCCGGTCTGAGCGGCAGACAAGTCCGATGCAAAACGTGGTGCTGAGGCAAAGCAGAAGAGACCAACGTCAGGCAGAGCCATGGTAGTAGGGGACTCTATCGTGAGAGGTACGGACAGGGGTTTCTGCGGCTACAAGCGGGATTCAAGGATGGTGTGCAGCCTCCCTGGTGCCAGGGTCCAAGATGTCACGGACCGAGTGCAGAACATCCTCATGGGTGAAGGTGAGCAGCCGGAAGTGGTAGTGCATATCGGCACAAACGACGTCGAGAAGTAGAGGAAGGATATTCTGCAGCGTGACTTTAGAGAGCTCGGAAGAAGGCTGAAAAGCAGGACCTCTAGGGTGGTTATCTCCGGTTTGCTTCCAGTTCCTCGTGCTGATGAGGGCAAGAACAGGGAGATAGGGGATCTGAATGTGTGGCTGAGGAGCTGGTGCAGGGGGCAGGGATTTAGATTCTTAGACCACTGGGATCTGTTTTGGGGTAAGGGTAAATTGTACAAAAGAGACGGGTTGCACCTCAACAGGCGACCAGCATTCTGGCAGGCAGGTTTGCCACTGCTACACGGGTGGGTTTATACTAAATAGTGGGGGGGGGGGTAGACAAGGATGGAGTTAAAGGGAAAGAGAGAATACGAAAAGTTAAGACAGACTCCAGAATTAACAGGACAGAAAGCTCACGAAGGGATAGGAAAGTATGGCCAAGTGTAATAGGAATCGATGTGAAAGGTGAGAAGAGTAATGGATTAAAAGTATTATATATGAAGGCGCGAAGTATAAGAAGTAAAGTGGATGAGCTTGAGGCTCAGTTAGAGATTGGTAGATATGACATTGTGGGGATTAGAGACGTGGCTGCAGGAGGATCGGGACTGGGAACCGAATATTCAGGGTTATACGTCCTAAAGAAAGGACAGGCTGGTGGGCAGAGGAGGTGGGGTAGCTCTGTTGGTGAGGGATGCAATACAGTCCCTTGCGAGGTGTGAAATAGGGATTGACGATGTGGAGTCACTGTGGATAGAGTTGAGGAATTGAAAAGGTACGAAGACACTAATGGGACACTAATGGGCCATCCACGCGATCTAAACTCATCGGACCAAGCGACCTTCTTCCACTGCTCCAAGGTCCATTTCCGACGCTCGCGTGTCCAACGTAGGCGTTTTCGACGGTGGACAGGGGTCAACATGGGCACTCTGCGGACATGCAGCCCCATACGCAGCAGGGTGCGATGCACTGTGTATTGTGACACATTCCTCCCGTGACCACCATTAACATTTTCTGTGACTTGTGCCACAGTAAACCTTCTGTCGGTTCGGACCAGACGGGATAGCCTTCGTTGCCCTCGTACATCGATGAGCCTTGGGCGCCCAACACCCTGTCACCGGTTTGTGGTTTGTCCCTCCTCGGACCGCTGAATGAATGAATAAGTTTATTGGCCAAGTATGTGCACATACAAGGAATGTGCCTTGATGCTCCTCTCACAAATGACAACACAAACATACAATTCATAATTAAGACTGTCAGTAGGTACTCTCCACTGCTGACCGGGAGCACCCCACAAGCCTTGCCGTTTCAGAGATGCTCTGGCCATACCAATTTGGCCCTTGTCAAAGTCGCTCAGGTCTTTACTCCAGCCCATTTCTCCTGCATCCAATGCATCAACTTCAAGAACTGACTGTTCACTTGCTGCCTAATATATCCCACCCCTTGACAGGTGCCATTGTAACAAGATAATCAATGTTAGTCACTTTATCTGGCAGTGGTCATAATGTTTTGGCTCATCAGTGTATGTCCCAATATTTTATTATCCCCCAAAAATATGGCCGAAACAATTTTTTGGTGGGGTATTTACGTCCTTTTAAATGGTTCCCAAATCTAAAATAAAATACAATATGTCGACTGATTCAATGAGCAGAGATTCCGTGCAAGAGAAAAAAAACAACTTTGTTCATTGGCAAGACCTAAGAATCTATTAATCTGTTTCTGTGTCAACAAAGGTCCATAGATTTACAAATCGAAGAGAGAAATAGAAATTATAAGAGTCCTTCCAACTGTTTTCTGTGGGGAGGGTGCAGGAGGCAGAAGTTAGAATCAATGCTGTTAGTGTGGATGTTTACATTGATTTCAATGATTCAGACAGGAAAAAGCAATTATTCCGACTTTACAGAAATATTACTTTTGTCTCTGTATTAAAAATATATTTTTTAAGAGCGAATCCAGTAGCTGTTATTTAGAGTGCTCACTCCTCGCTCCACTAAAGGCAAGTTTCAGCTTTCTACCTCTTTGCCAAAGATTTTAAAATGCAGAATAAAACAAACATGCTTAGCAAAGTAATGCAAGGTACAAAGCACGTGGATGCATCAAAGCAATTCGTTTAGTTTAGTTTAGAGATACAGCGCAGAAACAGGCCCTTCGGCCCACCGAGTCTGCACCGACCAGCAATCCCCACACATTAACGCTATCCTACACACGCTAGGGACAATTTTACATTAAAACCAAGCCAACTAACCTACAAACCTGTAGGTCTTTGGAGTGTGGGAGTAAACCGAAGATCTTGGAGAAAACCCACACGGTCACAGAGAGAACGTACAAACTCTGTACATAGAGCATCCTTAGTCGAGATCGAACCCGGGTCTCTGGCGCTGAAAGGCAGCAACTTTACCGCTGTGCCACTGTGCCGTCCCTTAGAAAACTAATGCAACCGAAAGGCATGGGTGGTAAAAATGTCATTAGTGCAGGAGAACAGTTAGAGACAAATCTAAAATTGCAGTTATAGGAATAAACACCAGAAAATATCATTCAAACTTTGGCTGGAACATTGCCAGTATTACGAGCAAGGCAGTACTCTGTTATGCTGTGGAAAGTCAAACCAGGGATTTGTCGGAGGGGCAGGTTTAGAGCCGGTACATAAACTTCACATGGGAATGGGACCTGTTTCAATGGTGACTGTGGACAACAGCAATGTCCATGACCTTTGCAGCAGGATCTCGGAAACATTTAAGTTTTATCCAAATTCTGTTAACCTATCTCCCCATTCATTAGAGTCAAAAACACTTCATAGCACTTGCCCATTAAGATTACAGTTTTTGTTTTCGGTTTTAAGTACATTTCTTTGCAATGATTAAAAAGCACAAAGTATAAATACGCAGGAACTCTTTGTAAAAAGTTAAAGTTTAGTTTATCGTCCCGTGTAACGGGGTACATTGAAAAGCTTTTGTTGCGTGCTATCCGGTCAGCAGAAAGACCATGCATGATTACAATCAAGCCATCCGCAGTGTACAGATACATGATAAAAGCAACAGCCTAGCAGGACACTCAGACTTTGGGATGCAATAACAACATTTAATAGATACAATGACATTTAAAACAAACACTTGGACAGGTACAAGAAGTTGGGATGTAATGTTAAAATTGTACAGGGCATTGGTGAGGCCGAATCTGGAGTATGGTGTGCAGTTCTGGTCGCCAAATTATAGGAAGGATGTCGACAAAATGGAGAGGGTACAGAGGAGATTTACTCGAATGTTGCCTGGGTTTCAGCACAAGCTACAGAGAGAGGTTGAACAGGTTGGGTCTTTATTCTTTGGAGCGTAGAAGGTTGAGGGGGGACTTGATAGAGGTTTTTAAAATTTTAAGAGGGACGGACAGAGTTGACTTGGGTAGGCTTTTCCCCTTGAGAGTGGGGAAGATTCCAACAAGGGGACATAACTTTAGAATTGAGGGACAAAAGTTTAGGGGTAACATGAGGGGTAATTTCTTTACTCAGAGGGTGGTGGCTGTATGGAATGGGCTTCCGGTGGAAGTGGTGGAGGCAGGCTCGATTTTATTATTTAAGAGTAAATTGGATAGGTATATGGATGAGAGGGGATTAGAGGGTTATGGTCTGAGAGCAGGTAGATGAGACTAGGTCAGAGAGAGTGGTCGGCGTGGACTGGTAGGGCCGAATGGGCCTGTTTCCGTGCTGTAGTTGTTATATGGTTATATGGTTACATGGATAGGAAAGGCTTCGAGGGATATGGGCCAAATGGGACTACTTGGGCATCTTGGTCAGCATGGATGAGTTGGGCTGAAGGGCCTGTTTCTATGCTGTATGGCTTTCTATGGTCTTGTGTAAAGAACACAGCAATTTGGTTTAAAAGGTGAAACAACATTATGTAATAACTATATTAATCTTAGTCAAGTAATGTTAACTGAAATATATAATTTCAAAACATGTGTTTGATTTATATACTATCTCTGTTGGAGAGTAAACCAACTGACTACATTACACATTCTTTGGTAGCAGGAAGAGGTCACAATAACTTAATCGTGTACATTCTTGCAGTGCTTGGGTAAATATAAGTGGTTTCTGCTACTGATTTAATAAAACCTCATTCTCCATAAGCTTTTAATCTAAAATATTTTTCACTGCAACTAATCAAATGACCAGATGATACCATAAGCCATACTCTGTAGTGCAATCCAAGGAAAGGCTTTCAAAAGAAGATTGGAAAAAAAAAACAGGCGATACAGACCCTTTGGCCCACCGTGTCCGTGCCGGCCAGCGATCCCCGCACACTAACGCTGTCCTACACACACTAGGGACAATTTACAATTGTTACCAAGCCAATTAGCCTACAAACCTGCACGTCTTTGGAGTGTGGGAGGAAACCGGAGATCCTGGAGAAAACCCACGCAGGTCACGGGGAGAACGTACAAACTCCGCACAGACACGCACCCGAACCTGGGTCTCTGGCACTGTGAGGCAGCAACTCTACCGCTGCGCCGCCCAATAATTTTATCAAATACATGTGTAAGGAAGGATAAGAATGGCATTTTCTATTGGGCTGCGGCAATAACAAAGAAACATAAGAAGAATGAATATGGAAGACAACACCCAAAGCTTGGTCGATAACCCAATCTTTCTTTGAACTTGCCATCTGGATTTCTTACACGGACAGGATTCTGACAATCAAATTCCTTGGACACCCACACAACGACGCAATTTTGCAGAAACTGAAAGATGCCGCCGAGCTCCCTTGACTTAACTTCAGGTCATGAATACATTGTAAAAAGCACAATGGTCCTCATACCATCTCCTAAAGGACTCCTAAAATCTAAAATTAAAACAACCATTCACGCCGTATGCTTCCAGAACTTCAGATAAAAAAAATTAACTAAATTGCCACCATCCATTTACCTCTATAAGTTTCAAGTTTGCTGAGTCTATTATTATATACTTCATCAAAAGCTTATTGGAAGTCAAAATACACAATATCAATCGTATTATCTAATAATACTTTTTTTTAAAAACTTCAACAAAGATCGCATGGAAATTAGTCAGACTACAGCGTGTTGGTTTCTGCAGATATTTTTCCAAGTGATAATATTTTGGGTTAACCTTCATCAGTTGACCTGGTGTACCCACCTTCCCCTTTTGAACAGCGTGTGATTTTGCAAACCCTCAAAGACTCTGGCAACCTTCCCGTAGCTTAACAGGAATAAATGGTCGTGACCAAAATCCCTGCTATTTCCATCCTCTGCACTGTAAACAGACTTTCTTTGAAAAGCAGTGAGCAACAATGTACACAGTCCTCGGGCTGTGGTCTACCTAATGTTGTGCCCAGTTCTAAACCTAACCTCTGTTATTCTAGTCTACAACCTGAGGAGTACCTTCAGCAACAGACTGGTTCCACCAAGATGCAGCACAGAACGCCACAGGAGACCCTTCTTTCCTGCAGCTATCAAACTGTACAACTCCTCCCCCTTCTGTCGCGGGGTAGACTGACTCCCCTCCCTCCCTTCCCCCCCCCCCCCCCCCACCTCCCCCAACCCACCCACTCCCACCCCCCCCAATCTTTGCACATCCCAAATCCTTTCCACTTGTCACTTTAATTTCATGTTTCATGTATTTTGTGTTTTTATGACTGCTGGCAGATCAATTTCCCTCCTGGGATAAATAAAGTTCTATCGTATCATATCGTATGCCTCAGCTAATAAAGGACACTTTTGTAGGGGCTTTTTAATCCACCTTAATGACTTGCTCTGCTACCTTAAATGTGCAGGAATACACTCCAAGGTTCCCCCGTTCTCTCCACTCCCACTTACCGTGTATTCTGTTCCCTTACTAGACTTCCTGAAACATTATTGCCCCAGATATCATTCCCGCGTCGAATCTCCAGAGTCATTACTTTGTGCAGCTCCCGACTTGAATTCCACTTGCTCCTTCTCTTTGCAAAAGACAACAACATATTTATTTTCCACCAATCTAAATCGGGTCACAGCCAGTTGGAGAGTCAGAATCATACAGCACGGAAACAGGCCCCTTCGGCCCAAGATGCCCGATCTAAGCCGTGCCCATCGGCCCGCATTTGGCCCAAATTCCACTAAATCTTTCCTATTCATGAACCTGCCAATGTGACTGTTAAATATTCTAATTACTACTGCTTCCTCTGACAGCTCACTCCATATAGAGGCAGGCACGTTAGAGGCAGGAAACATGTTCTCAATGTTGGGGGAGTCCAGAACCAGGGGCCACAGTTTAAGAATAAGGGGTAGGCCATTTAGAACGGAGATGAGGAAAAACTTTTTCAGTCAGAGAGTTGTGAATCTGTGGAATTCTCTGCCTCAGAAGGCAGTGGAGGCCAATTCTCTGAATGCATTCAAGAGAGAGCTGGATAGAGCTCTTAAGGATAGCGGAGTCAGGGGGTATGGGGAGAAGGCAGGAACGGGGTACTGATTGAGAATGATCAGCCTTGATCACATTGAATGGCGGTGCTGGCTCGAAGGGCCGAATGGCCTACTCCTGCACCAATTATATATATTTTTTTTAAAATATATATATATATATATACCCGTCACCCTATGCGAAAAACTAGTTCTGGACTTCCCCAACATCGGGAACAATCTTCCTGCATCTAGTCTCTCCAACCCCTTAAGAATTTTATATGTTTCTATAAGATCCCCCCTCAGTCTTCTAAATTCCAGCGAGTATAAGCCTAGTCTATCCAGTCTTTCTTCATATGAAAGTCCTGCCATCCCAGGGATCAATCTGGTGAACCCTCTCTGTACTCCCTCTAAGGCTAGAATGTCTTTCCTCAGATTAGGAGACCAAAACTGTACACAATAGTCCAGGTGCGGTCTCACCAAGTCCCTGTACAACTGCAGCAGAACCTCCCTGCTCCTATACTCAAATCCTCTTGCTATGAATGCTAACATACCATTAGCTTTCTTCACTGCCTGCTGCACCTGCACGCTTGCTTTCAATGACTGGTGCACCATGACACCCAGGTCTCGTTGCATCTCCCCTTTTCCTAATTGGCCACCTATACGTCTTTGGCGTGTGGGAGGAAACCGAAGAACTCTGAGGAAACCCACGCTGTCACGGGAAGAACATACAAACTCCATACAGACAGCACCTGTAGTCGGGATCGAACCCGGGTCTCTGGCGCTGCAAGTGCTGTAAGGCAGCAAATCTACCGCTGCGCCATCAAATCTCAACAATTTCCTCATAAATCTTCTCTCCAGCTCAATAACAATTTCCTCATAAATCTTCTCTCCATCTTTCCTACAGAAGGGTATTAAATACTGAAGGCAGTATTTTAATCGCGGCCTCAGCAATGTCTTGCACAACTGGAGCATCACATCCCAACTTATATTCTCAATTCCCTAACTGAAGGCCAAAGTGCCAAAAGGTTTCTTCACCACTCTATCTACCCACAATGCCGCTTTCACGGTTCTAGGTACTTCTGTTCCATGATCCCCCTTGCTCTACAACACACACCAAGGCCCTGCCATCTCCAATCTACCCTTTCTGTCCAAAGTTTTGGAACGCGCTGTAGCTTCTCAACTCAAATACCACCTCTTTACCAATAACCTGTATGAAACTTTCCAATCCGGATTCCGCTCCAACCACAGTACTGAAACTGCGCTCCTCAAAATCACCAACGACCTTTTCCTCTCCTCTGACGCTGGCAACCTCAACATCCTCATCCTACTTGACCTCAGCGCCGCCTTTGACACCATAAATCACTCCATTCTCCTCACCCGACTTGAAACCTCCTTTAACATCACCGGCACAGCCCTATCCTGGATCAAATCTTACCTCTCCGACAGGCACCAGTTCATCTCCATTAACAACTGTAAATCCCCCACCACTCCCCTCCCCCAAGGTGTCCCCCAAGGCTCAGTCCTTGGCCCCCTCCTCTTCATCCTCTACCTGTTCCCCCATGGTCAATTAATCCGCCGTCATGGTCTCAACTTCCACTGCTTCGCTGATGATATCCAGCTCCTCATCTCCACCAAGTCAATCTCCACCACCACACACTACACTGACAAACTGCATCACTGAAATAAAATCTCGGCTTCAATCAAATTTCCTCAAACTCAACTGCAACAAATCCGAAATCATCATCATTGGTCCAAAAACGCTCACCAAATCCACCCAAAACTTCATCCTCAATATTGATGGTCTCCCAGTATCCACCTCCCCTCACATCCGGAATCTTGGAATCATCTTTGATCAAACCCTCTCCTTCGACAAACACATCAAACACATCATCAAGACAGCCTTCTTCCACCTCAAAAACATCGCCCGTCTCCGTCCATCCCTCTCCTCCACAGCTGCAGAAACCCTCATCCACGCCTTCATCACCTCCCGTCTGGACTACTGCAACAGCCTCCTCTATGGCTCACCCTCAAAAATCATCAGTAAACTTCAATACATTCAAAACTCCGCTGCCCGTCTACTCACCCACTCCCCGATCCGTGACCATATCACCCCCGTCCTTTACAAGCTCCACTGGCTCCCCATCCCCCAGAGAATTCAGTACAAAATCCTCCTCATGACCTACAAAGCCCTCCATAACCTGGCCCCATCCTACCTGACTGACCTCCTCCACAGACACACTCCCATCTGCACCCTCCGCTCTGCTGCTGCCAACCTCCTGTCCCCCCCCCATCCAGACCAAACTCAGATCCTGGGGGGACAGGGCTTTCTCCATCGCTGCTCCCACCCTCTGGAACTCACTACCCCAAACCGTCAGAGACTCCTCCTCACTCACCACATTCAAAACATCACTGAAGTCTCACCTGTTCAGCACTGCCTTCAACCACTGACCGTCACCTCACCTTCCGTCTCCTTTTTCTGTTCGTTTACTTATTTATCTATTTATTTTCTTCTCTATGTTCTAGTAATCCCTGTAAAGCGTCTTTGAGTGTTTGAAAAGCGCTATATAAATGTAATGCATTATTATTATTATTATTACTGTGAAGTTCCTGCTCTGGTTTGCCTTCCCAAAATGCAAGACCTCACAATTATCTGAATAAAACTCCATTAGCCATTCTTCGGACCACTTACCCACCTGATCTAGATCCCGCTGTCATTCTTGATAACCTTCTCGAGTGTCTCAAGGAAACCGCAGTTACATATTTCCATTGGCGCAGTGTGATTGACCGCGTGCGTCAAGATTCAGACTTGAAAATTGAAAATTCACTGACGGAATTTGTGGAAATATCATAACCATCACTAATGGGCTACCAGGATGCGATTCATCAAGTTTAATTTCTCCGCTGCCACTGGTTAGATATAAACCCACAACCTTGTCCATTTGACGAGTGCTATTTTATCTCTTGGGATTGCCACTCGGATACATTTCTTATTCATGTCCTCTGTGTACAGTATTAGTACCACAGCTAAACGATGGAGCAATGATCACATCTTTCCTTGTAAATTAAACTAGGTGATTATTCCAGATGGAAGGTCAGAATAGCAAAATATGACAATGCGAGCAGCCGGTGAAGCTGCTGCCTCTCGGTTTGAGCAACCTGGCCTCTGGTGCTGTCTGTTTGGAACTTACACTCTTTCTTTACCAGTTTCCCCCAGGTGCTAACCTTTTTATAATCCCACATCCCGAAATGCACAGGTTTGTCGATTCAATGGCCGTGTAAATTGCCTCTTGGGCATGTGGTGGTGAAATCTTGAGAGATGGATGGCAATGTGGGAAGAATAAAATAGGGTTTGTGTCTGTACAGAGTTTGCACCTTCTCCCTGTGAGTGGGTTTTCTCTGGGCGCTCCGGTTTATGCATAATCTTTTTACCTCTTCCCACACTCCAAAGATGTTCAGATTTGTAAGTTAAATGGCTTCTGTAAATTGTCCCTCGTGTGCAGGATGGAACTTGTTGTATATGTGATAGCTGATCGGCACAGACCCGGTGGGACATTCAATAAATGATTGGAAGGAAAATGACCACAACAGGCATACGAAAATGGTATGAAAAACATTTTCCTACAATGATACCAGAATAATTCCAGCTGGTGTGTGTTGAGTTTATAGCAAATGTCCCACCCTGTGGCTTTATTACATTTCAGAAACTGGCCATGTTGCAGGGTAGCATATCACAGTAACTGTACCACTGCAGTCACAGGCTATTGCAACATGATGGTAGGTAATCAGATTACTTCTTTAATATCGACAAATACATCAACTAGCGAGTTCTAATCTCCTACAAAAACAGACAAAATCCTTTTTTGTAAAAAAAAGGATATTGGGGAATATCTCACATAAAGCATTACTTTTAATATGAAGCATCCCACTGAATAATTCTTAAGAAACGACTCATTTCAATCCCAGACAAGACATTCAAAAATTTGTTACAGCATTCAAAAATCGCATCTATATACTAAAACTCTCGTTTGTTTGTTTGTTTGTTCCTGAACTACAGCCAAAATGGTACACGATAGCTCGCCAAGTTTAGGCCCACCTTACTCACCGTTGTCCCTTTGGTGCTAATGGAAGAAGTTTCATTGAAATCGGTGTTATATTTTAAAAGTTATTCACATTTTAAAGTTAAAATCTATCTCGAAGGAAGGGAGGGGGGAGGGAGGGAGGAGGGGAGTGGATGGAGGGGAAGGGGGGAGGGAGGAGGGAGAGGGGGGGGGAAGGGGGGAAGTGGGGAGGTGGGGAGGAGAGGGTGCTGCACCAATGCAGGAGAGGTTTGGGCCCAACGGGTCCACTTGGTCTAGTTGTTGCTAAATCCGACTCCTTAAAAGGAATTAGCAAATGAACATATTATGACACCCTTTTTAAAAAATATATAATTCTATCCTTTTTTATATTTAAAAAATTTTAAACACGGAGATAGGTAAAATAATTCTTGATTAGAATTAGCCTTCTTCCAAGTAACATTTCCCCTATGCTCCAGTTTCCAAGTGGAATGTGAAAAATCAAAAACACTGTGTGAAAAGACCAAAATAAATAAAAAAACAAGAATTCTTCTCCGCATTCACACCTCATGGAATTTAGATGAAAACCAATTCCACAGCTGAAACAATTGCAGAGATTTGGGTAGGAGTCACAAATTTAACGAGAACACACTCACATCTGAATTCAGGTCCAAGCGTTTACATCGATTGTGAGGCAAGCAGGTCGTATTTACAACACTAGCATGAACGACACATTTTTTCCTGTGCTTAGTTACCATTCTTTTCTGATGTTTGATTTACATACAATTTTGCTTTGCTTTTCATTTAAAAAGTAAGCCTGTTCTCAATGATCATTTTCTCTTAATGAATTTATGGCATAAATGCATCCTTCCTTAGTTGCAGAGTACTTACTGCGCCTGCACTGCCCTGGCAGCTGCGGCTTACCTGCAGTCCGTGTGTCTTTTGTGTTTTTTGTCTTGATTGTAGTGTGTAGATGTGATGTACTGTTTTTTGTGGTCGAGTACTGTGGGGGGGGGGGGGGAACTGTAAAATTGTCTCTTCCGAACGGAGACCCGACCTTTTTCCTGGGTGGTGTCTCCGTTACCGCTGCGGCCTACCATCGGCCAAACACCTGGAACTGGCGGCCTCCACCTGGGACCACCTGGGCGCTGGTTCGCAGAGCCCGCGGACCGGACTTACCATCTACGGAGCTGGCTGCCTTCGGAGGCTGTGGTGGCGCTGCGGGAGCGGCTGCGACTCGCCTTCGGAGGCTTCGGCCGCGGGCCGCGTGGATATCGGAAGCTCGCAGCCCCTGGGTGGGGGCCGACATTGGGAGCTCCGGCAGCGGCAGCGTCTTCGCCCGCCCTGAATCGCGGGGCTTGGGTCGGCCCACTGCGGACCTTTCACCGCCCGGCGGGGGCTTCAATGTCGGGAGCCCTGACCGCCCCGATGTGCAGCGGCAGCGTCTTTGCCCGTCCAGGGTCGCGGGGCTTGGGTCAGCCCGCTGCGGACATTTCACCGTCCGGCGCGGCCTGGAACGTGGCAACTTCAACAGCCTGACCGCGGGAGAAGACGGCAGGGGAAGAGAAAAGACATTCTGGCCTTCCATCACAGTGAGGAGGTGCCTGGAGGAGACTCACTGTGATGGATGTTTCTTTTTTTTTTGTTTTGTGTTGGTTGTGATTGTGTGTGAAATTGTTTATTTTTATTGCTCTATTGCTGGACTGTGGGTGACCTTTCATTTCACTGAACATCTTGTGACAAATGTATGTGACAAATAAACTTGACTTGACTTGAATTGGAAAACTTTCCCCATTGCAGATTTCTAAATGTACAACTAGGTTAGACACAAAATGCTGGTGTAACTCAGCGGGACAGGCAGCATCTCTGTAGAAATGGAATGGGTGACGTTTCGGGTCGAGACCCTTCCGCGTCTAATGAATGCTATTTTGTGTGGTGCCTGTTTGGGACAGATGTACTCATTCAATATTGACACATCTGCAGAAAAACAACACATGCCACAACCACACTGAAGGGAAAGCCATCTTTTAGTTTAGATGTTAAAATAAGTCTGTCGCTTCTTCTGAAGGGAAGTACATTTTTTCAGGTATCCATATCATTATATCCTATATCAAAGACTGGATAAAGTATTTGGCACACATTCATTCACATTGTGAGACTTTGCAGAGCATAGCCACCAAGTGATTTCAACACAAGAGTGAAAGTCTTAGATTGAGTGGATGTGGAGAGGATGTTTCCACTAGTGGGAGAGTCTAGGCCTCAGGTCATAGCCTCAGAATTGAAGGACGTTCTTTTAGTAAGGAGATTTCTTTAGTCAGAGGGTGGACTTCTTTGCCACAGAAGGCTGTGGAGGCTGTTAGTGGATATTTAATGCAGAGATAGATAGATTCATGATTAGTATGGGTGTCAGAGGTTCTGGAGAGAATGAATGACGATGGTGTTAGGAGGGAGAGATAGATCAGCCATGATTGAATGGTGTAGACTTGATGAGGCGAATGGCCTAATTCTGCTCTTATCACTTATGATTTGTCCACTCAACAGAAAGTATCATAAAATCATGCATTGATTGTTAGAAGTGCTTTGGAATATCCTGGAAAAGTGATGAAGTACTTCATAAATTCGAGTTATCGTTTGGTAATTGTTCACAATATCATTGCTTTCTAAATGCCTTCTTAGCAGACAATAGTAAAAGTGGTCCTGTTTATATATACTTACAATACAATTCCTATATTGCATACCTGGAAATCTTTGTCCATTCAGGTGGAATGATGTGCAGCTGGGAATTTTTCACTTCTATGAGAAACTAGAAAATAAAATGCAAATCATACAATTATTTTTGCATGCTGTTGTTGTGGCAACAACAGGACAAGGGAAGGTGCTTTCCTACCTCAAAGATATACTATATAATATTACAAGGTTCAATATATGTTTGATGGTATCAATACAACAGTTCGTGATGCTTTTGCACTGCACTACGGTTCTCCAGACGAGAATATTTACACTAGCCAGCTAAATCTTGGCTGTAAAATGGACTGCAGATGCTGTAAATCTAAAATAAAAACAAACGGCTGGAAATATGGGGCAGGTCACACTGTATTTCGAGGAGAGGGAAGCAGAGTTACCATTTCAAGTCACTGGCTTGTTATTGACCCGAAATCTTAACACGGTTCTTCTATAACGCTGAGAACTAAGGGGGGCTACGGACGCACGGTGGCGCAGCGGTAGAGTTGCCGTCTTACAGCGCCAGAGACCTGGGTTCGCTCACGACTACGGTTGCTGTCTGTATGGAGTTTGTACGTTCTCCCCGTGACCTGCGTAGGTTTTCTCCGGGATCTCCGTTTCCTCCCACACTCCAAAGACGTACAGGCTTGTAGGTTAATTGTCTTGGTAAAGTTGTAAAATGTCCACAATGTGTGTAGAATAGTGTTAATGTGCAGGGATCGCTGGCCGGCACTGACTCTGTGGGCCGAAGGGCCTGTTTCCACGCTGTATCTCCAAACTAAACTATATTCTGCACTCTGGTATTTTTCTCTTCACTCTGTCTTTTGTACATGTTTGACATGACTGTATTCATTCATGTATCATATTATCCGATTGTATTGGATAACATACAACAATAAAGCTCTTCACAGTACCTTTGCACACGTGACAATAATAAACCTAAACCTACTTCTGGCATTTCATTTTTGTTTCAGTTGAACCTTCAGTTTTCCTTTCAAAAGAGGAATGTACACTGATACATGTAAAGTCCTGCCCAGATATCAAAAACGTTGGCTTGTACCTGGTCATTTATACTGCATGTTGCTACCTTTCACGAATGCCAAGCTCCAGGATTTCCCCGATTTCCTTTGCATTTTCAAGCACCATTTAAAAACAGTATTTCTAACAAAGATCTTCGATTCAAGGCATTAAATGCTTTTCGTTTTCTTTCCATAGATGCTGCCTGGCTATGGCGAACGGTTTCTATTTTTATTTCAGATTTCCAGCATCTGCAGTGTTCTGATTTTCACATGCACGATTAGATTTATGTCCCTTTTCAAAATTGAAGACACATTAAAAGTGGCTTCTATTCACAAAATGCTGAAGTAACTCAGCAGGTCAGGCAGCATCTCAGGAGAGAAGGAATGGGCGACGTTTCGGATCGAGACCCTTCTTCAGACTGATGTCAGGGGGCGGGACAAAGGAAGGATATAGGTGGAGACAGGAAGACAGTGGGAGATCTGGGAAGGGGGAGGGGAAGAGAGGGACAGAGGAACTATCTAAAGTTGGAGAAGTCAATGTTCATACCACTGGGCTACAAGCTGCCCAGGCGAAATACGAGGTGCTGTTCCTCCAATTTCCGGTGGGACTCACTGTGGCACTGGAGGAGCCCCATGACAGAAAGGTCAGACTGGGAGCGGGAGGGGGAGTTGAAGTGCTCAGCCACCGGGAGATCCGATTGGTTAATGTCCAAGAAAGCAGATGTGGCTGTGGTAGCGAGTCTGGGTCAAAATGTGGTAGCGAGTCTGGGTCAAAAGTGGCTTCTGTAAGATCGGGACAAATGCACAAGAGGGAACCAAGACAGGGGTACCAAGGAAATAACTCCTCAGAGTGGAGGACAGTATCATTAAGCTACATGACATGGAAAGTCCTAATTTCATTTCCTGAGTTTACTGAACCCGGCCAGGTACGTACAGGGTTATAATCAACTTCAACAGGACCAAGGTCAACCCCTCAGGGTAAATGATATTAGTACAGATGGGTTGAAGAGCCCATTTTTGTGCTGTTTTACTCTTATGATTCTATTCGAGGGTGCAAAGAAAATTATAAATCATGGTCAGCGTGGATTACTGAGGGGGAAAAATCAAACTGGAAAATCCTTTAGAGGCACATTAAACTGCAGATGCAGGTCTACAAAACAAAAACAAAGTGCTGGAGTAACCAGCAGATCAGGCAGTATATCTGGAGGACATGGATGTGTGACGTTCCATGTGCTTTTTGCAGACACAGAAGAAGGGTCCCGACCTGAAACCTCACCGATCAATGACCTCCTGAGGCACTATCTGACCTGCTGAGTTACTTCAGCACTGAGTTTTTTTTTGTTGGAGAATCTTTTAGATTATTTTATAGCTGTATATAGCTGAATAGGTCATGGGAAGCCACAATATGTGGTCTATCTGGAGTTTCAGATAGTCTTCCACAAAGTGCGACACAAAGAGTATACTATTCTCTAATTTTAGTTTTGTTCAGTTTAGAGATACAGCGCGGAAACAGGCCCTTCGGACCGAGTCCACGCCAACCAGCGATCCCCGCATATTATCCTGCACACACCAAGGACAATTTATAATTATACCAAGCCAATTAACCTACAAACCTATACTTCTTTGGATTGTGTGAGGAAACTGGAGCTGTGTCCACTGTGCAAAATTAGAATAGATGTACAAACTTCCATAGTCAGGATCAAACCCGAGTCTCTTGGGCTCAGCAGCTCAATCTCATTCTAATTGAAATAAAGAGGACTGGGCAAATTAAATTAAGGAAAATTATGTGAATTAATCCACTTTTTTTTGGGGGGGGGGTGGATATAAAAGCAGAGTATTGTTTTAATGGCAAAAAAAGCTGAAATCTTTTGGTGTTTAGAAGAAATTTAGGTCCTGTATACAAATTGCTTAAAGTTGCCGGAGGAAATAGTTGAGGCAGATAATAATAATAGTTGGGCAGATAACAAAATTGGACAGGACTAGGAAAGGATTAGAGGGAAGATAGACACAAAAAGCTGGAGCAACTCAGCGGGTCAGACAGCATTTCTACAGGTTTCGAGGGATATGGGCAGGTGGGACGAGTGTAAAAGGGGCACCTTGGTGGGCATGAGCAAGTTGGACCGAAGGGCCCGTTACAATGCGTCAGGACTAAAAGAGGAGCCAGTAAATAGCATGCTCATTTTAACTCCCAAGCCTTACTTGAGCAAAGATGCTAACATTCATGACAATTAAATACCAACAATGGCTCAACAAATTATCGGCCAGTGAGCCTTACATCAGTGGTTGGGAAATTATCTACTCGCATCTGGAATAGTTAGGGATAGTCACATGGCTTAATGCAAGACAGGACACGTCTTACAAACTTCATTGAGTTTTTTGTTGAGGTGGTGATGAAAAGGATTGATGTAGAGCAGTGGATGTTGTACATACATTGACTTTAGTGGAGCATTCAACAAGGTCCTTTGTGGTAGAAAAATAGAAACATAGAAAATAGGTGCAGGAGTAGGCCATTCGGCCCTTCGAGCCTGCACCGCCATTCAATATGATCATGGCTGATCATCCAACTCAGTACCCTGTACCTGCCTTCTCTCCATACCCCCTGATCCCTTTAGCCACAAGGGCCACATCTAACTCCCTCTTAAATATAGCCAATGAACTGGCTGCAACTACCTTCTGTGGCAGAGAATTCCACAGACTCACCACTCTCTGTTCTCATCTCGGTCCTAAAAGACTTCCCCTTTATCCTTAAACTGTGACCCCATGTTCTGGACTTCCCCAACATCGGGAACAATCTTCCTGCATCTAGCCTGTCCAACCCCTTAAGAATTTTGTAAGTTTCTATAAGATCCCCCCTCAATCTTCTAAATTCCAGCGAGTACAAGCCGAGTCTATCCAGTCTTTCTTCATATGGTATAAGAAAATAACTGCAGATGCTGGTACAAATCGAAGGTATTTATTCACAGAATGCTGCAGTATCTCAGCAGGTCAGGCAGCATCTCAGGAGAGAAGGAATGGGCGACGTTTCGGGTCGAGACCCTTCTTCAGACAGATGTCAGGGGGGCGGGACAAAGGATATAGGTGGAGACAGGAAGATAGAGGGAGATCTGGGAAGGGGGAGGGGAAGAGAGGGACAGGGGAACTATCTAAAGTTGGAGAAGTCAATGTTCATACCACTGGGCTGCAAGCTGCCCAGGCGAAATATGAGGTTCTGTTCCTCCAATTTCCCAGTAGCGGATTCAAAATTATCTTTGGCCATAGAAGACCAAGGGAGATGGGGGAGGGATGTTATTCTGACCATATTTCAATGATCACTGGTGTTCCACTGGGATCAGTGCTGGGAAACAACAGACATAAACAAAAATGTAGGTGGGCTGATTGAAAAGTTTGCATGAAACATGAAATGTGGCGGAATTGCGGATTGCGAGGAAGGTTTTCAACGTAGACGGGCAATTAAACAGGCAAGGAATGGAGTGATGTAAACCATGTGCAGACAGATGAGATTAGTTTAAGATTAGTTGGCACAGAATGGGCCAAAGGGCTGTGCTGCTTTTCATTGATTCCTGTGCTGTTCTTTGTTTCAATGGGTAGGGAGGAAATTGAATTCTTGTCAGGGTGGCACAGCGGTAGAGTTGCTGCCTCGCAGCGCCACAGACCCCGGTTCGATCCTGACTACGGGTGCTTAACTGTACGGCACTTGTACATTCTCCCTGTGTCCAGTGAGGGTTTCCTCCGGCTTCCTCCCACACTCCAAAGACGTACAGGTTTGTAGGTTAATTGGCTTGGTATAATTGTAAAATTGCCCCTCGTGTGTATAGGATAGTATTAGTGTGCGGAGATCGCTGATCGGCGTGGACTCAGTGTGCCAAAGGGCCTGTTTCCCCACTGTATCTCTAAACTAAACTAATAAACTAAACTTTTGATGATGTATTTGAACAATTCCTTTGCTTTGCATTATAAGTTCAAGTGATAGGAGCAGAATTAAGCCATTCGGCCCATCAAGCCTACTCCGCCATTCAATCATGGCTGATCCATCTCTCCCGATCAACCCCATTCTCCTGCCTTCTCCCCCTAACTCCTGACACCCATTGGACATTCATTCAGAATGAATGACAATAAAACACACTGCATACTATACAATTGGTAATGAAACCCATTTTCAAAATCCATCACTGTGAAGTTAATTATGCTTCCGGACCCACACCACGGGTCTGGTCAGAGCAGTTCAATTTGGACATAAACACTAGGCTTCATTCGGCTTAAGCCCGAGAATAGCAAGCCCTTCATAATCCGAGTAAAGCTTGTTCATAATCACAAACAATATGAACCTATATCATTAATCTTTGGAGATGCACTCATGTTGTGCACACGTTAGTGGACAGGCAGCTGGACCTTAGAATGACTGATCGCCATGCCAACTGGAAAATAGTTATTTGCAACTTAAAAAGTAAAATCTAGTCTCAGTAACAGCAGCGACAAGACTACCGGATTTTCATATCAATTCACCAAAGGATTTCATGGCAGGAACTAGTTTCGTTCACTGTGGAATTCATTGCCACAGATGGCTGTGGCTGGTGATTAGTACAGGTGTCAGGGGTTATGGGGAGCAGGCAGGCGAATGGGGTTGAGAGGGAAAGATAGATCGGCCATTATTGAATGGCGGAGTAGACTTGATGGGCCAAAAGGCCTAATTCTGGTCCTATCATTTCAGAATTTATGAACCTGAAGTGATTGGGTATTTTTAAGGCGGAGATTGACAGATGTTTTGATTAGTAAGGGTGTCAAGGGATAATGGTGCGATAGTGTTTTATTTGTCACATGCGCAACCACGCAGAGAAATTATTTTTGCATTTTTGCACACGCAGGCACCACCATGTTTTGACGCCATTTCCAAAGTCTAAAGTCCGGTGGCCCGCGCGCTCGATCTACTGGAGCGGCTACCGATCTGCGCCTCACTCTGGGAAAAGGCAGAAGGCGCGGCACGGTGGCGCAGCAGTAGAATTGCTGCCTTACAGCGCCAGAGACCCGGGTTCGATCCTGACTACGGGTGCTTAACTGTACGGAGTTTGTACGTTCTCCCCAAGACCGTGTGCGTTTTCTCCGGGATCTTTGGTTTCCTCCCACACTCCAAAATCGTACAGGTTTGTAGGCTAACTGGCTTGGTATAAATGTAAATTGTCCCCAGTGTGTGTTGGATGGTGTTAATGTGCGGGGATCGCTGGTCGGTGCGGACTCGGTGGGCCGAAGGGCAAGTTTCTGCCCGGTATCTCTCAACTAAAAAAAACAAAATGGCCTAATTCTGCCTCTATAACTTATGAACATGCAATTATAAACCCACCAACATGGTTTGACTCTTAGCAGGGTTTCTCACTTCATGGGCAATTGGAGAAGGGCAAAAGTGTTGAAAGTTCCTGCAACATACTTCCCCCATGAACAAATAAATAAAACCAATCACATTTGGGAAAAGCCATAATGAAATTATGAAAACCTGCCATATGTTGTACAAAATACTCCATACCGAATTCCCCCTCTGATTCCCACAATATTTACCATAAATCCGTGAAAATTAAGCAGTTTTTAGATTAGGAGGATAAATAAAGAAGCATCAAACTGATCAAAGGCTATTCTCTCTCAAGATTAAACTATATAACCCTATACAACTCCAATAAGAATACAAACATACGAATTCTTCCATTAATGAAACAGTGGTCTGAAAACATAACTGAAATCATTGGTGTATTATTTTGTACAATATCGGGAAAAAAATTTAAAGTAAACACGTGCTGAACTGCCCAGTCGCTCAGGCAGCAAGTTGGCAGAGAAGAGTCCATAACCTAAAGCTAAGAAACTGTGTCTTCATAACTCTACCGCTGGGCGGTCATGGTGGCGCAGCGGTAGAGTTGCTGCCTTACAGGAAATGCAGCGCCAGAGACCTGGGTTCATTCCCGACTACGGGTGCTGTTTGTACAGAGTTTGTACGTTCTCCCCATGACCTGCGTGGGTTTTCTCCAAGATCTTCGGTCTCCTCCCACACTACAAAAATGTATCAGTTTGTAGGTTAATTGGCTTGGTAAATGTAAAAATTGTCCCTTGTGGGTGTAGGATAGGGTTAATGTGCGGGGATCGCTGGTCGGCGCGGACCCGGTGGGATGAAGGACCTGTTTCCGCGCTGTATCTCCAAACTAAACTAACAAGGAGTAGAAGATGGGGGCACAAGACTGGATCTACCAAGCTTACAATTTTCTCAGAATAGATACTGTTTCTGGAATTACTCATCTGTTGAATCAACCTGTAACAATGCTTCAACTCAAAACAATCTTGAACTTAAACTGTAAATTCGGTTTAATTTGTAGAATTACAGGTCGAGCACAGATTTTCCGGAAAACCGATGGTACACCCCTCCCTACCCCACCCCCTAATAATCTGGGCAAAATTCAGAGAGCTCGGTTGAAATTCCCCGAGAGGCCAGCGATGGCAGTGGACAGAGCGACGGGAGAATGAGCCTCCATTGGGTGGCGCCACCACAGCGGCTGCTTCGCCAACAGTCTCTGTCCTTTCTACTGTTTTTATTATTTTGTGTTAAAAGTATGGTTTAGTGTTTCTTGGGTTGTTTTATGTGGGGGGTAATTGGGGGAAACCTTTTCTCTGTATCGTATCTCCATCCCCTCTGCGGCCTAACATCGAGGAGTTGGCGGCCTTTCCTGGAGACCGGCCCGGTGCTTCAAGCTATGGGTGCGGCACGGACTTTAACAACGTGGAGCTGCGATCCTTTGCCGAGGATCGAAGGAGAGCTCCAACCGCGGGGCCTGTGGACTTTAACATCGTGAAGCCCACCGTCTCTGGTAGGAAGAGGCCGACTCGGGAGCTCCATGCCGCAGAGAGATTTTTTTAACCGTCCCGACGCCGGAGTTTCGATCATCCCGGCGCGAGGGGTTGGACAGTCGGCAGCGGCGACTGCGGAGGGTTCAACAGCCCCGACTGCGGGTGAACAAAGAGGAAGATGATTGAACTTTATTACCTTCCATCACAGTGAAAAACGAGGAATCTGCTGTGGTGGATGTTTATGTTAAATTTTATTTTATGTGGCTGTGTGTCTTGGTGCTTTTCACTTAGTTTGGCTGTCTGGTAACTCAAATTTCCCTGTACCTTATTTGGTACATGTGACAATAAATTGATCTTGAAATCTTGAGCAACATGGGTCCCACCTACCCGCGTTAGTCCTATATCCCCCTAAACGTTATGAAAGTGTTTTGAAAGTAACTGACATTTACGCACTCAATGCAAAACGAACAATTAGGTCATATCAATGCAAAAAGCAAGATGCAACTCTTGGATGAACCAGAATCAGAAACAGGAAAGTCAAACATCATTGATGAGAACAAGCTTCTCAGCCAACTCAAACTTCACCTCCAATACTCCTCTCTTATCAAAATCATTTGTATTCTAAACAAGCCCAACTAGGTTAATTCCCGGAATGGCGGGACTGCCATATGTTGAAAGACTGGAGCGACTGGGCTTGTATACACTGGAATTTAGAAGGATGAGAGGGGATCTTATCGAAACGTACAAGATTATTAAGGGGTTGGACACATTAGAGGCAGGAAACATGTTCCCAATGTTGGGGGAGTCCAGAACCAGGGGTCACAGTTTAAGAATAAGGGGTAGGCCATTTATAACGGAGATGAGGAAAAACTTTTACAGTCAGAGAGTTGTGAGGAGTTACACTGTAAGGAGTTTGTACGTTCTCCCCGTGACCTGCGTGGGTTTACTCCGAGATCTTCGGTTTCCTCCCACACTCCAAAGACGTACAGGTATGTAGGTTAATTGGCTGGGTAAATGTAAAAATTGTCCCTAGTGGGTGTAGGATAGTGTTAATGTACGGGGATTACTGGGCGGCACGGACTTGGAGGGCTGAAAAGGCCTGTTTCCGGCTGTATGTATATGATATGATATGATGATAATCTGTGGAATTCTCTGCCACAGAAGGCAGTGGAGGCCATTTCTCTGAATGCATTCAAGAGAGCTAGATAGAGCTCTTAAGGATAGCGGAGTCAGGGGGTATGGGGAGAAGGCAGGAACGGGGTACTGATTGAGAATGATCAGCCATGATCACATTGAATGGCGGTGCTGGCTCGAAGGGCCGAATGGCCTACTCCTGCACCTATTGTCTATTGTCTATTGTGATTACATTTGCTAACGTAATAGAACTTATGCATTTTGTGATACCACACCACAATGTCATCATTTCAGAACTTGGATGGTTAACTTAATTGCAGATATCATCGCAATGTTTAAAAAACATTTGGACAGGTACATGGATAGAATAGGTTCAGAAGGATATGGGCCAAGCGCAGGCAGGTGGGATGAGTGCAGATGGGGCATGTTAGTCGGTATGGGCAAGTTGGGCCAAAGGGCCTGTTCCCACGCTGAATGAGTCGTTTGTTTTTTTAAATTAACAAACAGACCTCTCAACATTGCTTAAAGAAACAGAGTGGGAACAAATACATCACATAATAATTCTTGTTTAGTCTTCTAAAGTCAACGAGAACTGACAAACATTTCATCTCTCACACTGTTCAGAACAAATATGGTACTTTTCAGTGTTATCTGCAAAGTATAGGATCAGACATTTCCAGTTATAAATTCCAAGATAACTCCTTTCCCATCGCGACTTGCCTAATCATCACAACCTCCTCCCAACAAAAGATGGTCACTGATTATCCCAATGAGGAGCACAAGGAAACAAGAATCCCTCATGGCAGAACATCCTGACATTTATCTGAACCTATTACTGTCATGTTATGAAGTTACTGAAATAAAACAAAGCATTTTGTATCATAATCTAGAAGTCTCGCTGACCTTGAATGCTGGGATGTATAATCCATGTAAGTTGCCAAGTGTCTCAGAGAAGTAAAGAACAAAGCAAACATTAAGGAGAACAGTCAGAGTCTTTAGTCAAAGAGTGGTGAATCAGTGCCAAAGAAGGCTGCGGAGGCCAAGTCAGTGGATATTTTTAAGGCAGAGATAGATAGAATCTTGATTCGTACGGGTGTCAGAGGTTGTGGGGAGAAGGCAGGAGAATGGGGTTCGGAGGGAGAGATAGATCAGCCATGATTGAATGGTGGAGTAGACGATGGGCCGAATGGCCTAATTCTGCTCCTATTCCTTATGACCTTAGAACAACTGGAGGAAGCCAGCAAGCCAGCCAGCATCTTAGTTGAGATTACAATAGACAATTGGTGCAGGAGGAGGCCATTCGGCCCTTCGAGCCAGCACCGCCATTCAATGTGATCATGGCTGATCATTCTCAATCAGTACCCCGTTCCTGCCTTCTCCCCATACCCCCTGACTCCGCTATCCTTAAGAACTCTATCCAGCTCTCTCTTGAATGCATTCAGAGAATTGGCCTCCACTGCCTTCTGAGGCAGAGAATTCCACAGATTCACAACTCTCTGACTGAAAAAGTTTTTCTTCATCTCAGTTCTAAATGGCCTACCCCTTATTCTTAAACTGTGGCCCCTTGTTCTGGACTCCCCCAACATTGGGAACATGTTTCCTGCCTCTAACGTGTCCAACCCCTTAATAATCTTATACGTTTCGATAAGATCTCCTCTCATCCTTCTAAATTCCAGTGAATACAAGCCTGGTCGCTCCAGTCTTCCAACATATGATAGTCCCGCCATTCCGGGAATTAACCTAGTAAGCCTACGCTGCACGCCCTCAATAGCAAGAATATCCTTCCTCAAATTTGGAGACCAAAACTGCACACAGTACTCCAGGTGCGGTCTCACTAGGGCCCTGTACAACTGCAGAAGGACCTCTTTGCTCCTTTACTCAACTCTTGTTATGAAGGCCAACATTCCATTGGCTTTCTTCATTGCCTGCTGTACCTGCATGCTTCCTTTCAGTGACTGATGCACTAGGACACCCAGATCTCGTTGTACTTTAGAGATACAGCGGGGAAACAGGCCCTTTGGCCCATCGAGTCCACGCCAATCAGCAATCCCTATACTCTAGCACCATCCTACACACTAGGGATGATTTACAAATGTTACCAAAGCTAATTAACCTACAAACCTGTAAGTCTTGAGTGTGGGAGGAAACCGGAGCACCCGGAGATAACCCACGCGGTCACAGGGAGAACGTACAAACTCCGTGAAGACAGCACCCATAGTCAGGATCGATCTCAGGTCTCTGGCGCTGTAAGGCAGCAACTCTACCGCTGCGCCCCTAATCTGTGACGGAAAATAGACATTCGCTAAGATCCTTCATCGAGATGAAGGGTCTTGATCTGAGCCGTCAACTGTCCATTTCCCTCCACAAATACTGACACTGAGTTCTTCCATTTGTTCAGGGAAAAAAACTGCAGATGCTGGTTTGAATCGAAGGTGGACACAAGGTGCTGGAGTAACTCAGCGGGCCAGGCAGCATCTCGGGAGAGAAGGAATGGGTGACGTTTCAGTTTGAAGCAGGGTCTCGAACCAAAACGTCACCCATTCCTTCTCTCCCGCGATGCTGCCTGACCCACTGAGTTACTCCAGCATTTTGTATCTATCTTTCATTTGTTCTCCTATTTTTGCTACAGTTTCCAGCATCTGCATGCCCTTAGCTCTCCTATGACAAATCTAATTCACAATTAAGGATGATAGAAAACTTAATTTCTTTGTGGGTTTTTTTTAGAACATTTTGAATTTCTTTTTCGTAAGTGATGCAGAAAGAAAACAGACCACCAATTCCCCAACTTAACTATAAAGGTGGATATTTGTTTGTTATTTGTAACGGAATGCTTGCCCTTTATGTAGCGCTCTTTGCATACCTTGGGTATGCAAAACAAAGAATATCACTGTGACTTATCACATGATAGTAAAGTAATTATGTGTCATAAATTGCTCTTAAGTAGACAGTTGTACATTAATTTTTCAGTTTAGCAAAATTTGAACATATAATGCCTTAACAGAGGAGATAAATGTGAACCTCGGTGAAGTCCTTTGCAAGAATCAGGATAACCTTTTTCCAGGCACCAGCAGGCCCTCTCTCTGACAACTAAACTGATCTCCCGGTGGCCGAGCACTTCAACTCCCCCTCCCATTCCCAGTCTGACCTTTCTGTCATGGGCCTCCTCCAATGCCATAGTGAGACCCACCGGAAATTGGAGGAACAGCACCTCATATTTCGCCTGGGCAGTTTGCAGCCCAGTGGCATGAACATCGACTTCTCCAACTTTAGATAGTTCCTCTGTCCCTCCCTTCCCCTCCTCCTTCCCAGATCTCCCTCTATCTTCCTGTCTCCACCTATATCCTTCCTTTGTCCCGCCCCCCTGACATCAGTCTGAAGAAGGGTCTCGACCCGAAACATCACCCATTCCTTCTCTCCCGAGATGCTGCCTGACCTGCTGAGTTACTCCAGCTTTTTGTGAATAACCTTTTTCCTTCATCAACATTGATTTACCTCTTGTCCCGAAACTGTAATGTAATCGAAAGATGGTTTGTTCAGAATGAGACGAATGTCCCTGCGATGCTGATGCAGCTGGGAAAACACATCCTGGATCTCCTGTTTTCGTTGCTGAATCAGAGGGAAGTCAGTGAGGTCTCTGAAGAGCTGTGTCTTATCACCAGACCTGCAAAGGTTTCAGATTCTAGTGTTACTCGACAGATAACAGCATGGAAATGGGCCCTGCAGCCCACCAAGTCCCCGCCGACCATCGATCGCCCGTTCACACTAGTTATCGCACTTTCGCGTCCACTCCATGCAAATTGGGGAACAAATACAAATTTGGGAACAGCCCCAAACAAGACCGCAAGAAATTGCTATGAATTGTGGACGCAGCCCAGACCATCACACATACCAACCTCCCTCCCATTGATACCTCACGTTGCCTCGGCAATGACACCAGCCGAGACCCTTGGACTAACTTTAATCAAACTTCACCTTGCGCTAAACATTACCCCCCTCCATCACGTATCAGTACACTATGAATAGCTCGATTATAAATGTGTATAGTCTTTCCGCTGACTGGCAGCACGCAACAAAGGCTTTTCACTGTATCTCGGTACACATGACCATAAACTAAATTAAATTAGGAACAAGTTACAGAGGCCAATTAGCCTAAAAACCTCCACATCTTTGGGATAGATAAGACAGGAGAACAATGAGAAAATACAGTCGGAGAGAATGTGCAAACTCCACACCAAGGTGAGAATCCAACTCAGATCTTGGGCACTGAGGCAGCAGTTCTACCAGTTACACCACTGTGCCGCATTCTCTTGTTTTCGAAGCAGTCGCTACTAAAAAAACAGAAAGAACACTCGCTGCATGTTTTAATAAATTAACAATACTGCATATCCTCACTGCTAAAAGTGGCATTTCAAATTTCCATTGCTTCACTTTTATTATCCACTTTTAAAATGATAAGCATTACACTGAACGTCCTCTGTTAGCTCAAAGTCGTTGAAGGCCAAATGCCGCAGTGAGATAAACACCTTTGGCTGTTATTTTGAAAAAGAATGCCAGAGATATTTTGGAAAACCCATCAAGAGATTGTGTGGATGGATTGGGGAGGGAAAGGAAAAACAAAATAGCAAATTTCCACCCTGCATCCAAAAAGGGCAGACACAATAATAATTGCTTATCTAAAAGAAATATAACTGTTAAGTGGAAAAAAATTCCTTTCCATTTTTTTGCTGGCATTAAATGAACGCTTGAATTTATACATGTAAAGTGTATTCTGGCTAAAAGATGTTGATTGGACGTTGAATTTGTTCTTCTCTCCACAGAAGATACATGACCTGGCAAGTGTCTTCAACATTTTCTGGTTTTATTCCATGTAGATCATCTGCAGTAATTCCTTTTGTATTTTCTTTTCGTTAGAAACTTGCAGCGTTTCAGAGAGCAGGGTAAACTAAAGGTGCCAAACTTTTGCAACAGCCCTCCAAAACCACTGATGGTTTGGATGGCACGGAGGCTAGAGAAACTGGGGATGAGGGGGTTGAACTCTCTTAGGGGGAGAGCAAGGAACTGTGGAAGGGAATGTATAACCGGAGATGATTGTGAAACCAAGGTGAAGATGTGACGAGAGTTTAAAATGAGGATCTTAATTAATTTGGTGAACCCGGACTGGTACAGGCCAGGAAACAAGCATCAACTGGTCCTTTTCATTGGATGCTTGCACCCATCAGTTTCTGCAAATGACCACCTTTCCATTGTCTGTGCTTTTTCCTTGGATGAACATTTCCAATCAGATCCAGCACTGCCAGATTCTAGCACTTGTGCTTAAAGCACTTTTGCGTTAAGCAATATGCCTCCACAATCCAAGGCGGAAAAAAAAACACAGAACAGAACAAAAAGAAGATGGCAGCACAGTGGTCGAATTGCCGCCTGACAGCGCCAGAGGCCCTGGTTCGATCTTGACTACGGGTACCGTCTGTACGGTGTTTGTACGCTCTCTCTGTGACAGCGTTGGTTTTCTCCGGGTGCTCCTGTTTCCTCCCACATTCCAAATATGTCCAAATAGGTTTCACGGCGTGTGGGGGAGGGGGGACACAATTGTGAAGAACAATGTGGACTCGGCGTGGGGCAACCGCCCCGAGGGATGGTGGGAGAACAAAGGGGGAACCGGTGTGGGGGAGGGGGAGGGGGGAGCACTCTAGTTTAGAATCCTCTGCCCAAGGGATAAGTCTATGTTCGTTTGTTTGTTTGTTCATTTGTTCCGGTGAAGGTGCTGTGCATACGGCAGCCAGCCAACAGTCTATTTATTTTGTTTTCACTTTTAATTTAATTTTAATTTCAAGTTTTCATGTACCTTGTTTTGTGTTATGACTGTTGGCAGACCAACTTCCCTTAGGGGATGAATAAAGTTTTATCGTATTATATCGTATCGTAGGTTTGTAGGTTAACTTCGTAAATTGCCCCGAGTGTGTAGGATGCATAACAGGGATAACATAGATCGTCAGTCGCCACGGACTCATTGGTTTAAAGGGCCTGCTTCCACATTGTATCTCCAAATTAGACCAAACACATGAAGTTGGGCCAAAAGTAGTCATTTGACCCAGTGAACCAGATCCAGCATTCAACAAGATCAGGGCTGATCTTCCACCTAAAACACCCTGTCCACTTATCCTTCTATCCCGAGATTCCTTTGAATATCAACACTTCCCAATCACACAACATTTACAAGGTTAATTCTTCTCTTGATGGACATTATATTTTTCCACATTGTACTCCATCTACCATGTTCATACGGTTGTGGTGGCCATGCCAATTGATATAATAGATGGCAGAAATAGATAGATTCTTGTTAGGATGGGTGTCAGGGGTTATGGGGAGAAGGCAGGAGAATAGGGTTAGGAGGGAGAGATAGATCAGCCATGATTGAATGGCGGAGTAAACTTGATGGGCCGAATGACCTAATTCTGCTCCTGTCACTTATGACCTTATGTTGCAATCATGGCTGATCTATCTTTCCCTCTCAACCCCATTCACCTGCTTTCTCCCCCTTAACCCCTGTCACGCGTACTAATCAATGCTGTTCATGTCGTTGCCCACTCATTCACCTGGCGAATTCGGCATCAAAATGGCAAGTACTAAAATCTAAAAATGTGACTGTTTTTTTTCCTGGCTAAACGTACTTGGCTGCTTTTTCATCCAGAATCTTCAAGTAGCGATGCACAGGGTTCAGCAGCTGTGGCAGCTCAGACACAACGTTGCGCAGAAGAGACGAACTTAACTCAGACGCAGCAGCCGGACGCAAAGCCTGGAAACCCACCTCCAGGTTGGACAAAGTACGGACCAGCTGGTAGAACTCCCACGTGGAGCACTGAAATATCAACAAGCATTAGTTAGGGACTTGGACAAAAGTGAGATAGTTGCAGTTAAAACAATTTGTTGGAGAGCCTCAGCAAATCAGGCAGCATGTGTGGATAGAAAACATTTCAGGTTAATCTGGAAAATGTTAACCAGATTACCAAATGTTAACCAAATGTTAACCAGAAACAGGAAATACTCCCCTTGTAACAACTGATACTCAATCTGCCCACCATCTCCTGCGTTTTACCTTTGTATTTCAGATTGGTGGCATCTGTGGCTTTTTATGTTTTGTTTGCTGGGTCTGATACCGTGTACCTACCTGGATGGCATGTCACAGTATTGTCTTTCATCAAAAGGAAAAGTACCCCAGATATAAAAAATGTAATTTAAAAAAAAATTACAAGTAGATTTACAGCCAATGATTAAAAAAGTAGAAAGTCTGAACCACCAGAAATAAAAACCTTCTGTCCTCCGGACTGTGACAAATTCTACCATCTCACCAATCACCTGAAAGGGCAAAGAGGGGACTAGCATTCTCGTCGTAGGCAATAAATGACACTTAATATCCATTGGTAGCTATTTCAACGTGATTCTAATACATAATCAAAAATATAAATTTTGAATAAAATTCGATTCTACAGGTTTGAATTTGAATATTCAAGAATTGTACGAAGTGTTTTCATAGCCCGATTGACTTGTGTGTAAATGTCCCAATTGAGATTTTACTTTCTATTGAAAGGTTTAACTCGCTCAACAAAAATTGATAGCACAGAGCTTCATAGCAAATTTATTAAGCATAATCTTACGCACTCAAGTTATTTTAGTATCCATTAGTCCCCTTTCTTGAGGAAGGAAAACAATAAATAAATTGTCCCAGGACTGGTTCCTGGATTGGGAAAGCTGTCATAAGTGGACAAATGGGCCGACATTCGCTGATGTCTATGTGAGGTAAGAGAGAACCTCAATCAGACACAAAAGTATTTAGAGATTCGTAGACAAGCCATTGCCTTTTGACTAACGTCAAGGTCGGTCACAGCTTCCATCTGAATGGTAAGCCACATAGAAACAAGGTGCAAGGGCGGCACGGTGGCGCAGAGATAGAGTTGCTGCCTTACAGTGCCAGAGACCTGGGTTCGATTCAGACTACGGGTGCTGTCCGTATGGAGTTTGTACGTTCTCCCCGTGTTTTCTCCGAGATCTTCAGTCCTCTCCCACACTCCAAAGACATATGGTTCTGTAGGTTAATTGGCCTAGTATAAGTATAAACTATCCCTAATGTGTGTAGGATAGTGTTAGTGTATGGGGATCGCTGGTCGGTGTGGACTCGGTGGGCCGAAGGGCCTGTTTCCGTGCTGTATCAATAGACTAAACTAAAAGTGTGTCTCAGTTTGCCGAGCCGATTTTAATTTGAAATTCTCTATAACCGAGGACCAAGAATCCTCAGTCACTCACCGTATTTAAGACTACACAAAAGGAATCAATGTACATTGGAATAAGAATTCCAAGTAGAGTTGAAGTAGAAGATCCATCATGAATTATGGAACAAAAGAGAAATATCAATGGATGCATGGCTTCCTCTATTCTGACTGGTTCTTATGCTTAAATTAAACTTGAAACAAAACCTATCGATTTGAAGGGCGGTCAGATACTAGCTGAACCTAGATAGAGGTGGAGATTTGCACAATTCCCTCAGCAAACTTCAGGCATTACCTGAATAATTTAAAGGGATTGCTCCCTTTCACTTTTTCATCTTCTTTATTGGTTTCTTCTGCTGGCAATTTGATGCACAACTCAATGGATGTTGCCCAAACCCTAACATTGTCCATTCTTTACAGGTACCAACACAGAAACTCTTGGCTTGGTATATAATCAGTGGCGGGGCAGAACAGTTGCTCCCAATCTCTCCTCAGCCGAGGAAGGACAAAGTGAAGAGTCAAGTGTTTTATTGTCATGTGTCCCGAAACGGAACAATGAGATTCTTACTTGCAGCAGCACAACAGAAATGTAAACACAGTACTCAGTAAACACCATAATAAGCATCAATAACAGTGCAAACACAAAAAAAAGCGGCCAAGTCTGTATAGTTTGGAGCTTATTTGGAGGTTGCAGTGGTTAATAGCTGGATAGTTGTAAGGTGGTAGACACACTAACTCAGCGGGTCAGGAAGCATCTCGGGAGAGAAGGAATGGGTGACGTTTCGGGTCGAGACCCTTCTTCAGACTGATGATACGGTTGTAGGGAGGAGGCTGTTCCTGCACCCTGATGTTACCGTTTTCAGGCTCCGATATCTTCTTCCCAATGGCAGAGAAACGAGAGTGCGGCCAGGATGGTTCGGGTCTCTGATGATGCTGGCTGCCTTTTTGAGACAGCGACTGACTCCTCCTGTAGATCCCTTCAATGGTGGGAAGGTCAGTGCACATGATGGACTGCGCAGAGCTCTCGAGTAACCCAACGGGTCAGGCAGCATCTCTGGAGACTTTTCGGATCGGGACCCTTCTTCAGACTGATGTTCTCCTGGCCCACAGAGTTGCTCCAGCACCACGTGTCTTCTTTTGTAAACCAGCATCTGCAGTTACTTGTTTCTATATTTTTCCTCAGCTAATATCCTTGGATGAAAAACTTTTGCAAAAGAGCTTAAAAGTGGAATGCCTAGCCCATTTTCCACTTGCTGATCAATTTACACAGCGGCCCCTTTAATGCCTCCTCTAGATAAATGGCAAGAAAACAGACAACCTTTGGTTGCTGTTGAATGTTTCTCAACACCCAAAAGGTAATAGGAAAATACCAACAATTCACAAATTGTATTCACAATATTTGATGAACATCTATATCAACACTGTATAAGAAAATAACTGCAGATGCTGGTACAAATCGATTTATTCACAAAATGCTGGAGTAACTCAGCAGGTCAGGCAGCATCTTGGGAGAGCAGGAATGGGTGACGTTTCAGACTGAAGAAGGGTCTCGACCCGAAACGTCACCCATTCCTGCTCTCCCAAGATGCTGCCTGACCTGCTGAGTTACTCCAGCATTTTGTGAATATATCAACACTGTACTGTCTTCATGAAAAATAGTATTATCTGCAGCTCATGAAGTTAAAGCATTGGGGAAAATGAAAGGCAAGGGCACTCGATGGCCCCTGCACCCAGGTAATTGAGGCTGGGACTATCGCAACGTTTAAGTTAAAGTAGACAGGTACATGAATGGGACAGGTTTAGAGGGATATGGGCCAAACATAAGCAGGTGGGACAAGTGTTGCCGGGACATGTTGGCCAGTGTGGGTAAATTGGGCCAAAGGGCCCATTTCCACGCTGTATGACTCTGATTTTCAATCTTTCGATGAAAGGGCATCACATGGAATCAATGTTATATGGATACCTAAAGAATAACTGTGGAAATATTGCAAATTTACACCCAAAGAAACAAAGAGCAACTACATTTAACAAGCGGTTTCTGGACCACATGGAGGTTTTTCAACATTGCAATAATAATCAGATATTCCCATGCATTTTCAAGGCAGCTTTGGTTCCACAACTTTCAAACCATCAGGCAAAACATTATTGCGGCAGTAAAAATTCTATTAATTTTTATAATGTAAAATCAAGAGAGAGATGGATAGAGCTCTTAAGGATAGCGGAGTCATGGGATATGGGGAGAAGGCAGGAACAGGGTACTGATTGAGAATGATCAGCCATGATCACATTGAATGGCGGTGCTGGCTCGAAGGGCCGAATGGCCTCCTCCTGCACCTATTGTCTATTGTCACGCTGACACCTAATCTTATACTGCTCCACTTATGTTTCAGGAAATAAAAAGCCTTACCTTAATTCACCTCGCCAGTTTATTTTACATTGGTTTACATACTGGATTATAAACTGATCAAGGTGGAAAAAAATGTTTGCATAATTTTACTTTTACACAATGCATGGACCATTTCATCTTTTATTAACTTTGATGAATTTTGTCTGAACAAAAACGGTTCCTAGTTTCATCTATTCCTGATTTTAGACGCACCCATTTCATGTGAATAAAGAACAAAAGATTTTGCTCCATGAAAGTATAATTTAGTGGATTAATGATCGCGCTAAAAATTACAAAATCATCTTATACAAGTCCTATCTAATCCAATTGTAATTCATATCTTATGTGCTTCTGAGAGAACATTCATTCATGGCTATGCAGCAAGGAGTGAAGTCAGTAGCAGTCACATTAAATGTGATTCCTAAACAATTTCATATCTCGTTTAATCAATAATCAAAATCAGCTCTTCAACCTAACGTAATTTCCAGTAAAAACACCAATTTCCCACCGTCAAAATGTGCTTCTAAGTGTGCTCTCGTTATCCTTGACGAACATTTACTTCCCAATTAAAAATGGTATCTGATCCTAATAACATTGCTGTCGGCATATGGCTTTATTATACTACAAAAATTACAGCATATAAACAAAATCGTTTACTGACATCCCAAAGGCCCCAAAGAAATTACAAATCTTTTTGTTTTTACATTCACTCATAGATACTTGTACACAGATTATTTTCTGTTCTTTCCTAATAATATACTAGAGATAAACTCCTCAAGGACAAACTGAGATCTGGCTTACTCTCTGCATGCACATGTACCTTTTTGTGATAAATACTACAGATTCCTCTCTCCAGATCAGGGAGTTTAGACAGCAGGCTTTGGGTCTTCGCCAGGACAATGGATTGCGATGTTAGGATTTCAGCAACAGCATCCAAGCGTGCATTAATTTCACTAGAAATAAGAGCATTGAAGAAAGGTAAAATAACTATCGAGCATGAAATACAAGGATGGTCTTACAGGTGGATGGCCAAAGGGCCTGCTTCCATGCTGTATGACTTCAGGGCTATTTCTGCATCACAAAGCCCCGATTGATACGATAGGCATTACCAGTGATCGGTTCAGACAGTCCGCTTTCCTCAGTTCATTTTCACACTCAAAATGAATTTTAAAACATTAGAAAGGTCCTATCAGTACAAAATGTTGTCAAGGATCATGGGAACAATGACAGGAAAGTATGAAGCACTGAACAGCCTCTCCTGTGATTACCTTGCCTGCCAGAAAACACTGATGATAACAATATCGTTGAAATCACCAATGAAATGAATTGGACTTCTGTGAGACACGAGACAAAAATGAATTGGTTTCAACATAAATAACATGAATCCAAAGGGCCCTTGTGCAATCATCCGTGTGAAAAAAAATCAAGGAGCTGCCAAAAAAAAGACACTATCTAGTTGTTTACATGGGCACTGTCACACATTGTCAAATCAGATATGGCATATATGCTGAGGTAAAATGTTACGCTTTGCCTAGGTTAAAAGGTTAATCTGTAATTTAATCATCTCCTCATAGAACAGCACTCATCCCCAAAGTTACCAATCCAGCTGTACTCATTAATCTTTCATAGAAATCCTTTGAAAAGATTGCAGTTTGATCACAATCCCCAGCATCAGTTGCAGGTAGTCAAAAAAACCTGCCCACTGCACCATTTATCCTCCAGCCAGGTTTTTAACTGCAGTAAATTCAATGCATTCGTTTCAGGACAATTCCCAACGAGCACAAAGCAAAATGTGTAGGAAGGAACTGCAGATGCTGGTTTAAAAAGATAATCTCAAAATGCTGGATTAACTCAGCGGGACAGGCAGCATCTCTGGAGAAAAGGAATGGGTGACGTTTCGGGTCAAGAACCTTCTTCTTCAGTCTGAAGAAGGGTCTCGACCCGAAACGTCACCCATTCCTTCGCTCCAGAGATGCTGCCTGTCCCACTGAGTAAATCCAGCATTGTGTCTACCTTCGAGCACCAAACAAAGAGAGTATAGCTCACCTTGCTTTGATTAAAGGTTGTGCCACCCATTTCCTCAGTAGTCGTCTTCCAAAAGAACTCTGGGTATGATCTAGGACCCAAAATAGACTAGCTTTCTTTGTGCCAGTGGTCTGTCAAGAATAAGAAGAAATTACACACAAGCTTTGTTTTTAAAAGAACAATCCTTTTTTAAATTCCATCGGATTATTACAGAAAAGAATGTGGAAGTAAAGCCAAGTCGAAGGATATTTTTAAGGCAGAGATAGATTGATTCTTGATTAGTACGGGTGTCAGGGGAGAAGGCAGGAGAATGGGGTTGAGAGGGAGAGATAGATCAGCCATGATTGAATGGCAGAGTAGACTTATAAGAAAATAATTGCAGATGCTGGTACAAAGCGATTTATTCACAAAATGCTGGAGTAACTCAGCAGGTCAGGCAGCATCTCGGGAGAGAAGGAATGGGTGAAGTTTCGGGTCGAGACCCTTCTTCAGACTGTGTCTCGTCCCGAAACGTCACCCATTCCTTCTCTCCCGAGATGCTGCCTGACCTGCTGAGTTACTCCAGCATTTTGTGAATAAATCGGCAGAGTAGACTTGATGGGCCGAATGACCTCATTCTGCTCATATCACTTATGAACTTACAAATATCAATATAGCATCTTTCACAAGTCTTCTCCCATAGCCCAATAGCTTTAAACCAAAGGTGTTTTTGAAGACTCATCATCATCTTATAAGGGCTAAGCTGTGTTGCAGTTTCAAATTTACAATGTTTTATTGAATAAGTTTTTTAAAAATATTATAAGAATTCAAGCAGAAAGGTTAAAAAAATCAATTTAAAATAAAGTCATTGATTTATCATTTTACCAGTTGTCCAGCAACTCTGTCCGGTTGAGTGACTGAGAAAAACAGTGCAGAATGTTTCCTGGTTTGCTCTTCCATCTGTTGAGCATTAATTGAGACCTGTGGTGCCAGCATTCGGGATGCTACACTTGCTTCCAGAGTATTTGTTGGCGGAAAATGCTGGCCTTTAATGTGTTACTGCTGACCTCTGACCCCTGTGAATCCTCCATTTTGTCTAGCCAGCCAGCAACTGCCCATTGAAAGAATAACTCAAAGACAGACACAAAATGCTGGAGTAACTCAGCGGGACAGGCAGCATCTCTGGAGAGAAGGAATGAGTAACTCAAGTCATACGGGCAAAAAAATTGGGGAGATAAAGAAGGGAGAGAGTCGGAAAAAAGATATGCAAGTTTCAGTTTGTGATTTTCTTGATTAGTAAGGGTGTCACGGGTTATGGGGCGAAGGCAGGAGATTGGGGTTAGGAGGGAGAGATGGATCAGCCATGATTGAATGGCGGAGTAGACATGATGGTCTGAATGGCCTAATTCTGCTCCTAGATCCAATGTTTGGGTTATTAAAATATAAAGCTGATAAGCCCACTTTCAACCAACTATTTTTATAAGTTTTGTGTTCAATGTGAAAGACACTTTTTGCCTTTGACGTTCATTTTACCAGTAAACATCGCATAAAATAAATGCTTCTGGAAATGCAAATCCCTTTTTTTTAAATGATCAACTATTAGCTCAAAATTTCACTCTGTTGCAAATATTCGGGAGACCTACAAGACAAATTATTCGATTTATTCACAAGATGCTGGAGTAACTCAGCAGGTCAGGCAGCATCTCGGGAGAGAAGGAATGGGTGACGTTTCGGGTCGAGACCCTTCTTCAGACAGATTTGTACCAGCATCTGCAGTTATTTTCTTATAAGACAAATTATTCTGTGGTTGCTCGCCCCCTTTCCATTCATAGATTTAAACTGTGACACATTTTCATCAACAGAGAGAGTGTTTACTCTCAATAGCATGGATGAGTTACATAGAAACATTAAAAAAATAGGTGCAGGAGGAGGCCTTCAAGTCAGCACCGCCATTCATTGTGATCATGGCTGATCATCCACAATCAGTAACCCGTGCCTGCCTTCTCCCCATATCCCTTGATTCTGCTAGCCCCCTAGAGCTCTAACTCTCTTTTAAATTTATCCAGTGAATTGGCCTTTACTGCCTTCCGTGGCAGAGAATTCCACAAATTCACAACTCTGGGTGAAAAAGCCTTTTCTCATCTCAGTTTTAAATGGCCTCCTCTTTATTCTTAGACTGTGGCCCCTGGTTCTGGACTCCCCCAACATTGGGAACATTTTTCCTGCATCTAACTTGTCCAGTCCTTTTATAAATTTTATATGTTTCAATAAGATCCCCTCTCATCCTTCTAAATTCCAGTGAAGGGCCTGTTTCCGTGCTGTTTGACTCCAATGACCAAAAGATCACTATACTAATTTAAGATGGCTACAAATACCTGGAAAGGTCTACCAAGATTATAATGGTAGAGGTATGGGAAAGGAAAAAAAAATACAAATAAATCCTATGGAAAAATCATTCACTGAAGTCACCGAAGTATTTAAATCACGTGCTTGGCCTGTTTCCATGCTGTATCTCTAAACTAACCATGAAGGACAACATTTTCCATACAGAGTGGTGGGTACATGGAACAAACGGCCAAAAGATGCTACAGAGGCAGATACAATTACAATGTTTAATAGATATTTGGACAGGTTCATGGATGGAACAGATTTAGACCCTGTATGAGCCAAATAGTACTACCTCAGATACCTCAGATACCTCATCCATCTTGGCGAGTTGGGCCAAAGGGCCTGTTTCACAGATGGCCTCTCTGTCTACAGTAGGATCTGGACCCAAAATGTCACCTATTCCTTTTCTCCAGAGATGCTGCCTGACCCGCTGAATTACTCCAGCATTTTGTGTCCATCTTTTGGCCTGTTCCAGTGGTCTATGGCGATTGTTTGGCAAATCAGCCTGCTTGATTGTCACCCCATCAATCATCCACCTCTACATTAATACAGCACAGTATCTGTGATTTCTTCCATGTACAAAATAGGCGACTTCAATAGCACCTCCGAAACCTGCTACTCCTACTACCAAGATGGGCAGCAGCTGCTTTATAACACCACTTACGCAAGGGAGCAAAACACAAAGTGCTGGAGAAACTAGAGGGTCAGACAGCATCGGGGGGGGGGGGGGTGGGGGGGGGGTGGGGGGGGAGGAACGGACAGACAACATTTCTGGCAGGGACCGAATCAGTCTAAAGAAGGAAGACTGACACAAAATGCTGGAGTAACTCAGCGGGACAGGCAGCATCTCTGGAGAGAAGCAATGGGTGACGTTTCGGATCGAGACCCTTCTTCAGACTGAGTCACCCATTCCTTCTTTCCAGAGATGCTGCCGGTCCCGCTGACTTACTCCTGCATTTCGTGTATAGGAGGAAAAACTTTTTCAGTCAGAGAGATGTGAATCTGTGGAATTCTCTGCCTCAGAAGGCAGTGGAGGCCAATTCTCTGAATGCATTCAAGAGAGAGCTAGATAGAGCTTTTAAGGATAGCGGAGTCAGGGGGTATGGGGAGAAGGCAGGAACGGGGTACTGACTGAGAATGATCAGCCATGATCACATTGAATGGCGGTGCTGGCTCGAAGGTCCGAATGGCCTCCTCCTGCACCCATTGTCTGTTGCCTATTGTCTATCTTTGCTGTCAATCAGCATCTGCAGTTCCTTCGTACACATTCAGTCTCAAGACGGATGCTGACCCAAAGCGTCGCCTGTCTATTCCCTTCGCAGACAGTAGTTGTCGACTGTAGCTCCTCCAGCATTTTGTGTGTTTTGTTCAAGGTTCCAGCAAGGAATAAAAAAACTTTTTCATTGTACCTGTGACAAACTAAAATAAACTAACATCTGTGGCCTCTTGTGTCTCCATATCACGGGTCTCTCTTTGCCACTAGGTTTAATATTCTCTAACTCCCAGCCCAACATAATTGTGGGAGCAGCTTCACCTTCACCAGACTGCAGTGCGTCAAGAGGGCAGCTCACCATCACATTCCCAAAAGCAATTAGGGATGGGCGATAAATGGCAGTGTTGACAACAACGCCTAGATCCTTAAAAGCGAATAAATATATATTTTTAATGCAATATTTAATTTCACTCTTTCCTCTTACCTGGTTTTGTAAAATTTCCAAGTTCTTTAGAGTTGTCCCATTGATTGACATCGAAGAGGACTCTTCAGAGAACTTGCTCAGGTTACTAGTCAAAAAAAGTGCTCGTATTATTATTGAAGAGACAAAGAAAATCTCTAATGCATTCATCATTTGCTCAGTTATCTGATCAAATTGCCATTTGCTTTTGATTCCTTTGAACAAATGCTTTCTCTCTCACTATGACTTCATCGTGCTTTCCTTTGTCATTAGTGCAAACAAAACAAAAATCAAAAATGAAAACATAAAACATGATAGTAGAATTAGGCCATTTGGCCCATCAAGTCTACTCCGCCATTCAATCATGGCTGATCTATCTCTCCCTCCTAACCCCATTCTCCTGCCTTCTCCCCATAACCTGTACTAATCAAAAATTTATCTATCTCTGCCTTAAAAATATCCTTCTTTAGCAAAAGAATTCCCCAGATTCACCACCCCCTGACTGAAGAAATCTCTCCTCATCTCCTTCTTAAAAGAAAATCATAAGTATGCAGCTGAATCTGAGGAATTAATGATAGATCAGATATTTTGTTACACAGGGGGGAGGGGGATTGGGGGGGGAGGCAAGGAAGAACCTTTTTAAAGTGGTTGGAAACATATGAAATATTATCTATTCTCTTCAGATACTAATCAACTGCCATTTCCAAAATTTTCTTCCAACCGTGGATACTTGACATGGGGCCGTTTTCAAGATGGCGGAGGACAGAGAAGAGGGTCGGCGCTGCCAGAACAGGCCTTTAAGGTCAAGGCTGCTCTCTTAAGAATAGTGAAACTTTGTTGGCGTCAGAAAGGTGGTGGCTCTTCGTGTATAGTCTCGGTGAAGACAACTATTGTATTACAATCATTGCACCTTTGTACTTATAATGATTGTGCTTTTTATCTATGATATGATTTTACTGGATTGTCTGCCAAACAAAGATTTTCACTGTGCCTAGGTTCATAAGTACATGCAACAAAGTATCATCGGAGTCTATTGGATTCTTGTTTTTAGTAAATCATATACGAAGATGGATCTCTAAGTAATTTTGAGTTAGTTTAGTTTAGAGATTCAGCGTGAAACAGGCCCTTCAGCCCACCAAGACCGCACTGACCAGCGAATCCAGCACACTAACACTATCCTACACACACTGGGGACAATTTACAATTTTACCAAGCCATTTAACCTACAAACCTATACGTGTTTGGAATGTGGGAAGAAACCGGAGCATCCAGAGAAAGCCCATGCGGTCACGGGGAGAACGTACAAACAGCACCCATAGTTAGGATCGAACCTGGGACCCTGGCATTGTAAGGCAGCAACTCCACCAGTGAGCCACCGTGCCACCCCTAAAGTTATAGCTTACCATAGAAGGGTCTCGACTCAGAGCAAGTTGCTGAGAAATCCAAACAAAAATATGCATTTTGTTTGTCTGGTAAGAACTACAAGCTCCAGCTCATCGTTGGAATCTGCCCAACTACAAGCCTGGAAAGCCTATGTGCAGGTAGGCAGCGTTAAAAGGACTCGCGGGCAAACAATAATTTAATGGAATTTCATGGGTTCAGGTCAACAGCTAAAGAAGCACAATTGCAAGCACAGAATACCATCAACCTTCACATTACATGCATGTATAGAATCCTCCAACTGAAGTACTGACTAGCAAAGGCATTTGTCCCTCTCCCCTGACTCTCAGTCTGAAGAAGGGTCTCGACCCGAAACGTCACCCATTTCTTCTCTCCTGAGATGCTGCCTGTCCTGCTGAGTTGCCCCAGCATTTTGTGAATAAACACCTTTGATTTGTACCAGCATCTGCAGTTATTTTCTTATACTACTTTGTGTGGGAAGGAACTGCAGATGCTGGTTTACACCGAAGATAGACACAAAATGTTGGAGCAACTCAGCGGGACAGGCAGCATCTCTGGAGAGAAGGAATTCTCTGAATGCATTCAAGAGAGAGCTGGATAGAGCTCTTAAGGATAGCGGACTCAGGGGGTATGGGGAGAAAGCAGGAACGGGGTACTGATTGAGAATGATCAGCCATACATTGAATGGCGGTGCTGGCTCGAAGGGCCGAATGGCCTCCTCCTGCACCAATTGTCTATTGTCTATTGAATGGGTGACTTTTCAGGTCGAGACCCTTCTTCGGACTGAGAGTCAGGTGAGAGGGAGCCGAGATATGGAAGGGCAGGATGTGCATTTTATCTTATGATCTTACCGACTTGTGTAAGAGCAGGTTCAGCAGACTGCACCTCTCCACTGCCATCCTTATCCCACAAGATACTCCGCGTCAGGCTAATTAGATTCTGAACTCCACTGTGCTAACAATATAACTGAGCTGAGTTAGATCTTGTCCGCACGGCAATCTCGAGGGCTAGCTTCTTCGACAGCAAGCCACAACAGTAGCTAATCAACAATTAGGTCAACAGCTTTGAATTGCTGTTCACAATTTTATCATCATCATTCACAAAAATGCTGGGAAAATTAACTCATCAGTTCACAGCTTAGCCCTTATTAGATGATGATGAGACTTCAAAAACACTTTTTCTCTAAAGCTCTTAGGCTGTGGCTTGTGAAAGGTGCACGTTCGATAATCATAAGCTCATAAGGTCACAAGTGAGAGGAACAGAATTGGGCCATTCGGCCCATCAAGTCTATTCTGCCACTCAAACATTGGCTGATCAATCTCTCCCTCCTAACCTCATTCTCCTGCCTTCTCCCCATAACCCCTGACACCCATGCTTATCAAGAATCTATCTATCTCTGCCGTAAAAATATCCACTGACTTGGCCTTCACAGCCTTCTGTGGCAAATAATTCCACAGATTACCCACCAACTCATGCAATGTAGGCTTTGCAATGTGATACATTTACCCAGAACAACAAAAACAACAATTTGCATTTACAAATGTTGAAGGTGCTCTATAAAACCAGCATAATTATGGGTTCCTGTATATGCACATTCCTTGTATATGCACATACTTGGCCAATAAACTTGGTCATTCATTCATTTATTTGGTTTCAGTTAAGCGGTGTGAAAGGGGGAACCCAAGGTAGAAATGTATCATCCAGTCGTTTGGAATCTGGAAAGGCTCTGCGGAGAGTAGTGCGTTCGGCTGAACGCACCATGGGAACTACACTCGCCCCCCTGCAGGACCTATACATCAGGAGGTGCAGATCCAGAGCCAGCAACATTATGGGGGACCCCTACCACCCCAGCAACGGACTGTTCCAGCTGCTACGGTCAGGCAAACGCCTCCGCTATCACGCTGCGAAAACAGAGAGGATGAGACGAATGTTTCTTCCCACAGGCCATCAGGACTGTTAACTCTCATATCACCAGGGACTAATTTAATTTACTGTATTAATTTATTTTTTGTGTTGAAAATTGTTTTTCTATTCTGTTTTGTAGTTTAGCACAATCCGCAGGCGTTGCCACTTTCATTTCACTGCACATCTTGTAGATGTATGTGACAAATAAAGTTGACTTGACTTGACTTGACTTGGAACACACTGCCTGAGAGCATAGTGTCTGGTGGAGGCAGCTAATATCAAGACAAGCTCTTGAGAAGGCCATCGTCCAAGCGCTGGTAAACAGGGCGAATGTTCACAGGTACTTAATAACTGGCATGAATATGGTGGATAACAGGGCTTGTTCAGTTTAGTTTAGAGATACAGCGCGGAAACAGGTCCTTCGGCCCACCGAGTCCACACCGACCAGTGATCCCCACACATTAACACTACCCTACACACACTAGGGACAATTTTACATTTATACCAAGCCAATTAACCTACAAACCTGAATGTCTTTGGAGTGCGGGAGGAAACCGGAACACCCGTAGAAAACCCACGCAGGTCACAGGGAGAATGTACAAACAGCACCTGGAGTCAGTATCGAACCTGGGTCGTTTGCGCTGTCAGGCAGTAGCTCTACCTCTGCCACCCTTCTTCACTGTACAACTCTGGGGCATGCTATTTAAACAAAATTATTCCATAGCTTTCAGCTTTTTAAAACACATTCATTTCTAAACCCTTGAACTACCATATCATATTGATGTTCAAAGTTCCTCAAATCAAATAATCTGACAATCCACATTTTAATTTTAAACTCCCACTTCCATTTGTGTGTTGCTAATCTCAAATTATTTGATGACAGTACAAATGAACGACTGTGAATCACTAGGGTCATTAACACGCAACCACACAAGTGACGCAATACTCTCCTCTTTATGGTGAATATTAAACAAAACTGATAGCAAAGGAGATCAATCTTCATATCATATGAAACGGATGAGGCGTGCCAAGTTTCCCAGCAAGCCAAACCAAAACTCCACGCAAGTAATTCAACTTTTGCTAACATCAAAATCTGCAAATCCCTACTACTGAAGAAAAGACACAAAATGCTGGAGTCACTCAGTGGGTCAGGCAGCATCCCTAGAGAACATGGAGGTGATGTTTCGGGTCAGGACCCTTCAAAACCCTACTATTACTCTAATGAAACGAAAGCATGAATTCAAATCAATTCATATTACTTTTAATATTACTTGGACATAAGGCAACTCCCATCAAGTTATTAAAACATGCTCTTCCAGATATGATAACGAGGTTGGTTGCTGATGGTTCGCCAAAGCCTTTCAAGTAACCAAACAAAATGTCCTCAGGTATCTGCTTTTCTCTGCACCTCGGTACACGTGACAATAAACTAAACAAAACTAAAGCTGCCCCAGACTACACCCAAACATACCTGCCTCTACAACTCAATGGTGAGTGAACAGAAATGCTAACCATTACTGACACTTCCTCTTGGGAGGTAGGCACAAAATTCTTCAGACTGAAGAAGGGTCTCGACCTGAATCACCTATTCCTTCTCACCAGAGATGCTGCCTGGCCCGCTGAGTTACTCCAGCATTCTGTGTCTACCTTCGATTTAAACCAGCATCTGCAGTTCTTTCCTACACACTTCCTCTTGGGACTTGGGAGTGCTGGTGCACGATTCCCAAAAAGTCCATTTGCAAGTCGAATCGGTCGTAAGGAAGACAAATGCAACGTTAGCATTTATTTCGAGGGGACCAGAGTGCAAAAAAAACAGGGATGTAGTGCTGAGGCTTAATCGGGCACTGATCAGATCGCATTTGGAGTATTGTGAACAGCTTTGGGCCCCATATCTGAGAAAGGATCCGCTGTCGTTGAAGAGGTTTACGAGAATGATCCCAGGTATGATTGGGTTAATATATGATGAGCGTTGAAAGGCACTGGGCCTGGTCCATCGAGTCTATACACAATACAATACAATATATCAAGTGCGCCGGTGAGTAATGGAATTCAACTTCTGGTAGTCACGGGTCTCAGTGAGATAAGGAATCCAACCTCTGGTAGTCACGGGTCTCAGTGAGATAAGGTACTGACAAGTGACCTAGGGTAACCAAGTGAGTAGACAGCGCCTGCGTAATAAGGTATAGAATATTGAAATACACGCCCACTGGTGAGTGGAATCTAATTAACATGAACATGCGATGTATGTAACAGGGCGTAACGGTTAGATTGTGCACCTCATCCTCCTGATCCAATCAGGAGGGGAGGGAGGGGTAAGTGCGCCGGTCTAGGGGATATAAGGAACATGTGGAACTTGCCTCGGTGTGTCTCTGGAGTGAGAGGCACCTGGCTCTGCAGACTCGATAATAAAAGTTTGCTTGCTTCTAAGACTTTGTCCTCTTGAGTGGTGATTGTGAGCATACACTACATCTCACAATTGTCATTGTACAGGGGTACAATGTCTTTATTATCATTGTACCACCATTCAATCATGGTTGATTAATCTCTCCCTCTCATCCCCATTCTCCTGCCTTTGCCCCACAACCCATGACACCCGTACTAATCAAGAATCTATCTGTCTCCGCTTTAAACGGCCTCCGTTCATTCCCCTCTGACTAAAGAAACTCCTCATCATCTCCTTTCTAAAGTGACACCCTTTTATTCTGATGTTGTATCCTCAGGTTCTAGACTCTCCCACCAGTGGAAACATCCTTTCCACATCCACTCGATCCACGCATTTCAATATTCAGTAAGTTTCAATGTGGTCCCCCCTCACCTGTCTAAACTCCAGCAAGTAGAGGATTGTTAATGTACTAATCTGTGCACCGAAACACTGATCATCACCAAGAATTTCCCTTCTAGTTATGTACAGACATCTGGCAATGCAGCTCAAGTTTGGAAGTGCAGGGGCACTGTTGCAAATCAAGATACAAATCAAAATATGTAACCCATTCTCCCCAAGCTCACCTTAGGTTCTTTAGTACCTTCTCCAATTTGAATTCGGATAGATATTTGATGACTGCTCCCAAACAGGAAACAACAGGCATCTTCAAAGTTAATAAGGTGGATAATTGTCGTGATTCTGCAAAACAAAATGCATCTCTTCAGTATAGTGGCACATGACAACTCATGGCGCTGAACATCAGCCGAGTACATGGTGGCACAGTGGTACAGCGGTAGAGCTGCTGCCTTACAGCGCCAGAGACCCGGTTTCGATCCTGACTACGGGTGCTGCTTATACGGAGTTTGTACGTTCTCCCCGTGACCTGCATGGGTTTTCTCCGAGATCTTCGGTTTCCTCCAACACTCCAAAGACGTATGGGTTTGTAGGTTAATTGGCTTGGTATAAATGTAGATTGTCTCCAGTGTGTGTAGGATAGTGCTCGTGTATGGGGGAAAAAAATCGCTGGTCGGTGCGGATTCGATGGGCCAGTGGGCCTGTTTCCGTGCTGTATCTCTAAACTAAATCTCTAAAATAAACTGGGCGGCACAGCGGTAGAGTTACTGCTTTACAGCGCTTGCAGCGCCAGAGACCCGGGTTTGATCCTGACTCTGTGCGCCGTCTGTACGGAGTTTGTACGTTCTCCCAGTGACCTGCGTGGGTTTTCTTCGAGATCTTCGGTTTCCTCCCACACTCCAAAGACGTACAGGTTTGAAGGTTAATTGGTTTGGTATAAGTGTAAAAATTGGCCCTAATGCGTGTGTAGGATAGTATTAATGTGCGGGGATCACTGGTCGGCGCGGCCACTGTGGGCCAAAGGGCCTGTTTTCACGCTGTATCTCTATACTACATCTCTAAACCAGCAGGTGGGGCGGGGGGGGGGGGCACGTGTGGCGGCAGGCAGTAGAGAGGACTATTCAGTACCTTTGTAGCTTTGTCGGCACCAACACGTGCGTGCAAAACAAAGCATCTCACTGTACCTAGGTACATGTGGCAATAAAGTATAATTCATTCATGTCCAGTAGTTACTTGTTATAGTCTCTTGCCCAGAGTAGGTGAATCGAGGACCAGAGGGCATATGTTTAAGGTGAAGAGGAAACAATTTAATAGGAATCTGAGGGGTAATGTTTTCATACAATGGATGGTGGGTGCATGGAACAAGCTGACAGTTGAGGCTGGGACTATCCTAACATTTAAGAAACAGTTAACAGGTACGTGGATAGGACAGGTTTGGAGGGATATGGACCAAACTCGGGCAGGTGGGACTAGTCAAGATGGGACATTTATTCTCAAAATGCTGGAGTAACTCAGCAGGTCAGGCAGCATCTCAGGAGAGAAGGAATGGGTGACGTTTCGGGTCGAGACCCTTCTTCAGCGTAGATGGGACATGTTGACCGGTGTGGGCAAGTTGGGCCGAAGGGCCCGTTTCCTTGAACCACAAAAGATTCAAATCTAATCCACCAAGTGCAACTTCAACACCATTGGGATGCATGAAGCTGGCCATTTCCCCACCAACTCTGAATGGAGCCATCAATGTTCCACACTTGCAGGCGAGGATGTGCCGTGCCACAAGTCCAGAGGCTGCGCCACATGTCCAGGTAAGCCAAACAGCTGTTTGTTGGACTCCGCTGAAGTCCACCAGAGGGTCAATTAAACCAGGATGGGCCGAAGGGCCTAATTCTACTCCTATGACCTTAGGATCAAACCAAGGAGCCCGCCTCTGCAACCCAATGCCAACTAGACCTGGTACAAGATTGGAAACACGTTTCATTTGGATTGGAAATCCTAGCATGGGGATTGGCAAGATGAAAGGTCACACCAGTTTTAGAATAATCAGCCTGAAGAAGGGTCCCAACCTAAAAAGCCATCAATTCATGTTCTCCAGAGATGCTGCCTGACCCGCTGAGTTAGTAAAGCATTTTGAGCCCTTTATTTGTAAACCAGAATCTGTAGTTCCTTGTAATATAATGTACATATAATATATCCTGGTGTTTTTAATTATTGTTTCAATGTACAGAGATACAGCGCGGAAACAGGCCCTTCAGCCCATCAAGTCCTCGCTGACCAGCAATCCCCATAGACTAATACTATCCTATACACGAGAGACAACTTTAACCGAAGCAAATTAACGTACAAACCTGCACGTCTTTGGAGTGTGGAAGCAAAAAGGAGCACCGGAGAAATCCCACGCAGGTCACAGGGAGAACATACAAACTCCGTACAGACAGCATCCGTAGTTATGATCAAACCTGGGTCTCTGGCGCTGTAAGGCAGCAACTCTACTGCTGCGCTACCATGGCTTTTAAAAAGCTTTTTAAAAAATGTGCAAAATGTCTCTGTAATCAGAGACTAAAAACTCCCACAAAGCCTTCAGTACTCTGAAAGTCAAGGTACCATCCCCTCGAAATGAAAACAATTATCTAAAGCCAGCATAGACTTAGCAGCAACTGCTGATCTAGGAAGCTTGATGAAAAAAAAGATTTAAGAAATGTTATATGTTAAAAAGAAAGAAATGTACAAAATTGAAACAAGGACCTGCAGATGCTGGTTTACAAAAAAGGACAAAGTGCTGGAATAACTCTCAATAGACAATAGACAATAGGTGCAGGGGGAGGCCATTCGGCCCTTCGAGCCAGCACCGCCATTCAATGTGATCATGGCTGATCATTCTCAATTAGTACCCCGTTCCTGCCTTCTCCCCATACCCCCTGACTCCGCTATCCTTAAGAGTTCTATCTAGCTCTCTCTTGAATGCATTCAGAGAATTGGCTTCCACTGCCTTCTGACGCAGAGAATTCCACAGATTCACAACTCTATGACTGAAAACGTTTTTCCTCATCTCAGTTCTAAATGGCCTACCCCTTATTCTTAAAACTGTGGCCCCTTGTTCTGGACTCCCCCAACATTGGGAACATGTTTCCTGCCTCTAACATGTCCAACCCCTTAATAATCTTATACGTTTCGATAAGATCTCCTTTCATCCTTCTAAATTCCAGTGTATACAAGCCTAGTCGCTCCAGTCTTTCAACATTCTTCAAAGATGCTCCAGTCTTTCAACATAGTTCTCAACGAACTAACAATGATCTATTCAACATTGTCCTTGATCTGCATTCCCTTTGTCCTGTTTTCACAGCTTACACTTCCTTATCTACACAGTTCCTGATCCATGTACCGCCCACTCCCCTGACATCAGTCTGAAGAAGGGTCTCGACCTGAAACGTCACCCATTACTTCTCTCCCGAGATGCTGCCCGACCTGCTGAGTTACTCCAGCATTTTGTGTCTTTCTGGAATAACTCAGCAGGTCAGGTTGTATCGCAGGAGAACAAGGATAGGCGACATTTCAGGTCGGGACTTCTTCTGACTGACAGGAGTCCGCAATGAGATTAGAAAGTGTATCTTAAATCCACAAATTACCTAAACATTTCCATCAAAGTTTCAAAATGTTCACGCCTCTTGCCTGATATTTTTGCTATCAGTCCCATACATGCACATCAAGAGAAAAAACTCACTTGCATCCTCCATCAGGGTTCTCTGGTGATTGGAAAATGCATGTGTAGGACATTTGGAGCCTGCTTATTTTGCAAGCAGAATTCCAGCAGAAATGCAACAAATGCTCACGGCTGCAATGGGCCTCTGTGGCCAGCTGCAGTTGGGACTGCAAAATGGCGCCAAAATGGCGGCCCTTGCATATGGACTCGGTGGGCTGCTCACTACATACTGTACTGACCAGGGGGATTGTGTTATTGATCTGTGTGCAAAAAATGTATTTCACTGTACCTGGTACACGTGACAATAAAGAAACCATTGACCATTGCTGCCTACCTCCCAGCAAAGAACTACCGACAGCATCCACAATGCTGTGCAGATAGAATTAAAGGACGTTCTTTCAGGAAGGAGATGAGGAGAAATTTCTTTAATCAGATGGCGGTGAATCTGTGGAATTCTTTGCCACAGAAGGCTGTGGAGGCCAAGTCAGCAGAAATTTTTAAGGCAGAGATAGACAGATTACTTGATTAGTACAGGTGTCAGGGGTTATGGGTAGAAGGCAGGAGAATGGGGTGAGGAGGGAGAGATAGATCAGCCATGATTGAATGACAGAGTAGACTTGATGGGCCAAATGGCCTAATTCTGCTCCTACCACTTGTGCCCATATATATCCATTGCATAAGGAAATTAAATCAGAGGCTAACAGAGACTGTCATTGGCCTGCACAACCCAAATAATCATGTAATGATGTAGCTTTTCAATATAATCAAGTGGATGTTTCAGGGAGCAATTAGATGTAAAGCACACTACTCTTAGACTGGGTCATGTGTAAGGATTGTAGCCTACCTTCCCTAAATGGACACCAGTGAACTAACAGAGCTTTCACAACAAACAAATTGTATTGCCATCACTGTTAATCACTATCTTTAAAGACTCGATTATTGAAGTTTCTTAATTTAAGTTATCAAGTTCTCATGGTGAAATTCAAACCCGTGCTTTTGAATTGCTGATATTCTCGGTGATTTAACCCAACTTGACCACTGCAACACTGTACCTGAAAGATCAGAAGCTCCGGGGGCATAGAACTCAGAGACTAGTTGGAAAGCATTTGTGTACTCAAAATGGAATTTGTCCATCCGCTCGACACGAATTCTGTCATCACCCAAGCTGAAAGGAAACAAAAATGGCCATGGACAACGCTTTTCAATCAATTATACAATTTTAAATATATACATTTGCACGAAGAAGCACGAGTGTTTTAAGAACACAAGAAATCATCACCAACTGTGCAAAGCAATTCTTGGATCAGAAAAGGACATAAAGTGCTGGAGTCATTCTGCGGGTCAGACAGCATCTCTGGAGATCATTGAAACGCGAGAAGGGTCTCAACCCACATCGTCACCAACCCTTGCTCTTCAGAAGGGTCTCAACCCAAAACGTCACCCATCCATGTTCCCCAGAGTTGCTTCTTGGCCTGCTGAGTTACACCAGCACTCGGTGTTCTTTTACAGATCAAGCAGCATCAACAGTTCCTTGTTTACACATTCTTGGATCAAGTATGAAAAAGTTCAAAAGTCTCCGTCACTTTTTGAAACTTCACTTTTTGCTTAGAGACTTAATTCTCTTGGACGGTTCATCGCAAACTGAGACAATCTCAGCATCCAGAATTAGATCTGCTCAAATATTAAAAGCCAATTTGAAATTAAATCAACACATTCAGTCCTGTCATTAAAAGCAGAACTGAAATGTTGCCATGGTTTCCTTAAAATCCAGCTAATTAACTGTCTGTCTCCACCAATGAAAGTGCCTGATCTATCTGCAGTTACAAACATCTGAATGTGCACACTGCCAGGAAAACAGAAAAGCTCTCCAAAATAAAAGATATTCAAAAACAATACGCCACTCGTGAAAAATCGTTTGGACTGAAGTATTACTTTACATAATAGGCCCATTTAACATAAAAGGCCATTTTAAATAATATCATATTATTCATAATGTAAATAGGATTCACTGTCACCTCTTGTTAAGGCGGAAATTAAAATCCCGGGTGGCATCAGAATAACAAGAGGGTATAAAATGCACGAATTTACAGCCTGGCTTGTTGATCATAAATTGCCCTTTGCTGTCGGCTTGTACCATAGCTTTGCAACATCTCCCAACCAGTTGAATGACAAATAAACCAGATAGCAAGGACAGCTCCCAGCTGATGAGAAGTGATAAAAGGTCAAGTGAAGAAATTATATCTTGCAATTTCAGTGAGACAACCTGCCACATTGTACATGAAAAGTTAATGCTGCCCTTTCATGTTTCCCTATTCCATTATCATTGATTTCCCAAAATCAACAATGAACAATTGTTGAGCGAGATCAGTGGATAATAGTCAATTCTTTTCGTTTTCAGTCATAAATATTGAGAGGATCTAAAAAAAAAAAAGACTCGAGTGCTGGAATATCACCTTGAAATGGCATTGCAAGAAGCCTTGAAAAACACTTGATCTCCCAACAGATAACCAACCACAGTCACAGCACTGCATCAGGCAATGGTAAAGAAAATTATCCACTTCTGAAGTTATTCTCCAGGTGTTGCTTGCAGTTTTCCCATTCTTTTTAATTACCTGCAATTCGCACGAGTCAAAGTTATGGAAATAAATAATATTCCTCCATTCAGAAGGTCATGGTGGGGTCAATACTAAAATAAAATTCAAGTTTCCAGCCGATGAACTTGAGAAGCAAAAACAGACCATGTGACAGAGAACTTACATGGATAGGACAGGTTTGGAGGGATATGGACCAAGCGCATGCAGGTGGGACTAGTGTAGTTGGGACATGTTGGCCGGTGTGGGCAAGTTGGGTCGAAGGGCCTGTTTCCACACTCTATCACTCCTCCTGGTGTCTTTCTTCCACAGTGGCAACAGAAAACACTGAAATAGTCAGCTCCAATTTAAAGTTGCAGAGTGCAAGTGCAAAATTGCAAAGTTTAGAATCTGTTTTCTTTCCTTACACATACGCGCCTCCACTCTTTCCGTTAAATTTTGTCCGAGTTAAGAATGTGAAATTTGCCCGGTCAATTTTAAAAAAGCTTAGCAGCAGCAGCTCAGATGCTGAAGAAAATAACCCATCAGTAAAGGATCAATGCATCCGAGCAAATTCAACATACTCCAAATGCTGGATTTTTTTTTTTAGATTTTAGATTTTACTGCACATTTGCAGTAAATTAACTGCCTGTTAATGCTGCATTTTTTTTTAGATTTTAGATTTTACTGCAAATTTCAAAATCCAGGTACAGCAAGCAGCACTGTACTTCTGGGCCAGATTACTAGACAATAGACAATAGACAATAGGTGCAGGAGGAGGCCATTCGGCCCTTCGAACCAGCACTGCCATTCAATGTGATCATGGCTGATCATTCTCAATCAGTACCCCGTTCCTGCCTTCTCCCCATACCCCCTGACTCCGCTATCCTTAAGAGCTCTATCTAGCTCTCCCTTGAATGCATTCAGAGAATTGGCCTCCACTGCCTTCTGAGGCAGAGAATTCCACAAATTCACAACTCTCTGACTGAAAAAGTTTTTCCTCATCTCAGTTCTAAATGGCCTACCCCTTATTCTTAAACTGTGGCCCCTTGTCCTGGACTCCCCCAACATTGGGAACATGTTTCCCGCCTCTAACGTGTCCAACCCCTTAATAATCTTATACGTTTCAATAAGATCTCCTCTCATCCTTCTAAAATCAAGTCCAAGCCTTTAAAAGGTGTGGCTGAGTTAAAACCATCAGAAACACACACAAATAATTACAACAGGTCCGTACAATAAGTGAAATACCGAAATTAAATTTATTTCATCTCATATATTATGAAGAATTAATGTTCAAAAATGTTCCTCATCTCCCAAGGTGTACTTGTGAGGTAAAGGAAGCCGAGTGGCACAACGTTCTCTGAAGAAGGGTCAAGCCATTTGGGTCGAGACTCAAAGAAGGGTCTCAACCCGAAGTGTCACCCTTTCCTTCTCTCGAAAGAAAGAGATGCTGCCTGTCCCGCTGGGTTACTCCAGTATTCTGAGTCTATCTTCACTGTGAAGCAACATCTGCAGTTCCTTCCCAGACATTCCCACTTGGGCCCCTGCTGCTCGTGAGCAGGTTAAACCACCGTCTGCAGTACAGGCTTTACAGAATCCATTATGCCGATGGAAAGTGTGCAGACATCACAGCTACCGGTTCACTGCTCCATTCTTGCAGGCTATTGCCTGATCAATTAGTTGAGACACAAAAAAAGCAGCAAGTTCACCCTGCGGAAATGGTTAATGGTATCAGTCACGCACGTAAAACAAAATAACGCCTTCAGCGAGCAAGATATTGTGAAAAGCAGAACAGGTGGCGTTTCTTGGAAATCTAAAGCTGGGCTTAATCTCCATTTCCATGACTACATGTAATTTAACTGGGAATTTAAACTCAGTTGGAAGTTAATGTTATGAGCTTGCCAGGAAGAACTCAGTGATCTGATCCAGACAAGCAGAACCCAGAGAGTGGCAAAAACATGCCCTTTCAGAGCAATTAATGCCACCTTGCTCCTTCCCCACCTACGATACTTCAGACCAGAATGTCAGGCTATACAAGGTTATACAAATTATTTTTGTTATTATTATTAGCTGGGGTTTTCAGGGGACATGGTCGAGTTGTACCGGTGCAGTGGTAGAGTTGCTGCCTTACAACGCCAGAGACTCGCGTTCGATCCCGACTACGGGCATTGTCTGTACAGAGTCTGTATGTCCTCCCTGTGTCTGTGTGGGTTTTCTCTGGGTGCTCTGGTTTGCTGCCACACTAAAAAGGTTCATTGGCTTCGTCAAGTTGCAAAAACAAAATTGTCTCCGGTGTGTTTAGGATAGTGTTCGTGCACGGGGTGATCGCTGGTCGGCACGGACTCGGTGGGATGAAGGGCCTGTTTCCCTGCTATATCACTAAAGTCCAAAGTCAAGTCTGAAGACTCCAGAACTTCAGGCCCCGGATAAGCTAGACACTGATAAAGTGAAAAGGGAATTCAAGGGAAAAAGAAGAACAGACACAAAAAGCTGGAGTAACTCAGTGTGTCTGGAGAGAAAGAATGGGAGACGTTTTGGGTCAAGACCCTTCTTCAGCTACAGAAGGACAGATCGGATAAGATGTGGAACTTGTTACTGCACAAAAAAAAAATCACTCAGGTTAACTGGCATTATACATTAATTTAGTGGGAAGTTAGACACAGAATGGAATAGAATTATACTTTGATGGAGTTAGTGAGGGGTGAGAAGGGCATAGTGGGATCATGTGAAATACAAGAACATGTAACATCATCACCATTCAGAGACCCCCAACATCCCTTCTAGGACTGGGAGAGGGGTCAACGTACAACTCCTCCAACCTCATCTACAGCCTTCAGTGTTCTCCATGTGACCTCCTCCACATTGGCGAGACCAAGCGCTCACTAGCAACCACCATAGAACACTGGCTCTATGTCCTCTAGGGCCAGCTCAGACTCCTGGTTGCTACCATTTTACTTTCTCTTCCCATTCTCATGTCAATCCATCCGTGCTCAGCCTCCTCCACTGCCAGAATGAGGCCACAGGCAAACTGGAAGAGCAGCACCTCGTATCCAGCTTTGTAGCCGACAATCCATACTGTGTACGGAATATCCAACCTATATGGCATGAACATTGATTTGTCCCAATTCAGGTACACCAACCCCTTCTCATTCGCTCAGCTTCTGCTCACCAGCCCGCCCCCCCCTCCCCCTTCCCCCCATCCATGGCAAGTAGATACTTTCTCCTCCATCCGCTCATAGCCCATACCTCTATACTCCATATTCCCCATTTGTATTTCACCATCCCTCTCCCCTGATCCCCCTGTGGTTTGACATTTCACTCCCCATCTTCCTTATCAGATTGCACCCTTTTCAACCATTTGGCTTCTCCTCTTACCACCTCCATCCTCCTTCTCCCCCCCCCCCTACACCCCCACCTGACTCATCCCCCAAAATCAATGCTTCCAGCCCTGGATCCACTTGCTAGCTCTCGCCGCTCCCCTCACCTCTTTTACCACCTATCTCCCCTCTAGTCCATCAGTCTGAAGAAGGTTCCATTCCCCTCCATGAATGCAGTCTAATCCAGCAGTTGGTTTTTTTGCTGAAGATTTCAGCATCTGCATGGTCATGCCACTCGCAACGTGTTGGACTCATGACCAGTTTCCATGCCGTAAGCATTTTGCAACACGTTTACAAAAAATGTACATACGAAAATACACGGATCACTGTTTGACTGTATGTATATCTATATACTAAAACTCTCGTTTGTTATCTTGTTTGTGACTGAACTTCAGCCAAAACGGTACAGGATAGCGCGACAATTTCAGGCCCACCTTACTCACCATTGTCACTTTAGTGATAATGCAAGTAGTTTTATTGAAATCTGTCTTATATTTTTAAAGTTATTCACATTTTAAAGTTTAAAAGGAGGGGAGGGGGAAGGGGAGGAGAGAGGGAGGGGGGAAAGGGGGAGTGGGGGAGAAGGGAGAGGGGAGGGGGGGGGTTGAGGAGAGAGGGGAGGGGGTGGGAGGACAGGGTGCTGCACCAATGCAGGAGAGGTTTGGGCCCAATGGGTTCACTTGGTCTAGTCTATATACTAAAACTCTCGTTTGTTATCTTGCTTGTGACTGAACTTCAGCCAAAACGGTACACGATAGCGTGACAACTTTAGGCCCACCTTACTCACCATTGTCACTTTAGTGATAATGCAAGTAGTTTTATTGAAATCTCTGTTATATTTTTTAAGTTATTCACATTTTAAAGTTTAAAAGGAGGGGAGGGGGAGGGGAGGAGGGAGTGGGGGAGAAGAGGGAGGGGAGGGAGGGGAGGTTGAGGAGAGAGGGGAGGGGGTGGGAGGACAGGGTGCTGCACCAATGCAGGAGAGGTTTGGGCCCAACGGGTCCACTTTGTCCGGTATTTTTTTAAACTTCAGGAACTCCTTCGCACATAACATGCAGAATAACTAAATCTTGGGAAATATTTCATGCATTCTCATTCAGACTCTACTTAAACGAACATGAACCTTCCATTTTCCTTTGGAATTCCTACGTAGACTGCAACCTTACTTTACTTACACATCATTGTACTCTCTGCACCACTTTCCTCATTCCGAATTAATTGACGGCATTCCTAAAACATCTGGCGGTTGCTCGTACAAATTTTATATAACAGTCTTTGATCCATTGACAAGAGAACAGGAAGGCAAAATTTGTAATTTTATTTAAGAGTCTGAATTTATGCCAACTCCTACATTTTCCATCCAACAAAAGCTTTTCACTGTACCTCGGTACACGTGGCAATAAACCGAACTTAAGGTAAACTCAAACTGATTACCAACCCTCCTCTCCACTGCCTAAGTTTATATTTATCCTCCACCTTGCAGGTGCTAAAAATGGTTCTATATTTACACACACATTGTCTGACACTTAATTTGCACAAAGACATCAAAGCGCTTGCAAGCTGCTGCCTCTCACCCCCCTCTCACCCCCCTCTCACCCCCCTCTCACCCCCCTCTCACCCCCCTCTCACCTCCCTCCCCCCCCCCCCCCCCACCACTCCGAAACCCTCTCCTGAAAACAGCTTGTTCCCCACGCAGAAGCACAGAATTCATTACCTGATCAACGCTGCACAATCTAATTTGCTCTCAAGTTTGCAGCCAACACCACCGTGGTGGGCTGCATCATGGACAACGGTGAGATGGAATACAAGGAGGAGATGAGAGAACTTAGCAACTTAGTGTCAGGACAATCATCTCTCCCTCAATGTCAGCAAGACGGAGGAGCACGTCATCAACTTCAGGAAGCATGGTGGAGTGCAAGCTCCAATCAGCATTGTGTAGGAAGGAACTGCAGATGCTGGTTTAAACTGAAGGTCGACACAATATGCTGGAGTAACTAAGCGGGACAGGCGGCATCTCCCGAGAGAGAGAGAGAGAGAGAGAGAGAGAGAGAGAGAGAGAGAGAGAGAGAGAGAGAGAGAGAGAGAGAGAGAGAGAGAGAGAGAGAGAGAGAGAGAGAGAGAGAAGGAATGGGTGGCGTTTCGGGTCGAGACCCTTCTTCAGATGGAATCAGCATTAATGGTGCCAAATTGGAAATGGTTGAGACCTTAAAGTTCCTTGGTATCACAAAATGCTGGAGTAACTCAGCAGGTCAGGCAGCATCTAGGAGAGAGAGAATGGGTGACGTTTTGGGTCGAGATCCTTCTTCAGACTGAACTAAACTGACTAAACTTCAGACTAATCGAAGGTATCACAAAATGCTGGAGTAACTCAGCAGGTCAGGGGGCATCGAGGAGAGAGGGAATGGGTGACGTTTCGGGTCGAGACCCTTCTTCAGACTTCCCGGCTCCCATCCGGAAGAAGATACATATGCTTAATAAAAAGTTAAATAGTATTTAATATTAAAAGGACAGTATAAAGGGTAAAAAAATTGGCAGAGTAATCTAAGTCTAGCAGGCGGCACGGTGGCGCAGCGGTGGAGTTACTGCCTTTCAGTGCCAGAGACCCGGGTTCGATCCTGACCAAGGGTGCTGTCTGTACGGAGTTTGTACATTCTCCCCATGAATTGCGTGGGTTTTCTCAGAGATCTTCGGTTTCCTCCCACACTCCAAAGACGTACAGGTTTGTAAGTTAATTGGCTTGGTATAAATGTAAATTATCCCTACTGTGTGTAGGATAGTTAGTGTGCGCTGGTCGGTGCAGACTCGATGGGCCGAAGGGCCCGTTTCCACACTGTATCGCTAAACTAAACCAAGTCACAAATTCTGCATCAGTCATCTATCTTAATCAGTCATGGAATAGTTTAAAATTAATACTAGTTTCTGCCAACCCATGTCCAAATTAAAAACTAAGCAAAATAGCAACTTGTTCATTCTTGTCCAGTCAGTTATCACACAGACTCACTTGGCAGTTAACTGGGAAACACAATTGCAGAATCCTACAAAGAAGCTATGATGGAGTTTTTAAAAAAAATCATTTCAGCCTTTATTTAGCTTTATAACTTTCAATCCAATTAGGAGATACTTATCTGGCTCCTCTTTTTCAACTTAAGGACATTCGTGATGAGCAGGTGTGAAGATTGCGCGGAAAACAGTAAAGTGGATAAACCTAGGGTCATGCTCGGAGACACGTAATTATGCCTTACCCACATCTTCTCAATTACATTCATAAATTGCCTCTTCACACCAACATGATTTAAATATCCTGGCATGCTGATGAACCCTTTTAGAGATCAAGGGATCATTGCACATACATTATTATTATTTTTTTAAATCAAAAAATACTTTATTCAAGTAATAAATATCACTTACAAAACATCTTTTTTAACAAGCCCATCCGACATTTCCGGAGGTTACACATTCGATACAGGCATTCACTTAGACATTTACTTACATTTACAGACATTAACCCAGTATCCCTTATTTGGAGGGGCGTCTCCACCACACACTGCCCCCCATGTCCAGCAGCGGAAGGGCCCTAGACTGTGGTCCTCCCCCACAGGGCCTTGGCGTTGGCTGCACCAAGCTTCAGTGCGTCCCTCAGCACGATTCATTCCGAGCAGCTCCGTCACAGAGGACTCTGTGATCTACGGACTGTTCCCAGGGACGCATTCGGAGACCGACATCGAGTGCTGCTGGAAGGTCATCAACTCGGTGAAAGACGCTCTTTGGTCTGCCCGAGCTTTGTTGGCCTCCCAGCGGAGTGAGATGTCCGTCAAGGAATGTTGCCGACTGGCCCGCTGCAGACTGCAGGAGTACGTGCTGAGGGACGCATTGCACATACAGTATGCAAACCTAATTGCCCTGGAGTAAACGGTGGCAAATTGCCTTCTTGAACTGCCATGTCCTCTTGCTGAAGATACTCCTGTTGGAGAGCGTGCTCCAGAATTTAGACCCAGCATTACATTTCCAATTGAGAATGCTCTGAGAGGGGAACCTGTCAGTGGTGGTGTTCCCATGTCCCTGCCGCCCTTGCTGGAAGAGGTTGCAGGTCTGGGAGAACGAGCTTCTGTAAGCAGCAGCTCATAAGTTCAAAAGTTCATAAGTGATAGGAGCAGAATTGGGCCATTCAGCCCATCAAGTCTACTCCGCCATTCAATCATGGCTGATTTATCTCTCTCTCTCAAACCCATTCTCCTGCTTTCTTCCCATAACCCCCGACACCCATACTAATCAAGAATCTGCCGATCTCCGCCTTAAAATATATCCATCGACTCTACATCCTTCTGAGGCAATGAATTCCATTCGTCTCCTTTCTAAAGGAACGTCCTTTTTTACGGGGGCTAAGGTCTCTGGTCCTAGACTCTCCAACTGGTGGTGACGTCCTCTCCATATCCACTCTAACCAGCCCTTTCACTATTCAGTAAGTTTCAATGAGGTTCCCTCTCATCCTAAACTTAGCGAGTGTAGGCCCAGTGTGTAGGAAGGAACTGCAGATACTGGTTAACACCGAAGACAGACACAAAATGCTGGAGTAACTCAGCAGGACAGGCAGCAACTCCGAATAGAAGGAAGGAGTGACGTTTCGGGTCGAGACCCTTCTTCAGACCCATGGGTCCAGTGCAATCAAATTCTCATATATTAACCCAATCATCCCTGAGTAAATCTCCTCTGGACCCTCATCCTTCCTCAGATATGGGGCCCCAAAACAGTTCACAATGTAGGTAGCGCACATTGCAACCATTGTACGCCTGTGACAGAAGGTATAAATGTTTTGTGCGCTAAGTGGGTGCAAAGCAGGTGGATTTGTTCGAGGTGGCGGTTGTAAACTAGCGCTCATCCAGACAAGTGGAGATTATTCCATCATAGAGTCGTACAGCTTGGAAACAGTCCATTTAGCCCAGCGAGTCCACATCAACTGTCAAGCACCCACTTGCATTAATATACGGTCATAAGTGAAGGGAATAGAATTAGCCAATTTGTCCCATCAAGTCTACTCCACCATTCAATCATGGCTGATCTATCTCTCCTAACCACATTCTCCTGCCTTCTCCCCATAACCCCTGACACCTGTGCTCATCAAGGATCTATCTATTTCTGCCTTAAAAAAATATCCATTGGCTTGGCCTCCACAGCCTTCTGTGGCAATATAATTTTATTCCACCCACATTCTCATTAGTTTCCCTCAGATTCTACCACTCATTTATAGTGGCCAATTACCCAGCCAACCCTACGGACTTCTGTACATGGGAAGAAACCAGAGAACATGGTAAACTATAGTGTCCGCAGAAAGTGCACACAAATGGCAAAGCAATATTGAAGGAAATCTAGTTTAAAGGCATTGACCAAGGAAGTCTGAAAACGGATCTGCTCGTCTTCAAAGTAGCACCGACATCTTACATTATCAGCCCCACTAGAAGTCAAAGGGGACTTTTTAAATTTATAGCATCTACGCCTCACCATTTAAAAGGATGAGCAATGTTTCACTGCAATCTTCTCCAAAGCAAATACAGTAGATCAGAGTTCAGTTTCGTTTAGAGATACAGCGTGGAAACAGACTCTTCGGCCCACCAGGTCCATGCCGACCAACGATCCCCGCATATTAATACTATCCTAAAACACACGCTTGGGACAATCTTTATATTTACCAAGCCAATCTACCTACAAACCTGTACGTCTTTGGAGGGTGAGAGGAAATCGAAGATCTCTGAGAAAGCTCACGTGTACAAACTCCATACAGACAGCACCAATTCTCTGAATACATTCAAGAGAGAGCTAGATAGAGCTCTTAAGGATAGCGGAGTCAGGGGGTATGGGGAGAAGGCAGGAACGGGGTACTGATTGAGATTGAGAATGTTCAGCCATGATCACATTGAATGGCGGTGCTGGCTCGAGGGGCCGAATGGCCTACTCCTGCACCTATTGTCTATTGTCACCCGTAGTCGGGATCGAACCCGGGTCTCCAGCGCTGCAAGTGCTGTAAGGCAACAGCTCTACCGCTGCGCCATCAACTCCTCTCCACGCCGGCTGGTATTAACGAATCATAAAATGAAAACCTATTCCATTCCCGAGAGAATGATCATATGTAAAGAAAAGAAAAATATGTCTGGAAGATGGATAAATTAGCATCAAGGGAAACCATTCTCAAAGCTCGAGAGCAACTTTAAACCTAGAAATATAGTAACCCGTCAACTCACAGATCTGCTGTGATCCAGTAAATGCTTTGGGAAACTTTGGCGTCCAATTTACGAAGCCATCTGTCTCTATAATGAATAGCCACACTGTGCGCACAGGTATAAAGTGTACTGATATACCTATTGGGCATTTTGCCCTGCCTTGGATTTATGACATTTTCCTTAATCAAACATTTTCCAGGAATGTATCCTTTTCAAGGAACTACTCTATCAATTCAGTTAAAGGTTAAAAGAGAAAAGCCATTTCCAATTAGTATTCTGTTTGTCTCTGCTCTCAATTTTTCAAATTACCATGGCAGAATGTCTGCTATAATTTAACCCTGTTGCGGGAATCACAGTTGCAGGACAAGAATTATATTGCTGTTCGATTAGTTGCCCATTTGCACATGATTAAAATAAATTATCTCAAGACATTGAAAAAGCAGCCAAATAGCTTATATCAGCCTAACCACATGTGCAATGTTTGAGTGTGTAGGAAGGAATTGCAGATGCTGGTTAACACTGATGATAGACACAAAATGCTGGAGTAACTCAGTGGGTCAGGCAGCATCAATGGAAAAAAGGAATAGGTGACTTTTCGGGTTGAGACCCTTCTTCAGAAGTCTGAAGAACTATTCCTTTTCCTATTCCTTTTCTCCAGAGATGCTGCCCGACCCACTGAGTTACTCCAGCATTTTGTGTGCAATGTTTGAGTTTAGTCTTCACTAGGGCCCAAGATTATTTACTCTACTGCCATCTTCTAACCACAAATCTAATCCCGGAGAATTGTACAGGGCTCTGGTGAGACCACATCTGGAGTATTGTGTGCAGTTTTGGTCTCCTAATTTGAGGAAGGACGTCCTTGCTATTGAGGCAGTGCAGTGTAGGTTCACGAGGTTAATCCCTGAGATGGCGAGACTGTCATATAAGGAAAGATTGGAAAGACTGGGCTTGTATTCACTGGAGTTTAGAAGGATGACAGGGGATCTTACAGAGACGTATAAAATTATAAAAGGATTGGACAAGCTAGATGCAGGAAAAATGTTCCCAATGTTGGGGGAGTCCAGAACCAGGGGCCACAGTCTAAGAATAAAGGGGAGACCATTTAAAACAGAGATGAGAAGAAACTTTTTCACCCAGAGTTGTGAATTTGTGGAATTCTCTGCCACAGAAGGCAGTGGAGGCCAATTCACTGGATGAATTTAAAAGAGAGTTAGATAGAGTTCTAGGGGCTAGTGGAGTCAAGGGATATGGGAAGAAGGCAGGCACAGGTTACTGATTGTGGATGATCAGCCATGATCAAAATGAATGTCGGTGCTGGCTCGAAGGGCCAAATGGCCTCCCCTGCACCTATTTTCTATGTTTCTATGTAATCTAGCTATACAAATACAACACCTCATTCTCAAATGACCCTTGTGGATCAAAAGACGGTGGATAACAACCCACACACAGCTTTCCCTTCATTTATTTTTCGTTTTAATTTAAAGATACAGGCCCTTCGGCCCACTGAGTCCATGCCGACCAGCAATCCCCACCCATTAACACTATCCTACACACACTAGGGACTATTTACAATTGTACCAAGCCAATTAACCTACAAACCTGAACATCTTTGGAGTGTGGGAGGAAACCGGAGATCCCGGAGAAAACCCACGCAGGTCACGGGGAGGACGTATAAACTCCTTAGAACCCGTAGTCAGGATCGAACCCGGGTCCCTGGCGCTGTAAGGCAGCAACTCCACTGCTCCATGTGCTCGGAGAAGCCAGGCATTCAAGAAGTCACAGCAATATTTAAGTAGAGAGTCAATACAAAGGAAATTAAAATATTATCCATTCTCAAACATGGTTCACGGAAACAACTTCAGTCTCCCAGCAACTATGTGGAAGTGTCCACATTAAGTCAAATCTTGATTAAGGTTTCCTGATGTTTTCCATTTATTAATCTGCTCGCACTGGTTTGCCTCACCAGAATCTCACGATGGGATTATGCTTCGGTGAGAGCAGTTTTTAAGGATTTATTTTGGTATATTGAGAAAGTGCAGATCAAAACCATATGGTATATTGTAGGTTTGGGTGTGTGGAGGGTGTCAGGGAAATGGGGACTGAGGGGAAGCAGGAAGCCACCATATAAATGTCTTCCAGAAAGAAACCAATTGCAGATGGCAATAATGAAAAAAGATGGGCAAGGTCGGGCCTACACCTCAGCAATAGGTTCAGAACTCAAAAGTTAACTTATAACCATATAAACCATATAAACCATATAACAATTACAGCACGGAAACAGGCCCGTTCGGCCCTACCAGTCCACGCCGACCACTTTCTCTGACCTAGTCTCATCTACCTGCTCTCAGACCATAACCCTCCAATCCCCTCCCATCCATATACCTATCCATTTACCCTTAAATAATAAAATCGAGCCTGCCTCCACCACCTCCACTGGAAGCCCATTCCACACAGCCACCACCCTCTGAGTAAAGAAGCTACCCCTCATGTTACCCCTAAACTTTTGTCCCTTAATTCTGGAGTTATGTGAAGGGTCTTCTGAGGGCAAGAACATAGAAGCAGTTAGAGAGAGACCCTGGCTGCCAGCCTCGTTTTTAAAGCCTAACAGCTTTGCAGACGGTCTAACAAAGACCCTTGCTAATCTTCGCTGCATCAAAAATTAAAGTGTCTTTTCTGCTTTTTGCTTAACCAAAAACAACAACTGTGATAGAGAGAAAGAGAGCATGGAAATAGGCCCCTCGACCAACCGATGTGTTGTCCAAGTCTTTCTGCCCGAGGATGCTGCTGCAAGCAAGATTTGCATTGTACCTGCTGTCTCACCGAGCGTGTGCACGTGACAATGAACTCGACACATAAGATTATTAAGGGGTTGGACACGTTAGAGGCAGGAAACATGTTCCCAATAGTTGGGGGAATCCAGAACCAGGGGCCACAGTTTAAGGATAAGGGGGTAGGCCATTTAGAACGGAGATGAGGAAAAACTTTTTCAGTCAGAGAGTTGTAAATCTGTGGAATACTCTGCCTCAGAAGGCAGTGGAGGCCAATTCTCTGGATGCTTTCAAGAGCGAGCTAGACAGAGCTCTTAAAGATAGCGGAGTCAGGGGGTATGGGGAGAAGGCAAGAACGGGGTACTGAATGTGAATGATCGGCCATGATCACATTGAATGGCGGTGCTGGCTAGAAGGGCCGAATGGCCTCCTCCTGCATCTATTGTCTATTGACTTGACTCAAGTCCACACCCATTATCAAGCATCCATTTTTACACTATCTCTACCCTAACCCTTCGCCCCTCGTTCCCATCATTTTTCTCCACACGCCTGTACACCAGGGACAATTTACAATGCTGAATTAACACAGCTGCCTGCATGAAGTGGGTGTTTGGGAGAAAACAAGAGAACCTGGAGGAATTCCACACGGACACAGGGAGAAAGAGCAAACTCCACATAGAGAGTACTGGAAGTCAGTACCGAGACTCATTTCTTCTGAAACTATTATTCAAATGAACAGCCCATGGAAACTAATATGCTTGCCTTAAAAACTCCGTTATCAGATTAAAATGGAACGATTAAATGGTCATCAGCGTCTCAAAATACGCACATCGGACAATAATCAGGCAAAGACAAAACAAAACATAACACCCTCTCGAAACCTCATAAGGTCATTAGGAATGGAGTAGAATTAGGCCATTCAGCCCATCAAGTCTACTCTGCCATTCAATCATGGCTGATCTATCTCTCCCTCCAAACCCCATTCTCCTGCCTTCTCCCCTCAACCTCTGACACCCGTACTAATCAACAACCTCATTGGCCCGTTCTCAGAGATTATAACGAATTGGGTTAAACAGGGATGGCCGGATGAAATACAGCACGAAGGAGACAACATCTTGCACTGTCATGCGCTTGTAAATCATGTCACGTTAGACATCGTGGAAGGACAGAAATGATGAGCCAAAGAATACCACTGGGCAAAAGACAAACTGCCGGAGGAACCCAGTGGGTCAGACAGCACCCGATGGAAAGGACAAATGGAGTTTCTGGTTAGGACCCTTTCTCAGACTTTCTGTTGGAAGGGTCCCGCCCCAAAACGTCCTCACGCCGTTCCCTCCACAGATGCTGCCTGACCTGCTGAGTTCCTCCAGCACTCTGCTGTATTGCTCAAGACTGCAGCACCTCCAGTTTCTTGTGTCTCCATAAAACCACTGGGCTTCACTACGGGACAACTAATAGAGCAGCTGCTTCAAGGCTCCAACGACCAAACACCAGTGCAGATTTCCATTGCTATCTGTGTGGAGTTTGCGCATTCTCCCTATGATTGCACGTGTTCCATGACCTCTCCCTTGCCCTGCTACCATGACCATATGTTTAAAAGCATTCCTTAACCCGAGTGGGATTGCATTTCATCTCATTTTGCACAGATTAATAGTTTTGTTTAGGTTAGATTAGTTTAGAGATACAGCGCTGAAACAGGCCCTTCGGCCCACCGGGTCTGCACCGACCAGCGATCCCCGCACATTAACACTATCCTACACACACTAGGGACAATTTACATTTATACCGAGCCAATTAACCAAAAAACCTGTACGTCTTTGGAGTGTGGGAGGAAACATAAGATTTTGGAGGAAACCCACGCAGGTCACGGAGAGAACGTACAAACTCCGTACAGATAGCACCCATCGTCAGGATCGAACCCAGGTCTCTGGTGCTGTAAGGCAGCAACTCTACAGCTGCACCACTGTGCTGCACAGGTGCAAGTTGTCCCCGGTGCAGGTGAGATAGGAATGTGCAGAGATTACAACCCTTGGAAAACTACGTGTGTGGTTGGGGTGGGGGAAGAGATTGTACTGCAGGTCAGTATAGACCAAATGGCTTCCTCCTCCTCTATCAAAAGGAAATATGTGAAAATTAGGCAAGGAACTATTGGTGTTGGGTGTATCCAAGATAGACTCAAAATGCTGGAGTACCTCAGCAGGACAGGCAGCATCTCTGCAGAGAAGGAATGGGTGACGGTTTCAGGTCGAGACCCTTCTTCAGATTCAGATATAATTTCAGTATCCAAGATATCCTTGCAATTTCTAGTTTACCCTTAACTACTTTCATAAGTTCATAAGTGATAGGAGAAGAATTAGGACATTCAGCCCATCAAGTCTACTCCGCCATTCAATCATGGCTGATCCAACCTTCTCTCCTAACCCCGTTTCCCTGCCTTCTCCCCATAACCCCTGACATCCGTACTAATCAAGAATCTATCTATCTCTGCCTTAAAAATATTCATTAACTTGGCTTCCGCAGCCGTCTGTGGCAATGAATTCCACAGATTCACCACCCTCGGACTTGTTGGTACCAAGTTGTCATTCCTCCCCACTTTTAAATTTATGTCTATTGTGAAATAACAGTACCTTGCCTGCAATTTTCAGTTTTAATCTTTCTTGCAACGACTTGTACATCTGTACGTTACCCCATTATACTCTCTGTTAAGGCACAGATAGATCAATTCTTAATTAGAACAGGGTTATGGGGAGAAGGCAGGAAAATGGGATTAGGAGGCAGAGATCAGCCATGATTGAATGGCAGAGTAGACTCGATGAGCCGAATGGCCAAATTCTACTCCTATAACTTGTGAACTTTTCCAGGAAGAATACTAAGGCAGATACAAAGGAGCACTGGTACAGTTCCCAGGATCTTTCAGTATCGTCCCAGGGCTTGGTGGTCTGGAAACATTCCTGGCGACAATTTAAAGAGAAGAGATTGTGGGATTGCTGCCCAGGACTGAGTGTACTGTTGGATGTTCCAGTTTCTGAAGATGGATATGGGCATGGCCTGGGATCCAGCAAATGCCACAAACAGCTTTGGAAGAACTGGAACGCCCAACTACTGCTGATTGAAGACCTTGCCAGAGATCTGGCGAGGGAACAAGATGTTGAAGATGCAGGATAGGGCAGCACGGTGGCGCAGTGGTAGAGTTGCTGCCTTACAGCGCCAGAGAGCTGAGTTCCATCCTGACTAAGGGTGCTGTCTGTACGTTGTCTCCGGTGACCAGCGTGGGTTTACTCCGGGTTCTCCACTCTCTTCCCATATTCCAAAGATGCACAGGTTTGTCGGTTAATTGGCTTGGTATAATTGTAAATTGTCCCTGGTGTGCGTAGGATAGTGTTAGTGTGCGGGAATCGCTGATCAGTGCGGACCCGGTCAGCCAAAGGGTCTGTTTCCACGCAGCATCTCTAAAACTAAAGACGTATTTTGCTTTATCAATCATGGTGTTTTAAAAGATTCACACAAGTTCACGTTATAGGAGTAGAATTAGGCCATTCGGTCCCTAGAGTCTGCTCCGCCATTCAATCATGACTGATCTCTGCCTCCTAATCCCATTTTCCTGCCTTCTCCCCATAACCCTTGACACCCGTCCTAATCAAGAAGTTGTCTATCTCTGCCTTAAAAATATCCACTGACTTGGCCTCAACAGCCCTCTGTGGCAATGAGTTCCACAGATTAACTACCCTCTGACCAAAGCAGTTCCTCCACACCTCCACTCTATCTATGCCTTTCATTATTCATCATATGCTAACCCACCCATTCCTGGAATCATTCATGTAAACCTCCTCTGGACCCTCTCCAGAGCCAGCGCATCCTTCCTCAGATATGGGGTCCAAATTTGCTCACAGTACTCCAAACGCCGCCTAAAAAAGTCTCAGACTATAATGTTCATGATATTGTTTCGAGACCCAACATGGAAAAACAGCTGAAGTATCAGGGAAGAGTGAACTTATCATCAGAGGAACAGCATTAGGGGCTGGGACTTTAATGATACAAATCCATGAAACCTGCCGCTGTGCACTCGCAAGAATCCACTGATGCGCCTCATTTCCATCAATTACATTACGACAGGCAGCAATTTAGTTTAACTCACATATGTTGGCAAAATAAAGTAACATAGTCAGTTTAATAGGCCTGGAGAGAGTGGATGTGGAGAGGATGGTTCCACTAGTGAGAGAGTCCAGGATCGGAGGGCACAGCCTCAGAATAAAAGGAGAGTTTCCTGGATGTTGCCAGGACTAGAGGGTGTGAGCTACAGAGAGAGGTTGAGTAGGCTGGGTCTCTATTCCTTGGAGCGCAGGAGGATGAGGGGTGATCTTATAGAGGTGTATAAAAACATGAGAGGAATAGATAGGGTAGATGCACAGAATCTCTTGCCCAGAGTAGGGGAAATCGTGGACCAGAGGACATAGGTTCACGGTGAAGGCGAAAAGATTTAATAGGAAGCTGAGGAGTAACTTTTTCACACAAAGGGTGGTGAATGTATGGAACAAGCTGCCAGAAGAGGTAGTCGAGACTGGGACTATCCCAACGTTTAAGAAACAGTTGGATTGATAGGACAGGTTTGGAGGGATATGGACCAAACACAGGCAGGTGGGACTAGTGTAGCTGGGACGTGTTGGCCGGTGTGGGCAAGTTGGCCCGAAAGGCCTGTTTCCACACTGTATCACTCTATGACTCCATGAGAGGAGAGAAGAGGGAGTGTCCAGGGTGCGACTCGTCCATGATTATGCTGCTGGCCTTGCCGAGGCAGCGTGATGTCTTTCAAATGCCGTTACTTTGCCTGCCGCAACCACTTTCACGGGCAGCTCGTCCAATGCACGCACCCACCCTCAGCGTGAATCTTCGTACTTTGAACTGCACGCAGTGTTACATCCAAGCTCGCCATTTAGTTAAGTTACTAGAAAATTCACAAATTGTGAAAATGCTGTATCCTATTGAAGACGTGAACAAAAGGCTGCCGGAGCTTGATGTGCAAGCAACAGGTTGCTATGGTGAAATACCACGAACACTGGGACGGCTCAGTGGTGTAGCAGCTTGAGCAGCCTCACAGCACGGGAGACGTGGGTTCATCCCGATGTCAGGCTCTCTCTGTGAACGGAACAAACACAGAACGCTGGAAGAACACAGCAGCAACTGTGAAGGCAGAAGCTGTAAGTCGACGTTTCAGATTGAGAGCCCGCCCCAGAGTTGAAGACAGAAGAGAATGCAGATGCTGGAACCCAGAAAACAAAAGACATTGGCCCGAGACTCTCGACCCAAAACACTGATATACACCTTTTGCCTCCACAGATGCTGACTGACCGATTGAGTTTTACCAACGTCTTCAGTCTTTTAGTTTAGTTTGGAGATACAGCGTGGAAACAGGCCCTTCGGCCCACTGAGTCAGCATTGACCAGCGATCCCCGCACACTTGCACTATCCTACACGCACCCGGGACAATTTACAATGATACCAAGCCAATTAACCTACAAACCTGGACGTCTTTGGAGTGTGTGAGGAAACCGGAGCTCCAGGCGAAAACCCACGTGGTCACAGAGTGAACATCTGCATGGACAGCACCTGTAGTCAGGATTAATTGGCTTCGGTAAAAATTGTAAGTTGTCCCGAGTGTGTAGGATAGTGCTAGTGTGCGGGGTGATCGCTGGTTGGTGCAGACTCGGTAGGCCCGGTTTCCATGCTGTATCTCTAAAGTGAAGTCCCATCTAATCTGAGCTTTTCCAGAAAGTTACACAAGAGACCGATTGCAGGCAGTCGCTCAGCAAGCTAAGAACTGCGAGGACCCACATGACGAATACCAAGCAGACTGGTTGCTGGATCTCGCACCTAACAAATATGCACCGTTTTTACCTCAGTGTCCAGATTACATGTTGAGCATGGCCCAAGGTGCCAAGATGTCAGATTAGCTCCCGCATCGAATAACTCACTGCCGAAGGAGAGGGCTGGCGAGGGTTCTCCACGATCAAAACATCATCAACAACAGAACTGTTCCAATTATGTGCCCCGCAGACTGACGAATAAACTTGTCTACGCACCTTGAAGCCGAGATACTCGCCAAAAGCTTCTCCGTGTTCTCGGACAACTCTGGCGGGAGCAGAATCTCAACTGGCTGTAGGCACAGGATCCGGCTCTCCAGCTCCGACCGGGATTTACAATCATAGAAACAATCATAGAGCACGTCGCCGGTGTTGGGCTGGACCGCCTGCCAAACACAACATGGTCACATCAACGAGTATCAAAGTTGGGAGGTCATGTTGCAGTTGTACAAAACTGTGGCTGGTGAAGCCACATTTAGTATAGTGTTCAGTTCTGCGCACCGTGTTATAGGAAAGATGGTGTCAAGCTGGAAAGGGTACAGAGAAAATTAACAAGGATGTTGCCAGGACTAAAGGCTCTGAGCTTTAGGCGGAGGTTGAGTAGGCTGGGACTCTATTCCATGGAGCGCAGGAGGATGAGCTGTGATCGTATAGAGGTGTATAAGATCAAGAGAGGAATAGTTCGGGTGGATGCACAGAGTCTCTTGCCCAGAGTAGGTGAATCGAGGACCTGGGGACATATGTTGAAGATGAGAAGGCAAAGATTTAACAGGCACCCGAGGGGGTTAACCTTTTCACGTAAAGAGTGGTAGGTGTATGGAACGAGCTGCTGGAGGAGGTAGTTGAGGCAGGTACTATTCCAGCATTTAAGAAACAGTTCGACAGGTACATGGATAGGACAGGTTTGGGGGGATATGGACCAAATGTAGGCAGGTGGACCATATGTTGATGGGACATGTTGGCAAGTCTGGCCGAAGTGCCTGTGTCCATGCATCTAATATTGATTAGCACCATTTTCAAGAAACCAGATGGACTTAAAAATGTTAATGTATTTTTTAATGAAACTGTAGATTGATAGTATTCAACTGGCTCCAATGGACAGGCCTCATCAGGCTTGTACACACTGGAATTTAGAAGGATGAGAGGAGATCTTATCGAAACGTATAAGATTATTAAGGGGTTGGACACGTTAGAGGCAGGAAACATGTTCCCAATGTTGGGGGAGTCCAGAACAAGGGGCCACAGTTTAAGAATAAGGGGTAGGCCATTTAATAATAATATTATTATAATAATATGCCTTTATTGTCATTGTACGCAAGGTATAACGAAATTAGAAGTGCTACAGCTGATAACAGAGCGACAGTGCATATCTTTCAGACAATTGCACAGACATACGAACCAACACAACAAATACCAGTATCAATTTAGAACTGAGATGAGGAAAAACATTTTCAGTCAGAGAGTTGTGAATCTGTGGAATTCTCTGCCTCAGAAGGCAGTGGAGGCCAATTCTCTGAATGCATTCAAGAGAGAGCTGGATAGAGCTCTTAAGGATAGCGGTCAGTGGGTATGGGGAGAAGGCAGGAACGGGGTACTGATTGAGAATGATCAGCCATGATCACATTGAATGGCAGTGCTGGCTCGAAGGGCCGAATGGCCTCCTCCTGCACCTATTGTCTATTGTCTATCATTCACATCCGATACCAGAACTCCTGAAGCAAACACCCCACTCTTGAGGCCTGCTGCAGCAAACAATTTCGAAAACAGCAGAGAAAATGCTTTGCACTCAAAGCTTCCTTGGAAGTGTTAATATTCCTGGCCCCAGATTTCTCAAACTTGCAAGGAAGTGTCTTGGACGGCATGTTACATCTTTCTGACGGCGGCCTGCATAGGCCAAGAGCAAACAGAGGGACGATCAAGCAACACTGCCTTCTAAACTCGACATACCCCAATGACAGAGTCTATGGATCCTGCACTAAACTCACTGGCCACCTCAGAACTCTACTGGAAGCAGGTCAGCCCTGATCCTCAGGGACAGTCTCAGGAGTGGAGGGAGATGGGGAAAATTTGGCTCACGCCATCGACCAAAATCTTTTGAACTTCAATGCCAGAAACCACAACACACAAAATGAAACTCAGATTTCGAGAAAACATGAAATGATCTCAATGTAGCACTGGCCAAAAATATTTTAAATCCATATTAAAAAACATAGAAACATAGAAAATAGGTGCGGGAGGAGGACATTTGTCCCTGCGAGCCAGCACCGCCATTCATTGTGATCATGGCTGATCATCCACAATCAGTAACCCTTGTCTGCCTTCTCCCCATGTCCCTCGATTCCGCTAGCCCCTAATATTCTTAATCATTTTTTGATAATCTCATTTTCGCCGAAGCTCCCAGATTTACAAGCAGCACATTCATTTTCAAAAAGTTCCCCAAGAGCCATGTATTCTGACTGACCCAATTAACAAAGCATAAGATCGACTTGGTTAGTGCACAAAACAATTAAATAGTCGGTATTATCATCAATTATCGCTGCACATTTGGTGCACAGCATTGGGTCCGATTAAGACTCAACCTCTTTCCTACTGTGACAACGATGGATGAACAAAGATGTTGCCTTTTGCTGCCATCTCGTGGCCACACAACAAATGAAAACAAAATGTACATAAATTATGAGGTTAGGTGTGTATTTCAATCGAATTTAATCTTCTCAGGAGGTTAGCAGTGGAGTCTAGGATGTAGTTATTCCTAAAATCGACACAAAATGCTGGAGTAACTCAGCGGGTCAGGCAGCATCTCTGGAGAAAAGGAATAGGTGATGTTTCGGGTCGAGGCCCTTCTTCAGACTGAGAGTCAGGGCAGAGGGAAACTGGAGGTATGAAAAGGTACAAAGAACAAAATAATGAATGGCATGAAAAGTACAACCAAAGCCAGCGATGATGATCAAGGAAAGGTGGAGTCCACAATGGTCCATTGTTGGCTGTGGAAGAGGTGATGACGAGGGGGGCATTTGCTCTAAATTGCTCTAAGATGTTGGCAATGTACCCACAATGAAGGTCTGGTATTTCTTTGGAAGGGATTAGTTGTGGTGAAGAGGTGGCAGAGGTTATGGGGAGAAGGAGAATGGGGTTAGGAGGGAGAGATAGATCAGCCACGATTGAATGGCAGAGGAGACTCGATGGGTCGAATGGCCTAATTCTGCTCCTATCACTTATGACCTTATGAAGTTTGAACTTTGTTACATTGCACTGTGACCTCCTGATTGCTCTCTGAACTGAGATTGAAGGGCATTTTACTCCATAAAACTCTTTTTCCTGAGAAACCGAGCTTCAAAATTTGTTCAGAAACCTCTTTCTCTTCCTCCCTTTCCCCTCAATCTTATCCAAGTCCAATTCACTAAGAAATGCAATGCACTAACTGATTTCACTTAAGGCAACAAGACCACAGATGGTTTTCAATGATGCACCCAAGAGGTCAACAGGAAGACAGAATTGGTTCCAAATGACAACTGAATCTACACAAGTATCTAAACTGTGCCACAGAATTTAGATTTACAGTCTCCACAAATGCCATGTTTTCCTTCTGCAATGCCACATGTAAAATCTTAAAAATAATTCTAAATCCTAGCATTAAAATCAAATTTTCATCTATCTTTCCTCCAATTTTGTCTATCAGATAACTATTCTTCCTATAAACAATAAACATATATTGGATTGAGTATCAAGGCAAAAGGAACTGTACATGCTGGAATCTTGTGCAAAACACAAAGTGCTGCAATCACTCATTGGGTCAGGCAGCATCTCTAGAGGACATAGAATAGGCGGCTATTCAGGTTGGGACGCTTCTTCACGCCAAACAGTAGTTTCACTGTTTGTATCCCTTCATTATCACCTCTTCGACAGCCAACAATAGACCATTGTGGGCTCCACCTTTCTGGAGTCATTGGTGCCAGCTTGGATTTATTCTGGACCTTATCATACCGCTAGTTTCCCTCTCTCCTGACTCAGTCTGAAGAAGGGTCTCGACCCGAAACATCACCCATTCCTTCTCTCCAGAGATGCTGCCTGCCCCGCTGAGTTACTCCAGCATTCTATGTCTATCTTCGGTGTAAACAAGCATCTGCAATTCCTTCCTACACATTTTGTCTTCTTCAGACCCACTGAGTTACTCCAGCACTTTGTATGTTGCTCATGCTTCCACCATCCACACCTTCTTGTGTCACCATATCTGGAGTATGTCCAGACAATTGTATATTGTCGGTCTCTTTACTTAAGGTATGTCTCAACATTGGTGTTTCATTTTTCTGGTGGATGTCCACATATTTGGAACGGAGTCATCGACAGAGGCATTCAATGTGAAGGGACACTTACCACAAACCCAATCTGAATTCCCTGTTTCTTAAGGTCCTTTTTGTTCTCTGCTTGCTCAAAAATGCACATCAGGTAGCTGTTGGGAACTTCACTGGCCTCTTCTCCCACGTCACCCAATTCACCATCCAGATCCAGGTTCAACAAGGGATTAATATGTGACAATTATCAAGGACAAAATATGAGCTACCAAAGTAATTATTTAGCTGACACTTCACCAGCCCATTCAACCCACGGCAAATATCAATTAAAGTCATCTGGTATAGGTCACTTTAGTTTACAGATGCAGTGCGGAAACTGACCCTTCGGTCCGCCCAGTCCGCGCTGACGAGCAATCCCCAAACACGGACACACACTGGGACCAATTTACAAGAATACCAAGCCAATTAGCCTACAAACCTGTACGTCTTTAGAGCGTGGAATGAAACCGGAGATCCCGGAGAAAACCCACGCAGGTAGGGGGGGAGAACGTACAAAGTCTGCACAGACTGCACCCGTAGACAGGATCAAACCTGGGTCTCTGTAAGGCATCAACTCTACCACTGCGCCACTCTTGGTTCAGTAGAGTGTCTCGTCAGTTTACACTGTACTGTGGCAGGTGTAATAGTTTTTGGTTAACTGGGGTAGGGGGGAGGGAAATGGGATGAGGGGCAAAGAAATGCAGAATGCAGAGTTGCAAAGAAATCCAAAGAATTACTTTTTAATCTTGAAAACACTGGCACCAAATGTAGCAGGATTAAATAAAAATATATGATCTGCGCCAACTCCCTGGCAAAGAAAAATTGACAACATTTCCAAATTTATCGCCCATCGTAGTTCAAATATCGTAGTTCTGATAGCTTGATGGAAATTTAGCCATGGGGTTTTATGGGGGAAGAATATTTATTTTAGGGCCCTGGAAGCTCTACATCAGCAGGATGGATTTTGATAGATTTTTTTTATATTCATGGAAAGAGGGGGTATGAAATTAGGGCAGGAAAGTAGAATGAAAGATCAGGTACTGAATGATCTTATTTGACACCAACGTGGGTATCAATGGAAAGGCTGGCATTTACTACACAGACCAAAGACAAGAGTTGGAAGGTTGGGTAACAGCTGTAATAGATGTTGGTGAACCGCACCTGTAATTTTGTGTCGCCAAATAAACTGGTCACCATATTATTAGGAAGCATGGGAATAAGGTCAAGAAGGTGCATGAAAGATTCACAAGAATATTTCTGGGACTAATTTCCCTGGAGCAAAGGAAGGTGAAGGGTGACCTATATAATAAAGGTTTATAAAATCACGAGGGGCATTGATAACGTGGGTGACCACAGACATTTCCCCCAGGGTAAGGATGCCCCAAGCCAGAGGGCATAGCTTTACGGTAAGAGGGGAAAGATTTAAAGGGGACCTGCCCGAGGGGCAGGTTTTCCCACACCGAGGGTGGCCAATACGTGGAACATGTTGCCTAAGGAAATAGTAGAGCCGAATATAATTATGGAGGCTCAATAGTAGAGCTCAATTCAATACAATAGAGTGGATGCGGAGAGGATGTTTCCACTAGTGGGAGAGTCTCGCACCAGAGGTCATTGCCTCAGAATTAAAGAACGTTCCTTTAGGAAGGAGATGAGGAGGAATTTATTTAGTCAGAGGGTGGTGAATCTATGGAATTCTTTGCCACAGAAGGCTGTGGAGGCCAAGTCAGTGGATATTTTTAATGCAGACATAGATTCTTGGTTAGCACAGCTTTCAGAGGTTATGGGGAGAAGGCAGGAGAATGGGGTTAGGAGGGCGAGATAGATCATCCATGACTGAAAGGCGGAGTAGACTGCTCCCATCACTTATGAATCACAATTTTTAAGGAGAATATGAACAGGTTCACAGATAAGAAGTGTTTAGAGGGATTATAGTCCCAACGCAGGCGAATGGGACTAGCTCAGGAAGGCATCTTAGTCAGTATGGACGGGTTTATGTGCTGAATAATTCAGACATTTACTGATTACATTTTAGATTTCACCATCTGGCATGCTTTGCTTTACAGTTCAGACCACATAAGCTAGAAATTCCCATTACCAGTTAGTCCAAGTGGCGCAAAGTGGAATGAAAACAAGAAAGATACGAGGCAATGGAAGTGAAAGGATATCTTCTCCGATGAGTGTAGACTTGGTGTACAGGTCAGTCAGCTTGCGAGTAAAGAGGTTGCCTTTGTTCTCTCCAACAGCTTTAAGGGCTGCAGTCTCCATCTGCTTCACCACTCCAACCTGCGAGGTACACAGAGAAATCATTCTTCACATTCCATATATTGTCCTCACAATGTACTGTTGACAACAAGGGCTTGCACTGCAGCACTTAGAGGTTTGATGTTAAACTATAATGACCATGGCTATGTGTGTACGTAAAGGGGCAAATGGCCCAAAGGATAAAAAGCATATATTGGGCGGCTCAGTGGCGTAGCGGTAGAGCTACTGCCTTACAGCGCCAGAGACGTGGGTTCAATCCTAACTATGGCCGCTTGTCTGTACGGAGTTTGTACGTTCGCCCCATGACCTGGGCTATTTTTCTCCGAGATCTTCTGTTTCCCTCCACATTCCAGAGATGTCCAGGTTTGTAGGTTAATTGGCTTGGTGCAAATGTAAAATTGTCCCCGGTGTGTGTAGGATAGTATTAGTGTGCGGGGTCGCAGGTCGGTGCGGACCCGGTGGGCCGAAGGGTTTGCGCTGTATCTCTAAACTAAACTAATGTGATTTATCATCGTGGAGTTTCCACCCAGCCCTGAACTGCAAAGACTCATTTGCTCCAAGATTGGTGGCTTCCTGGATATGCAAGTCCTCTGCAATGCTCTGACGCGCAATTTGACACATTTCTAGCACAAAATTTACATCAGGTGTACAAGCTCATTGTACCAGGGATTCCCTTGTCTCACATCTGGAGTGACACACTTTCAGGAATAGTCATTCTCATGTTTTAATCATGATAACTCTATTCTCAAGTGCATAATGCTGAAGTAGTCATTGTATTTCAGTCAAACATTTACTTAAACTTCCCACTCAAATTGGTGCTTTCTTCAAAACAAACCTACACATTTCAACAAGTACTCCGATTAGTCATTAAAACACGCCATAAATATTTCAGTAATTTTTAAACTTTTTAGTCGCATGCGGAATTATTTTACACCGATGGTACTCGGTTATATTATCATATCATATCATATATATACAGCCGGAAACAGGCCTTTTCGGCCCACCAAGTCCGTGCCGCCCAGTGATCCCCGTACATTAACACTATCCTACACCCACTAGGGACAATTTTTACATTTACCCAGCCAATTAACCTACATACCTGTACGTCTTTGGAGTGTGGGAGGAAACCGAAGATCTCGGAGAAAACCCACGCAGGTCACGGGGAGAACGTACAAACTCCTTACAGTGCAGCACCCGTAGTCAGGATCGAACCTGAGTCTCCGGCGCTGCATTCGCTGTAAAGCAGCAACTCTACCGCTGCGCTACCGTGCCGCCCTATACTATACATGAATACAATCAAGCTAAACACAAGTATAGAAAGGTGGGCAAAGAGAAAGATACCCAAATGCACAATATAGTTCTCAGCATTGTAGCAAAACAGTTCCAGAGAAAAGTCCTATATCCATGAGAGGAATAGATCAGGTAGATGCACAGAGTCTTTTACCCAGAGTAGGGGAATTGAGGACCAGAGGACATAGGTTCAAGGTGAAGGGGAAAAGATTTAATAGGAATCCGAGGGGTAACTTTTTCACACAGAGGGTGGCGGGTGTATGGAACAAGCTGCCAGACGAGGTGGTTGAGGATGGGACTATCCCATTGTTTAAAAAACAGCTGGACAGGTACATGGATGGGACAGGTTTGGAGGGTTATGGACCAAGCGCAGGCAAGTGGGACGAGTGTAGCTGGGACATTGTTGGCTGGTGTGGGCGAGTTGGGCCGAAGGGCCTGTTTCCACACTGTATCACTCCATGACTCTATGATCCGCAATGAGGTAGATTGGCAAAGTGAGACTGTACCCTAGCTTATGGAAGGACAGCTTTTAATCTTCAATTATATTCAGGATTTTGAGTGTGCAAATAGTGGTGAGAGCCAAAGAGAATGATTTAACAGTTGCATCCAGCCCGCTACATGGAAAATAGGTGCGGGAGGAGGCCATTCGGCCCTTCGAGCCAGCACTGCCATTCATTGTGATCATGGCTGATCGTCCACAATCAATAACCCGTGCCTGACTTCTCCCCATATCTCTTGATTCCACCAGCCCCAAGAGCTCTATCTAACTCTCTCTTAAATCCATCCAGTGATTTGGCTTCCACTGCCCTCGGTGGCAGAGAATTCCACAAATTCACAACTCTCTGGGTGAAAAAGTTTTTTCTCTCCTGAGTTTTAAATGGCCTCCCCTTTATTCTAAGACTGTACATCCATTTCCCAAACCCACCCCATTCTTTCCAGTAAAGTCAGCGCCTTTGATATTTCAATTCAGAAACCTTTTTTGTTTCCCCCGCCAGCAAGCCAAAATAAAAAGAACTGCAGATGCCAAAAGTCTGAAATAAAAACAGAAAATGCTGCAAACACTCATCAAATCAGCAGCACCGGTGGAAGAACAGCTATTAATGTTTCTGATGTCGGGTCCTGGACTTGAAATTTAAATACGTTTTCTCCACAGAATACTTGGGCAACCTGCTGAATGTTTTCAGCATTATTTCTATTTCCTATTTTGCCCTTTAGGAAGCATCCAACTGCCGTTGATAACAATTATTAGTAGGCAGAAATTGGAAGTACTAACTAAGGTGGAATTGAATGATGAGTATCGTTGGGACTTACAAAGGAGTTTCACTGCAGAGGCAATGGTTTCAGAAGTTTGTGCCTCAGATTCCCATTTCAGTTCTACCTGCTTCAGTGTGCCTTTTGAGGAAGATACAAGGTGAGCCCCTGGAAATGTCTTGTTCTCACATGCAGCAACAAGTGTCAACATTGACCCATATAATCACCTGTCTCACCCCCAACTCCAAGCTTGGTACTTTCTAGTAGTTTACTTTAAAGCAGCTCCACCTTCCCTTCAGCTAATAGAAACATAGAAAATAGGTGAAGGAGTAGTCGAGTCAGCACCGCCTTTCAATATGATCATGGCTCATCATCCAAAGTCAGTACCACGTTCCTGCTTTCTCCCCATATCCCTTGATTCCATTAGCCCCAAGAGCTATATCTCATGAACACATCCAGTGAATTGGCCTCCACTGCCTTCTGTGGCACAGAATTCCAGATTCACAACTCTCTGGGTGAAAAAGTTTGTCCTCATCTCAGCTCTACATGGCCCACCCCTTATTCTTAAACTGTGACCCCTGGTTTTGGACTCCCCCAACATCAGGAACATTTTTCCTGCATCTACCCTGTCCAATCTCTTTAGAATTTTATATGTTTCTATAAAATCCCCTCTCATTCTTCGAAATTCGAGTGAATATAAGCCCAACTGATCCATTCTTCCATCAGATGTCAGTCCCACCATCCCTAGAATTAACCTGGTGAACCTAAGTTGCACTCCCTCAAAACCAAGAATGTTCTTCCACAAATTAGGAGACCAAAAATAAGGAACAATTCTACACTTCCTTGGCATTATCTGGTCGGATCTGCCATTTTCACATCTTACCTTTCCATTTAGAACAGAGATGAGGAAAAACTTTTTTAGTCAGAGAGTTGAGAATCTGTGGAATTCTCTGCCTCAGAGGGCAGTGGAGGCCAATTCTCTGAATACATTCAAGAGAGAGCTAGATAGAGCTCTTAAGGATAGCGGAGTCAGGGGGTATGGGGAGAAAGCAGGAACGGGGTACTGATTGAGAATGATCAGCCATGATCACATTGAATGGCGGTGCTGGCTCGAAGGGCCTACTCCTGCACCTATTGTCTATTGTCTATTGTCTATATCTCTAGTCTCCCTCTCCCCGACTCTCAGTCTGAAGATGGGCCACGACCCGAAACGTCACCCGTCCCTTCTCTCCAGAGATGCTGCCTGTCCTGCTGAGTTACCTTGTGTCTATCCACTCTTTCCTGCTCTTCCAATGGTTGATGGAAAAGTACACGTCAAACAGAATCCTTCCAGCCATTGCCCCGCTAAAGGAGAAGAAGAACAGAATTGATAACACTTGCCTTGTAGCCCTTGGCCACCAGGCGGCGCACGTGGACAAACAGCCGGTACACCGGAATGCTGGCCGTCATGAAGTTGTGGTCTGGGTGGCAGTAAATATTCAGCTCCCGAGCTGCAATCTGCAAGAACGCACAAGGCGGCAAAAAGATTAAAAATCTAGAAAACCCAACGAGAATAATTAATGCGTTGAGCACTGTCAGGTGGAAAGCCTAGAATAACATCCAAAGGCACATTAATTCCATGCCTACATTGCCTTTACCAATACTGTGCTCCCTTTCCAAAGCATGCCTTCAACATGCAGTCCATTTCACACCAGTTCCTTCTACATTACTATGCATTTAGTAAAGCAACACCAGGAGTCAGTCCCGTCTCTGCCCTGCAGGGACCAACTTCACCCCAATCTAGGATAGTTTTCCATTTTTTCTAAAAGTCACTTGGACAAGAGTTAATCTTTCTGCTAATGAATAGGACGGCAGAGTATTATCTGAATGGTGTCAAGTTAGGAAAAGGGGACGTACAACGAGATCTGGGTGTCCTAGTGCATCAGTCACTGAAAGGAAGCATGCAGGTACAGCAGGCAGTGAAGAAAGCCAATGGAATGTTGGCCTTCATTACAAGAGGAGTTGAGTATAGGAGAAAAGAGGTCCTTCTGCAATTGTAGGTCCTAGTGAGACTGCACCTGGAGTACTGTGTGCAGTTTTGGTCTCCAAATTTGAGGAAGGATATTCTTGCTATTGAGGGCGTGCAGCGTAGGTTAACTAGGTTAATCCCCGGAATGGCGGGACTGTCATATGTTGAAAGACTGGAGCGACTAGGCTTGTATACACTGGAATTTAGAAGGATGAGAGGAGATCTTATCGAAACGTATAAGATTATTAAGGGGTTGGACACGTTAGAGGCAGGAAACATGTTCCCAATGTTGGGGGAGTCCAGAACCAGGGGCCACAGTTTAAGAATAAGGGGTAGGCCATTTAGAACTGAGATGAGGAAAAACTTTTTCAGTCAGAGAGTTGTGAATCTGTGGAATTCTCTGCCTCAGAAGGCAGTGGAGGCCAATTCTCTGAATGCGTTCAAGAGAGAGCTAGATAGAGCTCTTAAGGATAGCGGAGTCAGGGGGTATGGGGAGAAGGCAGGAACGGGGTACTGATTGAGAATGATCAGCCATGATCACATTGAATGGCGGTGCTGGCTCGAAGGGCCGAATGGCCTCCTCCTGCACCTATTGTCTATTGTCTATTGAATCATTTCATTTAAACAACCGTTCCAGTCCTGATAGTAAATAAATCGCGCGTGACAATAATAAACCTGGACAATAATTGTGATCCAGGATTAATTTATCACATCACACAAGTACGGGCAGCGCAGTGGCAGAGTTGCTGCATTGCAGGGCCAGAGACCAGTGTTCGATCCTGACCATCAGTGCTGTCTTTACAGTGTTTGCACATCCTTCCCACACTCCAAAAAACGGACAGGTTTGGAGGCTAATTGGTTTTGGTAAAATTGTAAATTGTCCCTCGTGTAGGATAGAGGTGCTGGTTGACATGAACTCGATGCGCCTGTTTCCACGTTGTATCTCAAAACTAAAGTAAACTGACATTTTTGCCGATCAAGCTGGTCTGATGGTTCACATTTTAAACCACACCATCCTAGCTGAGGAACCAAAATTGCTCAAGAAAAATAGAAATGTCATGTTTAAATAGCGTCAGGAGATTTTTTTAAACCTAGTTAAATGGAGCAGTACCACAACGGCACGATGGAGCAGCGGTAGAGTTTCTGCCTTTCAGCGCTTGCAGCACTGAAGACCCGGGTTCGATCCCGACTACGGGTGCTGCCTGTATGGAGTTTGTACGTTCTCCCCGTGGGTTTTCTCCGAGATCTTTGGTTTCCTCCTACACTCCAGACGTACAGGTATGTAGGTAAATTGTCTTGGCAAAATGTAAACATTGGCCCTAGTGTATGTAGGATAGTGTTAATGTGCGGGGATCGCTGGTCGGTGCGGACCCGGTGGGCCGGAGGGCCTGTTTCCGCGCTGTATCTCTAAACTAAACAGGAATATCTCAATCTGTAAGATACTGCCTTACAGCGGCAGAGATACTGCCTTACAGCGGCAGAGATACTGCCTTACAGCGGCAGAGATACTGCCTTACAGCGGCAGAGGCCCTGGTTCGATCCTGACTACAGGTGCTTCTCCGTTCGGAGTTTGTTCTCCACGTGACAGTGTGGGTTTTCTCCAGGAGCTCCGGTTTCTTCCCACACTCCAAAGACATACAGTTTTGTAGGTTAATTGGCTCCGGTAAAATTGTAAAGTCTCCCTCAGGTGTAGGATAATGCTCGTGCACGGGGATCAATAGTCAGCACGGACTCAGTGGGCCAAAGGGCCTGTTTCCACGCTGTCTCTCTAAACTAAAACTAAATTAAGTTTGATTGTGCCTATTGATTCAGTAAGACACTTACTAAAGGTAGACGCAAAATGCTGGAGTAACTCAGAGGGACAGGCAGTATCTCTGGAGGGAAGGAATGGGTAATGTTTCGGAAGGGTCTCGACCCGAAAAACGTCACCCAATCCTTCTCTCCAGAGATGCTGCCTGTCCCGCTGAGTTACTCCAGCATATTGAGTCTACCTTTGATTTAAACCAGCATCTGCAGTTCTTTCCTACACAAGACATTTACTGAACTGCGTGCAAAAAAGTAATTTCACTGCACCCTAGTACATGTATAGTGGCAACTTCGAAACTTTCCATTGAGTCGTCTCCTTAGTCACCACCACGAAAGGAGTGGAGTGATCATTCTTGACGCAAATAACAGAGAGATCTTTACGACATTTCCATTTAATTAGTCGTTTATAGAAGTAGTGATACAAACCGATAGTATTTCTATATCATAAATTTGTTAAGAACTGTATCTAGCCATGGCTCCTTCGTGTCTGATGCATCACGTCAATAGACAATAGACAATAGGTGCAGGAGGAGGCCATTCAGTCCTTCGAGCCAGCACCGCCATTCAATGTGATCAGCGGCAGAGATACTGCCTTACAGCAGGTACAGCAAGCAGCACTGTACTTCTGGGCCAGATTACTAGGCAATAGACAATAGACAATAGGTGCAGGAGGAGGCCATTCGGCCCTTCGAACCAGCACCGCCATTCAATGTGATCATGGCTGATCATTCTCAATCAGTACCCCGTTCCTGCCTTCTCCCCATACCCCCTGACTCCGCTATCCTTAAGAGCTCTATCCAGCTCTCTCTTGAATGCATTCAGAGAATTGGCCTCCACTGCCTTCTGAGGCAGAGAATTCCACAGATTCACAACTCTCTGACTGAAAAAGTTTTTCCTCATCTCAGTTCTAAATGGCCTACCCCTTATTCTGAAACTGTGGCCCCTTGTTCTGGACTCCCCCAACATTGGGAACATGTTCCCTGCCTCTAACGTGTCCAACCCCTTAATAATCTTATATGTTTCGATAAGATCTCGATAAGAGTCACTGCTTGCCAGAATTATACTCATAATTCTGGCTCCTCCCAGTCCATATATGCCCACATATGTAAGTCTTGGATTCATCTCACAACAACCCCCAAGTGTCCAAAAATAATACAGCAGGATACAAAATAATATAATATGCTAAGACAGCTAGTAAACACAAATGGCTCCTATAACATGTGACAATAAAGTAACACTTGAAATGTCCCCTCCTTGGACTAACTACTGCCTTGTACCTAGGGCTTTGATGCGTAGAAGTGAAACTTTATTAATTCCCCGATAACAATTGACTTTAATTAAAATGACCTACCTCAGCATCATCACCAAAGAACCTGTATTTATATCCACACTCCACACACAGCACTGCGTCTCTGTGCTGTTTTTTAATCTCCAGGAACTGCAGCTCGAGTGGAGTGTACGCACTCTTCGTCCTGCGATTAACTCCCCCGTCTTCCAAACTGTTCTTCACACTGGCTCCCTCATTTGAAGCTGAAAACGGACTCCTATCAATGCTCGCTGTTTCCTGGGAATGCGACTGTCAGACACAAAACAAAAAGTTCATTTAAGAATGTCTCATAAATGCATCCGTGCAAAAGTTAGATCAGTTTAGTTTATTCTCACATGTACCGTGGTGCAGTGAAAAACTTTCTGTTGCGTGCTACCCAGTCAGCAGAAAGACAACACATGATTACAACGAGCCATTTACAGTGCATAGATACATAAGGGACTAACGATTGGTGCAAGATAAAGCCAGCAAAGTCCAGTCAAGATAGATACAAAATGCTGGCAATGGGACAGGCAGCATCCATGGAAAAAAGGAATGGGTGACGTTTCGGGTTGAGGCCTTTCTTCAATCTGATGTCAGGGGAGTGAGAGATAAAATGTAGTCGGAGACGGTAAGACTGGTCAGAGAACTGGGAATAGGGAGGGGATGGAAAGCAAGTGTTACTTAAAGTTAGAGAAGTCAATGTTCATGCCACTGGGGTGCAAGCTACCCAAGCGAAATATGAGGTGCTGTACCTCCAATCTGTGCTGGGCCTCACTCAGACAATGGAGGAGGCACAGGACAGAAAGGTCAGAGTGGGAATGGGAAGGGGAGTTAAAGTGTTGAGCAACCGGGAGATCAGGTAGGTTTAGGCGGACTGAGCAGGGGCGTTCAACGAAACGATCACCGAGCCTGCACTTGGTCTCGCCAATATAAAGGAGTTGTCACCTGGAACAGCGGCGATCGTTTACAAGCTATATCTCTAAACTGAACAGATTTATCAAACATATGAAGCAAGTTGCCATTTTAAAAGTATGTCCAAATGATGACATTTTATTTGAAGTGTGACAAGGCCTCAAACTGTGCTAAATAACCTACCTGCTCCAGTCTTCCATTCAAATCCTTTATCAGCATCCCATCACACATTTCTGTGCCAACACCATCAGAATACAAATCCGAATTGTCTGTGCATCTGATATTTGTCCACTGGACATCCCCACCCGAATCCTTAATACATGATGTTTCTAGGTGCCGGTCGACAGAAAATCCCTTCAGTCTGTCCAGGGTGCCTGAAGATATCCTGGGATGGCAGCGAACTGTTGGCTCATCTTAGAAGTTAAAAATAGAAATCATTTGAATTTAGAAAACTGATGATTCAAAATGACAGCACTCGTACAGTAATACAAAACTTACAAAGATGGTTCTTTAGTCAGAGGGTGGTGAATCTGTGGAATTCAATGCCACAGAAGACTGTGGAGACCAAGTCAATTGATATTTTTAAGACAGATAGATTCTCGATTAGTACGGGTGTCAGGGGTTATGGAGAGAAGGCAGGACCATGGGGTTGGGAGGGAGAGATTGATCAGTCATGATTGAATGGTGGAGTAGCCTTGACTAGCCGAATGGCCTATTTCTGCTCCGGTCACTTATGAAATAATATTTAACAATGAGACTTAATGGGATAGTAAAAGGGATCTGATAGATTTGTTGCGTCTTTTCTTCAGCAAGTATGTCACATTTGCCACCATCCAATCCTCTACCACTATGCCCATATCCAGGGAAGATTGTGGTAAACCCTTCCACTACCTCCACACCACTTCCCTGAGCAACCTAATGCATTCACTCTCAGCATAATCGGTCTTTCCAGCAAATCAATTTTCACCCCATTCATTACCTCCATCATCTCTCCTTCTATCCATATTCTGTCAGCATTTCCTTCCTTAATTGAAACAGATGGTACGCATTGAGTATTCAAGTTTGCCTGGGCCTTTAATTCTATATTACTTGCCCTGCTCGCAAGACTTCCTTCCCACTTCTTACTTACCCATTGTTATTTTTTGGATTCGCTGTTGTCCATTTTATTCCCATTCCCTCTCTTTACCAGTCTAACTTCCCTCCTTCGTTCCCATCTCAACTTGTTGTTTTTAGCCTAGCTCCTGCTTTAGAAACATAGGAGCAGGGGTAGGCCATTCGGCCATTTCGAGCCAGCATTATCATGGCTGATCATCTAAAATCAGTACCCCGTTCCAGCTTTTTCCCCATATTCCTTGATTCCGTTAGCCCCGAGAGCTAAATCTAACTCTCTCTTGAAAACTTCCAGTGAATTGGCTTCTGTGGCAGAGAATTCCACAGATTCACAACTCTCTGGGTGAAAAGGTTTTTCCTCATCTCAGTCCTAAATGGCCTACCCCTTATTCTTAAACTGTGATCGTTCTGGACTCCCCCTACATCGGGAACATTTTTCCTGCATCTAGCCTGTCCAATCCGTTAAGAATTTTATGTTTCTATAAGATCCCCTCTCATCCTTCCAAATTCCAGTGAATACAAGCCTAGTCAACCCATTCTTTCATCATGTCAGTCCCACCATCCCGGGAATTAACTCAGTGAACCTACGCTGCACTCCCTCAATAGCATGAATGTCCTTCCTCAAATTAGGAGACTAAAATTGCACACAATACTCCAAGTGTGGTCTCATCAGGGCCCTGTACAACTGCAGTAGGACCTGCTCCTAAACACAAATCCTTTTACAATGAAGGCCAACATGCCATTAGCTTTCTTCACTGCCTGCTGCACCTGCATGCTTACTTTCACTGACTGATATACAAGTATACCCAGGTCTCGTTGCACCTCCCCTTTTCCTAATCTGACACCATTCAGATAATAATCTGCCTTCCTGTTCTTGCCACCAAATTGCATAACATTCATCCACATTATACTGCATCTGCCCACTCACCCAACCGATCCAAGTCACCCTGCAGCCTCGTAGCGTCCTCCTCACAGCTCACACTGCCAGCCAGCTTTGTGTCAACCGCAAACTTGGAGATGTTACATTTAATTCCCTCGTCTAAAATCGTTAATCTCTATTGTAAATAACTGGGGTCCCAGCACAGAGCCTTGCGACACCCCACTAGTAACTGCCTGTCATTCTGATAAGGTCCCGTTAATTCCTATTCTTTGCTTCCTGTCTGCCAACCAGTTCTCTATCCATGTCAATACTCCAACCCCCAATACCATGTGCTCTAATTCTGCACACTAATCTCTTGTGTAGGATCTTGTCAAAGGCTTTTTGAAAGTCCAGATACACCACATCCACTGGCTCTCCCTCATCCATTCTAAAAAAAAACTTTTTTTTGTTTCATTATCGTCTCTGCCCAGACCCGAGCATCAAATGCCTCCTTCCTAGATTGATGGAGAACATACTTTGAACACATTTTAGAAATTCTCCTCCCCTTTACTCTAACATTAATTGCTCACACTTAAATTGGATTAAAGCCTCCCAACATTACCACTGCACATCTCATCAAATTCTCTGCAGATTCACTCTGCTGTCTTCCTCTGACAATTTGGGCCTGGATAGAGTAAACGTGAAGGGTATGTTTCCACTAGTGGGAGAATATTGGGCCAGAGGCCATAGCCTCAGAATAAAAGGGCATACCTTTAGGGTGGTGGATCTGTGGAATTCTTTGTCACAGAAGGCTAGAGGCCAAGGCAAAGGTTATTTTTAAGGCAGAAATAGATAAATTCATGATTAGCATGGGGTTATGGGGAGAAGGCAGGAGAATGGGGTTAGGAAGGAGAGATAGATCAGCCATGATTGCATGGCAGAGTAGACTTGATGAGCCAAATGGCCTAATTCTTCTGCTCCTCAAGCTCTAGGGGCCAGTGGAATCAAGGGATATGGGGAGAAGGCAGGCACGGGTTACTGATTGTGGATGATCAGCCATGATCACAATGAATGGTGGTGCTGGCTCGAAGGGCCAAATGGCCTCCTCTTGCAACTATTATCTGTGTATCTATGACCTGATGACTGCTTTTTTAATTTGAACCAAATTCGGGTGGTTGCTAAGGATATATCAAGAAAGTAAAAGGAAAGTGATTGATAACTACTCATTTGAAGGACATTGATTAATCACAGGATTCTGAATAAGATTTGGTGGCAATGAAGACTTAATGGAACAAACATAATCACCTCATGAACCAAACTGGCAGGAGTTAAGAGATTCCCTCCCAGTGTAACATTCTTTCAAATTTATTAAAAGGCTGTAATGATTTAGGAAGTTATCTTGCTTTACTAAGCTCCAAGGTCTCAGAGGACTAACAAATTGGAAGCAACAAAGCAGATTATCTGTTTGTGGTGAGATGAGAAGCCTTGGGTCCACTCCAATGCCATCCAAGAACTCAACGCTAGAGAGAAGAGGTGGCTGTTACTATGGTAATAAGAGATAACTGGAGGCTTGGCACAATGCAGGAGAAATTATTAGACTGGCTCACAAAACTCATGTGGGCAATGAAGTTTTAGATTTAGATTTAGATTCTACAGCGCAGAAACAGGCCCTTTCGGCCCACCAAGTCCGCGCCACCCAGCGATCCCCGCACATTAACACTATCCTACACACACCAGGGACAATTTTTACATTTACCCAGTCAATTAACCTACAAACCTGCACGTCTTTGGAGTGTGGGAGGAAACCGAAGATCTCGGAGAAAACCCATGCAGGTCACGGGGAGAACGTACAAACTCCATACAGACGGCGCCCGTAGTCAGGATCGAACCCGAGTCTCCGGCGCTGCATTCACTGTAAGGCAGCAACTCTACCGCTGCGCCACCGTGCCGCCCCTAGTCTTTGCATGAACTGGGCAATGAATTCTTTGCATGAACTGAGATATTAATTTCATGCGTCTCCGTATCCAATTGCTTCACATCAATAACAAGGATACTAAACAATCGAAGTGGAAAATCAAAGGGACGACCAAGTCAGGCTGCAACAGGACGAAGATGGGCAAAATAGATTGGATTTGGACTGGATTATTCATGTGCCACTGTCCACGTGAAAGACAGAAAAAAAAGGAGGGAGATAAGTGTTGGAAACAGGATTTAACTCTACGCGTTGGAAGGAACTGCAGATGCTGGTTTAAATCGAAGATAGACACAAAAGGTTGGAGTAACTTAGCGGGTCAGACAGCATCTCTGGAAAGAATGGACGAGTGACGTTTCGGGTCTTTAGAAGGGTCTCGACCCAAAACGTCACCTATTCCTTCTCTGCAGATGCTGTCTGACCCACTCGCCAGTGCCATCTTCTACGCTGTCATGTGTTGGGGCGGCAGGGTGAAGGCTACAGGCGCCAACAGAACCAACGAGCTCATCAGGAAGGCTAGCTCCGTCCTGGGGGAAACGTTGGATCCATGGGAGGTGGTCTCCGAAAGGAGGATGCTCCTCATACTGCAGAGCATCTTGGACAATACAGCTCACCCCCTCCATGACACACTGGTCAATAGACAATAGTCAATAGACAATTGATGCAGGAGGAGGCCATTCGGCCCTTCGAGCCAGCACCACCATTCAATGTGATCATGGCTGATCATTCTCAATCAGTACCCCGTTCCTGCCTTCTCCCAATACCCCCTGACTCCGCTATCCTTAAGAGCTCTATCTAGCTCTCTCTTGAATGCATTCAGAGAACTGGCCTCCACTGCCTTCTGAGGCAGAGAATTCCACAGATTTACAACTCACTGAGTGAAAAAGTTTTTCCTCATCTCCATTCTAAATGGCCTACCCCTTATTCTTAAACTGTGGCCCCTGGTTCTGGACTCCCCCAACATTGGGAACATGTTTCCTGCCTCTAACGTATCCAACCCCTTAATAATCTTATATGTTTCGATAAGATCCCCTCTCATCCTACTAAATTCCAGTGTATACAAGCCTAGTCGCTCCAGTCTTTCAACATACCACAGTCCCGCCATTCCGGGAATTAACCTAGTAAACCTACGCTGCACGCCCTCAATAGCAAGAATATCCTTCCTCAAATTTGGACACGGAGCGCCTTCAGCCACAGACTGGCCCCACAAAAGGTACAGCACTGAATGCTACAGGAGATCCTTTTTCCCCTGTGGCTATCAAACTGTACAACTCCTTCCACTCTGTCATGGGGTAGACTAACTCTTTCTCTCTCTCTGCCTTCCCTTCCCCCCCCCCCCCCCCCCCCCAAATCCATCCATCTTTGCACATCCCTGATCTTGGACTTTTCCACTCAATAGTTTAATTTCATGTTTGTGCAAAATTACATATCTGCTGTGTAATAACTAGTCACATAAATTTCATTATTATTATTACAATGCACATGACCAATTTCTCTCCTGGATAAATAAAGTTGTATCCTATCGTGACCTAAACAGAATGATTTTGTTCTTTAAATTCAACAGTTAGTGGAAAGGAATAAGAAGATTGTCATGTATTCAACTTTTTTTAAAAACACGATTTAGGGAATTTTCAAACTTTAACTTGCGTCAATTTGGCACCATTTTTAGAAGCAAACAGATATGTACCTTGGTATTTCATAGAAACATAGACATAGAAAATAGGTGCAGGAGTAGGCCATTCGGCCCTTCGAGCCTGCACCGCCATTCAATATGATCATGGCTGATCATCCAACTCAGTATCCCGTACCTGCCTTCTCTCCATACCCCCTGATCCCTTTAGCCACAAGGGCCACATCTAACTCCCTCTTAAATATAGCCAATGAACTGGCCTCAACTACCTTCTGTGGCAGAGAATTCCACAGATTCATCACTCTCTGTGTGAAATAAAACTTTCTCATCTCGGTCCTAAAAGACTTTCCCCTTATCCTTAAACTGTGACCCCTTGTTCTTTCCTGTCAATTTGAGCTAAATAGTGCCTACAACATGAACAATTGTCATAGATGGTCATGAAAATGATCACTATGGGCTTTGGTGTTGATAGTCAGTGGTAGACCAATTGCATTGAGATACCACTGTCTATGCACTTACTGCTATCTTTTCTAAGTACATCTCCATTCTCTTCTCGACTTGCCAACTTTCTACGTTTCGCCCAAGGTTCACCTTGTTCGGCTTTTGTTTCCTTTTTCTTCCTGGTGTCCAGTATCTGCAGGGAGCAAAGGATCACAATTAAACTCAGATTACACAACCCCTCAGTTTAGCTGATTCGCTAACTAATTTATCGCATCGTATGGAAGTCGCATTAACAATCTCGTTGTACCCCTGTACAATGACAATAAAGATATATATTGTATTGTATTGTATTGTATTGTATTGTTCGAATGCCCCACAATCTCAGTTACATCCTCTTTCTTTGCACTTTCGACGAGACTTAATCTTCTGGATTCACCTTAATCATATCAGTTAATATTTTATATGCATAAATAAAAGCTCCTTTAAAAAAAATATTGTCACCCACATCCCAGATAGAAAAAGCACACCAAATTAAACTGCTACTTCCCAGCCTTTGCTCATTTAAACCTTCTGCCCAGGTTTTTTCTTTTATATAAACGCTTTGGGTCTCCTCAATGCGAGTCCATAAACATTCAACACTAAAGTTTAAAACTCTTCTCACTGAAACTAGTCAAAGCTTTAATTTACATGGGGTGTTGTATTGCAATACGGATCTAAATATTTGTCATACAAGCTGCAGAGTGAAGAAATCATCCATATGCAACCACAGATTCCCCCTTGGTATATTTATAGAGTCATTGAGTCACACAGCACAGAAACAGGCCCTTTGGCCCAACTCATTCATGCCAACCATGATGCCCCATCTAATCTAGTCCCATTAACCCTTGCTAGGCCTTTTCATTCTAAACCTTTTCTATCCACATACCTGTCCAAATGAGTTATCAATGTTATTATTGTACCTGCCTTGCCCACTGCACCTGGCAGCTCGTTCCATATACACACACCACCTTCAGTGTGAAAAAGATGCTCCTCAGCTTCCTAATAAGTCTTTCCCTTCTCACCTTAAACCTATCGCTTTAATTCTGTGATTCCCTTACTCTGGGGGAAAAAACTGTGCATTCACCCTACCTATTCCTCTCATGATTTTATACAATAAAATACAATATATCTTTATTGTCATTGTACAGGGGTACATGAGATTGGGAATGCGCCTCCCATACGATGCAATAAATTAATTAGCTAATGAGTATAAATTTATACAACCCAGTGAAACAAAATTAGAAACAGATTTAAAACAGTATAAAGTGCAAGTAGATCTGTGCCGGTTCACTGTGCGATGTGACCATCCGACTCAGCGGTTCATAGCAGCTATGGCCCTGGGGATGAAGCTGTTCCTGAGTCTGGAGGTGCGGGCGTAGAAGGCCTTGTAGCGTCTGCCCGATGGTAGAATTTAGAACAGACTGTTGCAGGGGTGTGAGGAGTCTTTGTGAATGCTGGTGGCTTTTCTGAGGCATTGTGTGTCGTAGATGTGCTCCAAGGCTGGTAGCTGTGTTCCGATAGTCTTCTGAGATCTATGAACCGGTCCCGCTGAAGAGCTCTCCTCTCTGCCTCCGTGCAGCTGAGGTACCACACAGGGATGCCATGCGTTAGGATGCTCTCTATGGTGCAGCGGTAGAAGGTCGTCAGCAGCTGTTGGGGCAGACCAGACTTCTTCAGTGTTCTCACGTAGAACAGTCATTGCTGTGCCTTCTTGACCACCTTTATATTACCACTCCGCCTCCTCCAAAGAATAAAGGCCTAGCCTGCTCAGCCTCTCCATATAGCTAAGGCCCTTGAGTCCAAGCAACATTCCCATGAATCTTCTCTGTACCCTGTCCAACTTAACGGCATTTTTCCTATAGCAGGGTGATCAAAACAGAACACAATACATGTGCGGCTTCACCAGCGCCCCAACATCTCGACTCAGTAGCCTGACTGATGAAAGCTAATGTACCAAAAGCTCCTTCACCACCCTATCTACCCAAAATGCCAATTTCACAAAACTGTGTACAAAGCTTGTATTTCTCAATCCCTCTGCTCTACAACACTCCCATGTTCTCTGCCATTCATTGCAAAGGTTATTCCCTGGGTTGACTTCTCTAAATACAACACCTCATAATGATCTGAATTAAACTCAGTTAGCTATTCCTTGGCCCACTGACGAAGATCCCACTGTTATTCTTGATACTCACCTTCACTGTCTATGATACCACCTATTTCAGTGCCATCTGTAAAGTTACTAATTATTAATGCATCCTCATCCATCGTTGGCATTGATGACAAACAGCAATGGGTCCAGGACCAGCAGAGGCACATCACTACTCAGGGGTACTCCAATCTGAAAAACAGCCTTCCACCACCACCCTCTGCTTCCTAACACGAAGCCAGTTCTATATCCAGTTTGCTAGCTCTCCCTGGATTCCATGCAATCGAACCTTGCAGAGAAGCCTACTGTGTGGAACATTATCAAAGGCTTTGCCCTAGATAACACATAACCGTGATGGATGTTCAGATAGATAAAATGAAACCAGGTGGATATATGTAGGAGGACAGATTTTGGATGTTGATCTTTCCTCAGAACTGATGGATCTCCGGTAAATTTTAAGCACAAACTATTGGGTTCAGGCTCCACAGGACACGGCCAGCCGCCAAAACATTTGAAGATAGACACTAAATGTTGGAGTGACTCAGCGGGTCAGGCAGCATCTCTGGAGAGAAGGAATGGGTGACATTTCAGGTCCAGACACCTTCTTCAGACTGAGAGTCAGGAGAGGGAAACGAGATCGAGAAGGATACAAAAGAACATGCAAGTTGCACATGCTGAGATACTCCTGCATTTTGTGCCAATCTTCCATGCAAACCAGCATCTGCAGTTCCTTCCTACCAAAACATTCAAAGTTTTTTCTCCCCTCACCATTCACACATTTAAAAGCACAGATCATTCCAATTGACAGAACATGACACACATCACATGTCAGTCTCTACACTGCCACAAGCATGGATGACTAAAGTTTACTAACGTTTTCTAGCACCGAATAACACAAATGAAGTTGAAATGTTGGGAACCACAAGCATTCTCATTTATAAACCTCTCTTCCTGCTGCATCCTCCCTCCAATCAAGGTTTGTCACCCAAAACACCCATCTTTGGCTTAGAACTTAGAATTAGGAGGGAGAGATAGATCAGCCATGATTGAATGGCGGAGTAGACTTGATGGGCTGAATGGCCTAATTCTACTCCTATTCCTTCTGACCAGGCAAGTGTGAGGTGTTGCACTTTGGGAGGTTGAATGGATTTAAGGAGAAAATATGCAATTAATACCACGACCCTTAACAGAAATGATGTACAGAGGGATCTTGGGATCCAAGTCCATAACTCCCTGAAAGTGGCAACGCAAGGAGATAGGATGGTAAAGAAGGCATTTGATATGCTTGCCTTCATTGATCGGGGAATTGAGTATAAAAGTAGTGTAAGAAAATAACTGCAGATGCTGGTACAAATCGAAGGTATTTATTTCACAAAATGCTGGAGTAACTCAGCAGGTCAGGCAGCATCTCAGGAGAGAAGGAATGGGTGACGTTTCGGGTTGAGACCCTTCTTCAGACTGACCCGAAACGTCATCCATTCCTTCTCTCCTGAGATGCTGAGTTACTCCAGCATTTTCTGAGTATAAAAGTAAGGAAGTCATGATGCAGCTTTATAGGACTTTGGTTGGACTGCATTTGGAGTATTGCATGCAGTTCTGGTTGCCTACTACAGGAAGGATGTGGAGCTTTTGGAAAGGGTGCAGAGGACGTTTACCAGAATGACGCCAGGATTAGGACATTCAGAACAAGGAGAGGTTGGACTTAGATGAAGGGATTAAAAGTACCATTAGCAAATTTGCAGATGATACTAAGCTGGGGGGTAGTGTGAATTGTGAGGAAGATGCAATAACGCTGCAGGGTGACTTGGACAGGTTGTGTGAGTGGGCGGATACATGGCAGATGCAGTTTAATGTAGATAAGTGTGAGGTTATTCACTTTGGAAGTAAGAATAGAAAGGCAGATTATTATCTGAATGGTGTCAAGTTAGGAAGAGGGGATGTTCAACGAGATCTGGGTGTCCTAGTGCATCAGTCACTGAAAGGAAGCATGCAGGTACAGCAGGCAGTGAAGAAAGCCAATGGAATGTTGGCCTTCGTAACAAGAGGAGTTGAGTATAGGAGCAAAGAGGTCCTTCTACAGTTGTACCGGGCCCTGGTGAGACCGCACCTGGAGTACTGTGTGCAGTTTTGGTCTCCAAATTTGAGGAAGGATATTCTTGCTATTGAGGGCGTGCAGCGTAGGTTCACTAGGTTGATTCCCGGAATGGCGGGACTGTCGTATGTTGAAAGGCTGGAGCAATTAGGCTTGTATACACTGGAATTTAGAAGGATGAGGGGGGATCTTATTGAAACGTATAAGATAATTAGGGGATTGGACACATTAGAGGCAGGAAACATGTTCCCAATGTTGGGGGAGTCCAGAACAAGGGGCCACAGTTTAAGAATAAGGGGTAGGCCATTTAGAACGGAGATGAGGAAGAACTTTTTCAGTCAGAGAGTGGTGAAGGTGTGGAATTCTCTGCCTCAGAAGGCAGTGGAGGCCAGTTCGTTGGATGCTTTCAAGAGAGAGCTGGATAGAGCTCTTAAGGATAGCGGAGTGAGGGGGTATGGGGAGAAGGCAGGAACGGGGTACTGATTGAGAGTGATCAGCCATGATCGCATTGAATGGCGGTGCTGGCTCGAAGGGCTGAATGGCCTACTCCTGCACCTATTGTCTATTGGACAGATTTGGATTGTTTGCATTGGAATGCCGGACCGGAGGTGGAGGGGAGATTATTATCAGACAACTGAACAGCCCTCTCATTAGCTAGAGTGCGGTCCTGACCTCCCATCTACCTAATCGGATACCTTTGAACGATCTTTAATCAGACTTCAATGTTATATCTTTGCATTCAATGTTGCACCCTTTATCCGTGCTTTGTGGACGATTTGATGTATTCATGCTAGTCTTTTCTCTGACTTGAAAGCACGTAAACAAAAGCTTTTCACTGTACCTCAGTACACATGACAATAATAAACTATATAACATTACTAGACCAAGTGGACCCGTTGGGCCCAAACCTCTCCTGCATTGGCGCAACACCCTCTCCTCCCCCACTCCTCCTCTCTCCCACCCCTCCTCCCCTCTCCCTCCTCCCTCCTCCCCTCTCCCTCCTCCCTCCTCCCCTCTCCCCCCCACTCCATCCCCCTCAACCCCCCTTATCCTCCCCCCCTCCCTCCCCACTCCCTCCACCCTCTCCCTACCGAGGAGAAAGATTTAACTTTAAAATGTGAATAACTTTAAAAACATAACACCGATTTCAATGAAACTTCTTCCATTAGCACCAAAGGGAAGACGGTGAGTAAGGTGGGCCTAAAATTGTCGCGCTATCGTGTACCGTTTTGGCTGTAGTTCAGTAACAAACAAACAAACGAGAGTTTTAGTATATAGATGAGAGGCAGATATGGTATGGTAGACAGTTGAAACCTTTTTCCAACGGATGGAGACATCAAGTATTAGAGGGATAGCTTTAGGATGTGAGGGGCAAAGTTTAATGGAAATATGCAGGGCAAGTTCTTTTTTTTTTTTTTTTAAACACAGACAGTGGTGAATGCCTCAAAAGGTGCTGCCAAGGGTGGTGGTGGAGACAGCTATGATAGTGGCAATTAAGAGATTTTTGCATAGACATATGGATATGCAGGGAATGGAGAGTTATGGATTATGTGCAGGCAGACAAGAGTTGTCTTGGCATCATATTCGACACAGACATTGTGGGCCGATGTGCCTGTTCTTGTTCTGTACCGCTTTACATTCTATGATTAGATTACCAAATTCCAAGTGCTCCTGCAGTGAAAAGCTCCATTTCATTTTTCCAAACCGGATTTAACATTCCCTTCCAAACTGGATGCTTGATCGGCAGCCACTTTATGTCTCCATTATCCATTATCCTTTATCATTATCTGAACTTTATGTCTCCATTATCCTTTATTATTATCCGAACTTGGTGTCTCCATTATCCATTATCATTATCTGAACTTTATGTCTCCATTATCCTGGTTCAAGTCACATTTTGTGAATGGCTGAAGAAGAGTCCCAACCCCGAAACGTCACCTATTCCTTTTCCCCCAGAGATGCTGCCTGTCCCGCAGAGTTACTCCAGCATTTTGTGTCTTGTCTTCGGTTATAAACCAGCATCTGCAGTTCCTTCCAACGCATTTTGAGAATGCTTCCATGGAACCTTAATTCCCCAGCGAATACATCCATAGCAAGTTATCATGTATTAGTAAAACTATTGGGTAGATGTTTGAGAGGGCATTTACAGCTAAGCTAGGCTGTGAAGGAAATGGGTAAATGAGTCAGATAGTTTCTTGTTTCACATTTAACAGTACAAAACAATACAAACATCCACTCAAGTCTTTTCCATCCTGCGTTTTGAGTTTTGCCAGTTGGAATTTTTGTCCCTTGTGGACAAAATTTTTGTCCATAAAGTCTAATAAAGTTAAACGTCCAAGCTTAAAACTACAACGCTCCAGGGTCAAATGTGGAAGCTTTTCTGCATTCTTGCACTGGAAAATGCACCCAGAACTATCAATATAAAGAAGCCAATAGCAATTGCATGCAAATATATCAGGAAGTGGGTTGCCACAATGTAGACACGTGGAAAGGAAATTGTACAATGTTCCAAAATATTAAATGCATGATGTGCAGATGTGCAGAATGCGACCGAGCCAATGAAGCCAATGCCTCCTCTCCTCTCACCTGCTGCTGCCGAGTGGGTGCAAGGGAAGATGTTGCTACATTGTCTTCCCGCCTGCTCTGCTCCTTTCCCCTCTCTGCAGGGCGGAAAAACCTGCTGATCACAACCTGGCTTCCAGCAGCAGCCTTCCTCCCGCGGCCCCTCGTCTTGGACATTGCCAATGTCAGCAACTCGCTTGCAGAGCCCGCTGCCTCGATTGCTGGGTGTCGCAGCGGCGGAGGCAGCGTCTAACAACGCGCCACACCGTCAGAACCAGGGGCCGGCCCTGGCCCACACGTTGCTGTGCCTTAAAGCTGCACGCCAGTGTGTTTACAATCACAGCCACAAATGTTTATTTAAAAAAACCTCCGCAATTAACACCATCACTTAAAAAACACCGTGTAAAGCAGATCCTGCTAACCACAAAGCATATAATAAATGTTCACCAACTTAAAACCTATCCATTCCCCTCCATAATAAATGGCCTGCCCCTTATTCTTAGACTGTGACCCCTGGTTCTGGACTCCCCCAACATCAGGAACATTTTTCCTGCATCTAGCCTGTCCAATCCTTTAAGAATTTCATATGTTTCTTCAGGGGTTGATGGCATGCCTGCATTTCACTTGTTCCATGCTCCGCAATTCGTTATCTTAAGCATTTTCCCTGTCCATCTTCTTTTCATTAAGCCTCTCCTTAAAATGATTGTCCATTACTGAACTGTAAGTTGGGTTATAGACAATAGACAATAGGTGCAGGAGGAGGCCATTCGAGCCAGCACCACCATTCAATGTGATCATGGCTGATCATTCACAATCAGTACCCCGTTCCTGCCTTCTCCCCGTACCCACACAAGTGAACGTATTGAAAAATGAACACTAACACTATGACTTTTTCAGTCAAAGAGTTGTGAATCTGTGGAATTCTCTTCCTCAGAAGGCAGTGGAGGCCAATTCTCTGAATGCATTCAAGAGAGAGCTAGATACTTAAGGATAGCGGAGTCAGGGGGGTATGGGGAGAAGGCAGGAACGGGGTACTGATTGAGAATGATCAGCCATGATCACATTGAATGGCGGTGCTGGCTTGAAGGGCCGAATGGCCTCCTCCTGCACCTGTTGTCTATAACCCAACTTTACAGTTCAGTAATGGACAATCATTTTAAGGAGAGGCTTAATGAAAAGAAGATGGACAGTCAAAAAGCTTAAGATAACGAATTGCGGAACATGGAACAAGTGAAATGCAGGCATGCCATTAACCCCTGAAGAAACATATAAAATTCTTAAAGGATTGGACAGGCTAGATGCAGGAAAAATGTTCCTGATGTTGGGGGAGTCCAGAACCAGGGGTCACAGTGTAAGAAACATAGAAACATAGAAACATAGAAAATAGGTGCAGGACTAGGCCATTTGGCCCTTCGAGCCTGCGCCGCCATTCAATATGATCATGGCTGATCATCCAGCTCAGTAACCTGTACCTGCCTTCTCTCCATACCCCCTGATCCCTTTAGCCACAAGGGCCACATCTAACTCCCTCTTAAATATAGCCAATGAACTAGCCTCAACTACCTTCTGTGGCAGAGAATTCCACAGACTCACCACTCTCTGTGTGAAGAAATGTTTTCTCATCTCGGTCCTAAAAGACTTCCCCCTTATCCTTAAGCTGTGACTCCTGGTTCTGGACTTCCCCAACATCGGGAACAATCTTCCCGCATCTAGCCTCTCCAACCCCCTAAGAAGTTTATATGTTTCTATAAGATCCCTCCTCAGTCTTCTAAATTCCAGCGAGTATAAGCCTAGTCTATCCAGTCTTTCTTCATATGAAAGTCCTGCCATCCCAGGGATCAATCTGGTGAACCTTCTCTGTACTCCCTCTAAGGCTAGAATGTCTTTCCTCAGATTAGGAGACCAAAACTGTACACAATACTCCAGGTGCGGTCTCACCAAGGCCCTGTACAACTGCAGCAGAACCTCCCTGCTCCTATACTCAAATCCTCTTGCTATGAATGCTAACATACCATTCGCTTTCTTCACTGCCTGCTGCACCTGCACGCTTGCTTTCAATGACTGGTGCACCATGACACCCAGGTCACGTTGCATCTCCCCTTTTCCTAATTGGCCACCATTCAGGTAAGAATAAGGGGTAGGTCATTTAGGACTGAGATGAGGAAAAACTGTGAATCTGTGGAATTCTCTGCCACAGAAGGCAGTGGACGCCAATTCACTGGATGTTTTCAAGAGAGAGATAGATTTAGCTCTTAGGGCTAAAGGAATCAAAGGATATGGGGAGAAAGCAGTAACGGGGTACTGATTTTAGATGATCCGCCATGTGTATGTGACAAATAAATTTGACTTGACTTGATGATCATATTGAATGGCAGTGCTGGCTCGAAGGGCCGAATGGCCTACTCCTGCACCTATTTTTCTCTGTTTCTTTCTGTCCCTGCAGCTGATTCCCCGATCCAGAGATTGAGAACAAAATGGAAAGTCTGGGGCCTTGGGGTGGCGGTGTGGCAGAGTGAGGAAACCCTGTCCAGCTCTAACTGTGATTCCCATGACCAGCTGCCCTCCCAGAGTTCAGGGTGAAAGAACCTGGGGCGGCACGGTGCTGCAGCGGTAAATTTGCTGCCTTACTGAGACCTGGGTTCGATCCTGACTACAGGTGCTGTCTGTACAGAGTTTGTATGTTCTCCCCGTGACCACGTAGGATTTCTCCGGGTTCTTTGGTTTCCTCCCACACTCCAAAGATGTACAGGTTTTTTGGTTAATTTGCTTCAGTAAAATTGTAAATTGTCCCTAGTGTGTGTAGGATAGTGTAAGTGTGCAGAGATTGCCGGTCGGCGCATACTCGATGGACTGAAGGACCTGTTTCCACGCTGTATCATTAAACTAAACTAAACATCAAACTTAAAAGTTTGAAGTTTGAAGTTTGTTCAGTCTGAAGAAGGGTCTCGACCCGAAACGTCGCCCATTCCTTCTCTCCCGAGATGCTGCCTGACCTGCTGAGTTACTCCAGCATTTTGTGAATAAATACCTTCGATTTGTACCAGCATCTGCAGTTATTTTCTTAAACTTAAAAGTTAACTCAGTTTCTCTTTCCAAAGACACTAACTTACCTAACCTGCTGAGTGGTACAAAGTTTTAAATAGCTAAAATTGTATTTTCGTTACTGCAATACTAAAGGCTCTTTGTTGAGTTGTTTAATAGAGTTAAGTACTGATCAAAGCGATTGCTTGCCAATTTCTATGCCTTTTCAATTTCAATGCCTTGTCAATTTCAATTCCTTGTCAATTTCAATTCCTTGTCAATTTCAATGCCTTGTCAATTTCTATGCCTTGTCAATCTCTATGCCTCGTCAATTTCAATGTCGTGTCAATTTCAATGCCTTGTCAATTTCAATGCCTTGTCAATTTCAATGCCTTGTCAATTTCCATGCCTTGTCAATTTCAATGCCTTGTCAGTTTGCCTTGTCAGTTTCAATGCCTTGTCAGTTTCAATGCCTTGTCAATTTCAATGCCTGGTCAGTTTCAATGCCTTGTCAATTTCAATGTCCTGTCAGTTTCAATAGCTTCCACCGTGTAACTAGCAGCCCGCATTCTTAAAGAGACGGTCCGCTATAACCACAATCGATAATAACGAAGAGATCCATAATAACGAGTTTTTACAGTAGTGGCAAAGCTATGAAATGTTTCAAATGCACCAACCAGATAAAATCACAGAAAAATACAGAAATGAAGTCAGAGTACCTCCGTGAGATCATTGAATAAACCTTCTCAACAATTCCTGTTCCATGGAGACACAAGAAACTGCAGATGCTGGTTTACAAAAAAAGACACAAAGTACTGGGGTACCCAGCCGGTTAGGCAGGATCTCAGGAAAACATGGATAGGTGATTTTATTTGGGTGGGGAGTGTGTAGAAGGTTCCAGTGTCAAAGGTGAGAGAAGGCAGGAGAATGGGGGTTGAGAGAGAAAAAATAGATCAGCCAGGGTCGATTGCTGGAGTAGACTCAATGGGCCGAATGGCCTAATTCTGCTCCTATATCTTATGGTCTTATATACTTGATCCTTGGAGACCCAAAACATTGTCTGTGCATTGTCTCCACAGATGTTGCTGAACCCGTTGAGTTCTTCCACCACTTTGTGTTATATTTGATCTATGCCTTTATAATCAGAGACACATAGAGTGCAAAAACAAAGATGTTATGCCAAACGTCTACAAACAATAGTTAGGCTCCAGATTGATTTTGTTGTCATTTCCATACACCAAACATTAGGAAGAACATCAAGGTGAAGGGAGGATGAAGAGTTGATTACCTAATTATGATATAAAGGAAAATTGTTCCCAATAGAACCAGGGGTCACAGTTTAAGAGTAAGGGGTCGGTCATTTAGGACTGAGATGAGGAAAATTTATTTCAGCCAGCGTTGTGAATCTGTGGAATTATCTGCCACAGAAGGCAGTGGAGGCCAATTCACTGGATGTATTCAAGAGAGAGTTATGAACAGTTCACATTGAAAATTTGCATTATTACAAGCTTGATGTTAATTACTTTCACTTCATTCCTAAATCTTTCAAGTAAATTAGAACGACTTAAGGCACCAGTGAATTAATGTACATTTGTGTTCATTTTACGCTTCATCAGAGCAGTGTAAATAATAGCGAAGTAGAACATTGGCCTGGGGTAAAGCATCCCAAATATTAACTGTAAATTATAGAAGCAAATAACTGCAGATGCAAGTTCATACACAAAAGGACACAAAGTGCTGGAGTAACTCAGCGGGTCAGGCAGTCAGGGGGACATGGATAGGTGATGTTTCGGGTCAGGACCTTTCCTCAACAAGCTGTATCTGTAAATTAGCTGACGTTTCGGGTTGGAACCTTTTCTATTCCCGTTCTACAGAGATGCTGCCTGACTGCTGAGTTCATAAGTTTTCATAAGCGATTGGAGCAGGATTAGGCCATTCGGCCCATCAAGTCTACTCCACCACTCATTCATGGCTGATCTTTCTTTCCCTCCTAACCCCATTCTCCTGCCGTCTCCTCATAACCCCTGACACCCGAACTAATCAAGAATCTATCTATCTCTCCCTTAAAAATATCCACTGACTTGGTCTCCACAGCCTTCTATAGCAAGGAATTCCACAAATTCACCACCCTCTGACTAAAGAAATTTCTCATCTTCCTCAAAGAACGTCTTTAAATTCTGAGGCTATGACCTCTAGTCCTAGACTCTCCCACTAGTGGAAACATCCTCTCCACATCCACTCTATCCAATCTTTTCACTGTCCTGTATGTTTCAATGAGGTCCCCCCTCATTCTTCTAAACTCCAGCAAATATAGGCCCAGTGCGATCAAACGCTCATCATAGGTTAACCTACTCATTCCTGGGATAATTCTTGTAAACCTCCTCTGGACCCTTGCCAGAGCAAGTATATCCTTCCTCAGATATGATGCCCAAAATTGCTCACAATATTCCAAATGGGCCTGACCAGCCCCTTATCGAGTCTCAGCATTACATCACTGTTTTTGTACACAATCCCACTCAAAATAAATGCTGGCATAGCATTTGCTTTCCTTGCTGCCAATTCGACTTGCAGATTAACTTTTTGGGAATCCTGCACCAGCACTCCCAAGTCCCTTAGCACCTCCGATTTCTGGATTCTCTCCCCATTTAAAAAATAGTCTACACCTTTATTCCTACTACCAAATTGCATGACTCCACACTTTGCTACACTCTATTCCATCTGCCACTTCTCTGCCCACTCTCCCAACCTGTCCAAGTCCTACTGCAGAGTCCTTACTTTCTCTACTCCCTACCCCTCCACCTATTTTCGTATCATGGGGTCTCATCTTCCTTAGCAGCCTCCCATGTGGCACTTTATCAAAGGCTTGCTGAAAATCTAAGTAAACAACATCTACTGACTCTCCTTTGTCTGTCCTGCTATTTATTTCTTCAAAGAACTCCAGCAAATTTGTCAGGCAAGACCTCCCCTTCACAAAGCCACGATGACTTTGGCCTAGGGTGCAGTCCATCTGGTCCAGGTGACTTATCCACCTTCAGCCCTATCAGCTTCAGCCCTATCAGCTTCCCAAGCACCTTCTCCCTAGTAATAGCCACTCCACTAACTTCCAGCCCCTGACTCTCTTGAAATTCAGGCGTGTTGCTGGTGTCTTCCACTGTGAAGACTGATGCAAAAAGGTTGTTCAACTCATCTGCCATTTCTTCATTCCCCATTATCACTTCTCCTGCATCATTTTCCAGCGGTCCAATGTCCACTCTTGCCTCTTTCTTACTCTTTATATAACTTAAGAAACTCTTGCTATCCTCTTTTATATTATTAGTTACTCCAGCCACTCTGTGTCTAGTTCATAAGGGCGGCACGGTGGCGCAGCAGTAGAGTTGCGGCCTTTCAGCGAATGCAGCGCCGAAGACTCAGGTTCGATCCTGACTACGGGTGCTGTCTGTGATGGACGCAAAAAAACTTCCACTCTCTTCCCCACGCCCATGGACAGACAGCTCGTCCCCGACCGACCCGCACAGTCCCCGCAAGGGGATGGAAGTCCCCGCGGCCGAGTCGCACCGGGCGCTGAGACGTCTCGCGGCCGAGCCGGGCAATGGAAGGCCCCGCGAGCGAGCCGTGCGCAGCTAAGTCCCGCGGCCGAGCCGCACCGGGCGATGTTAAGTCCAGCGGCCGAGCCGCACCGGGCGATGGAAGGCCCCGCGGCCAAGCCACACCGGGCGATGTTAAGTCCAGCGGCCGAGCCGCACCAGCGATGAAAAGTCCCGCGGCCGAGCCGCGCCGGGCGATGTTAGGCCCCGCGGCCCGGGCACTGTTAAGTCCAGCGGCCGAGCCGCACCAGCGATGTTAGGCCCCGCGGCCGAGCCGCACTAGGCACTGTTAAGTCCCGCGGCCGAGCCGCACCAGCAATGTTAGGCCCCGCAGCCGAGCCGCACCCCGCGCCGTGAGGAAGAGACCTAAAAGAGAAAGGTTTCCCACACCCCCCCCCCACCCACACCCCCCCCCCCCACCCACACCACCACCCCCCCCCCCCCCACACATACACAACCAAAAAAAAACAAAAAACATCCCAACACCGACACACAACAAAAAAAAAAGGAAAAAAGACGAACAGACTGCTAGCGAGCCACAGCCGTTCGGCGCCGCCACTTCCGCTTGGGGATTCACTGTTTCACTCGTTAGTTTAGCTGGCTATCGTCCTTCTCCGCAGCCAACAATGGACCATTGTGGGCTTCACCTTTCCTTGATCATCGTTGCTGGCTTCGATTTGTCCTTTTGCATTCCTTCCTACACATTTTGTCCACTCCACTGCAAAATCTCCTCAAGGTATGCTTACTTTGAAGAAGTTCTCCTCCTCTCTCCGACGAGAGTTCTGTAATATCCTCTCTCGCTGCTCCTCTTCCGAGATCCAAATTTGAGGAAGGATATTCTTGCTATTGAGGGCGTGCAGCATAGGTTTACTAGGTTAATTCCCGGAATGGCGGGACTTTCATCTGTTGAAAGACTGGAGCGACTAGGCTTGTATACACTGGAATTTAGAAGGATGAGAGGGGATCTTATTGAAACGTATAAGATTATTAAGGGGTTGGACACGTTAGAGGCAGGAAACATGTTCCCAATGTTGGGGGAGTCCAGAACCAGGGGTCGCAGTTTAAGAATAAGGGGTAGGCCATTTAGAACAGAGATGAGGAAAAACTTTTTCAGTCAGAGAGTTGTGAATCTGTGGAATTCTCTGCCTCAGAAGGCAGTGGAGGCCAATTCTCTGAATGCATTCAAGAGAGAGCTGGATAGAGCTCTTAAGGATAGCGGAGTCAGGGGGTATGGGGAGAAGGCAGGGACGGGGTACTGATTTGAGAATGATCAGCCATGATCACATTGAATGGCGGTGCTGGCTCGAAGGGCCGAATGGCCTCCTCCTGCACCTATTGTACCTGTTCAGTACTGCCTTCAACCACTGAAGGTCACCTCACCTTCTGTCTCCTTTCTCTGTTCGTTTACTTATTTATCTATTTATTCACTTCCCTATGTTCTCTAAATCCCTGTAAAGCGTCTTTGAGTATATGAAAAGCGCTATATAAATGTAATGCATTATTATTATTATTATTATTATTATTATTATCATTATCATTGTCTATTGCTGTCCGGAAATGCTCTGCTGCCCGTCCCGCTGAGCACTTTGTATCAATCTCGCACTTTGTATCAATTCAGCACTTTGTATCAACCTTCTGTGTGAAACAGCTACAGGCGGCTCTGTGTGACGTCATTTAGGCGCGCTCCTCTTGCCACGCTGCGTTCAACTCTGCTCTGCAAAGTCTCGCTTTCCCGCTCGTAAAACCGTTTTAAAACAAACAAACACACACGTACACACAAAAAAAAGAAAAGAGGAGACCATGGTCCGCCTGATCAACTCCATCGTCGCCGTTTGTCCGAACATGGGAATCGGAAAAAATGGGAACCTGCCCTGGCATCCGACAAGATTGAGGCAAGTAAACGAGTCCCCCCCCCCCCCTCCCCCCCTCAGTGCAGTGTTTGGGTTATTTATTCATCTGCTCTCTCGGAGATCCGTCCAACACAAACAAAACACCCTCCTGGACAATCTCCTCCTGGGCTCCGACGCAGTTTTCTGCCTTGTGTGTTAAAATAGTTCTCTTGTGTTCCAACCTAATATTGATTTTGTAGCTTTTTTTTTTTTTTAACCCAATAAATAGTAACCCTTCAGATCAGGAAATATCCAAGAGGTTTCTTGCAATTGTTTTTTGTTTTCTTTCCTATGTATGATGAGCACTTAAAACTGTTAAAGCCTTCATTGCCTGACCTGCTGAGTTACTCCAGCATTTTGTGAATAAATAAATACCTTCGATTTGTACCAGCATCTGCAGTTATTTTCTTATATTCCTCTGCCCTGCTCTGTGTTAGCGCTGGGACGCCGGCGTGCCAGTAATCCTGATGTCAGTGAAATAGACTCACATATTCTGTAACTGAACGGTTGCATTCATTCAATGCCGGTTAATTTCTCAGATTTGGTGGAATAATTTCAGATGGAACATTTTACCCGCATGAATAAATTGTTCCTGAAATATGGATTTGGTCAAAAGAGCCTTTGGTGAGTTCTGTGGGAGGACAGACCAAAGGTCCAGAGACGTTGTGCAACGTTAAACAGATAATGCGGTCGCCTGCTGCGTGCGTTCATTGTATCAGGGGGGCAAAGACCAATTGCAGATAACTCTGTTTATTTTTAAATCGGGTGTCGTCTTGGGAATTGAGTGCGCACTTGCATCAGGCCAGGCAGGGACTGTCGCAACGTTTAAGAAACAGTTCGACAGGTACATGGAAAGGACAGGTTTGGAGGGATATGGGCCAAACACAGGCAGGTGGGACTTGTGTGTAGCTGGGATATGTTGGCCGGTGTGGGCAAGTTGGGCTGAAGGGCTTGTTTCCATGCTGTATGTCAGAATGAGGCATGTTTAATGAATCAGCTGCAGAATAAGAAGCAGGAATAGATAGGCCCTTTGGCCTGCTCTCTCACCCTCAATACCACTTTTGTAATCCATCCTATCCCTCGATTGCCTGAATATCAAAATCTTTCATATATCTTGAATATTTTTTTTTTATATACCAAAAAATACTTTATTCAAGTAATAAATATTTACAAAACATCTTCTTTTCAACAACCCGATCCGACATTTCCGGAGGTTACACGTTCAATACAGATATTCATTTCCAAATTTACACCGAATATATCTATTCAGAAATGCTGACTAACTCCAGTGCTTTGTGTCTTTTTTTTTAAGGCAGCCTCTACAGTTCCTTGTGTCTACCTTTACATCTACAATGAGGGTCAACGGTCTGCTTAGACTGAAGAAGGGTCTCCACCCGAAATGTCACCCATTCTTTCTCTCCATAGATGCTGCCTGTCCCGCTGAGTTACTCCAGCATTTTGTGTCTATCTTGAAAGAGGAGTCCTCGATATTAATTTGTAGAACGTGTGTGGAGAGGTTCTAGCACAGGTGAAATGAACACATTGGCACATTATTAGAATAGTCATAGAGTCATAGAGTGATACAGTGTGGAAACAGGCCCTTTGGCCCAACTTGCCCACACCGGCCAACAATGTCCCAGCTACCCTAGTCCCACTTGCCTGCGCTTGGTCCATAACCCTCCAAACCTGTCCTATCCATGTACCTGTCCAACTGTTTCTTAAACGATGGGATAGTCCCTACCTCCTCTGGCAGCTTGTTCCATACACCCACCACCCTCTGTGTGAAAAAGTTACCCCTTGGATTCCTATTCAATCATTTTCCCTTCACCATGAGCCTATGTCCTCTGGTCCTCAATTCCTCTACTCTGTGCGTCTACCCGATCTATTCCTCTCATGATTTTGTACACCTTGATAAGATCACCCCTCATCCTCCTATGCTCAAAGGAATAGAGACCCAGCCTACTCAACCTTTCCCTATAGCTCACACCCTCTAGTCCTGGCAACATCCTCGTAAATCTTTTCTGAACCCTTTCGTTCTAGTTGGTAGGAAGGATGTCATGAAACTGGAGTGTGTGCAAAAAAGATTGAGGTTTTGAGTTATAAGGAGAGGCTGGGACTTTTTTTCCCTGGTGCATAGGACACTGAGGAGGGAGGTTACAGAGGTATAGAAAATCATGAGGGGCATTGACAAGGTAAATAGTCAGTCTTTTCCTCAGGGCAGGGATTCTAAAACTAAAAGGCAAAGATTAAGGTGAGAGGGGAAAGATTTAAAAGGGACTTGAGAGGCAACTTTCGCACAAAGGTGCATATGTGGAACAATAGTGTGCTATGGAGAGGTTGGATTTGGTCAAATAGCAAGATGGGCAGGAAAATAACTGCAGATGCTGGTGACATACCTTGAGGAGAAATGCAAAATGCTGCCTGACCTGCTGAGTTACTCCAGCATTTTGTGATATGGTCAAATGGCAAGTTCAGCAACTCAGTCCTCTGAATTTGAGACTGTGACCTCTGGTTTTCTACACCTTAGCTGGTGGAAACACTGTCTCTACATCTACCCCTGTCAAGCTCTGTGAAAAAAATTGTGCATTTCAGAGGTTTAAATTCATTCTTATAAACTCAAAAGACGAAAGAGCCATGGAAACGGCCCATTTGGCCCAAATATGGTGGCAGTGGTAGAGTTGCTGCCTTACAGCGCTTACGTCGCCAGAGACCCGGGTTCGATCCTGGCTACGGGTGCTGTCTGTACGGAGTTTGTACGTTCTCCCCATGACCTGCGAGGGTTTTCTCGGAGAACTTCGGTTTCCTCCCACACTCAAGTCGTACAGGTTTGTAGGTTAATTGGCTTGGAATACATGTAAAAAATGTCCCTAGTGTAGGATAGTGCTTGTGTGCAGGGATCGCTGGTCGGTGCGGACTCGGGCCGAAGGGCCTGTTTCCGTGCTGTATCTCTAAAATAAAAAGATTTGTCCATGCTGTCTATCCCTTATAACTGCGCCAGTCAGTCCCATTTGTCTGCATTTGACCAATATCCCACAAAACCTTTCCGATCCATGAACCTGTCTAAATTACTTCATTGTTCCGGCCTGTATAACTTCCTCTGGCTGCTTGTTCCACACATGCAGCACCCTGTTTAAAAAAAAATGTCCCACCTGACTCTTTTAAATCTTTCCCCTTTTACTTCAACCCTCTGCCCTCCAGTTCTGGACTGCTCCATGCTGGGGAAAACACTGTGACCATCTGTTTAACATCTTCTCACTACAACAGAGATCAAATTGGTGAACGTTCACTGCGCTCCCTCTAGCACAAGTCTATCCGATTCATCACCCCGATTCTGGCCTCCCTCCACTGGCTCCCTGCGGTACAGAATCAACTTCAAGCTCCTCCTATTCACGTATAAAGCCCTAAATGGACACTCCCCCCCCCACATCAAAAATCTTCTAACCCCCCTCTCTAACTCCAGGTCCCTCAGGTCGGCCGACTTGGGGCTACTCACTATCCTGCGGTCTAGGCTTAAGCTCAGGGGTGACCGCGCTTTTGCGGTTGCAGCTCCTAGCCTGTGGAACAGCATCCCTCTCCCCATCAGAACTGCCCCCTCCATCGACTCCTTTAAGTCCAGGCTCAAAACTTATTTCTACTCCCTAGCGTTTGAGGCTCATTGAGGAGGCGCTGTGAACTGTTTGCGTGCTACTGTATGTTTCATTTTTTTTCCTTTTTTCCATTGGAACCTAATCAGATGTACAGCACTTTGGTTAACGTGGGTTGTTTTTAAATGTGCTATACAAATAAAATTGACTTGACTTGACTTGACTATCCTTCCTTGAGTAGGGAGATCAGATCTGAATACAGTACTCTAAAAGGCCATCTCGTCAGACAATATAATAGAATGGTATCTCTTGCATGGGCAGCGGTAGAGTTGCTGCTTTACAGCGCCAGAGATCCTGGTTCGATCCTGACTACGAGTGCTGTCTGTACGGAGTTTGTACGTTCTCCCCGTGACCGCGTGGGTTTTTCCGGGAGCCGCCTGGGTTTCCTGGGTTTCCTCCCACACTCCAAAGATGTGCAGGACTGTAGATTAATTGGCTTCAATTGTAAATTGTCCCTAGTGTGTAGAATAGTGTTAGTGTGCGGGGATTGCTGGTCGGCGTGGAAGGGGCCTGTTTCCACGCTGTATCTCTAAACTAAACTAAACAATAGAGGTCAACAAACAATTAGACCTAGGCACAAGGAACTGCAAATGCTTGATGGGCTGAATGGCCTAATTCTGCACCTAGAATTTATGAACCTAGATAAGCTGGTCCCCAGAACTTTTTTAATTCACATTTCCGGTTTGATTGAAATGGACAGCTGGAAACTTCTTATTTCTCCCCATCCCTACCCATTGAACTTTTTTTCCCCCCAAATTGTAATATTGACATTGAGTTGTAACCATAAGTTTCTTCAAGAATTAGACTTTCACCTGTTTAGTTGCAAAATGTTGCAAATAATATACAAATAGCTACATTTCCAAATTTTATTAACTAGACCAAGCCCTAGTTGGGCCCAAACTTCTCCTGCATTGGTGCAACACCCTCCCCTCCCCTTCTCCCCCCCCCCCCCCCTTCCCTCCCTAGGAGATAGATTTAAACTTAAAAATGTGAAAAACTTAAAAAATATAACACCGATTTCAATGAAACTTCTTCCATTAGCACCAAAGGGACGACGGTGAGTAAGGTGTGCCTAAAATTGTCGCGCTATCGGCTGTAGTTCAGGAGCAAACAAACAAACAAACAAGAGTTTTAGTATATAGATTAGTTGCATTCTCTTAAAGTAATTGTTTCAAATTTGCACTTTGTATATTTTCAGCAAAGAGTTCAAACATTTCCAGAGGATGACATCCACCCCATCAGTAGAAGGTATTGCCGGCACTTCTGAAGAATCGCACTGAATGTCACACAACTAAAATGCAAACTACTGTCCCCACTGGGAGCTTTAGGTCATTTACTTTTACAGCAGCCAAGGTTGAATTTGTGCGTCTCCCTCAAAAAGGATCGCGTCACATTCAGAAAGGTTGTATAAAGTTGCTTTGTGTTCCTTGAATTCAGAGATGGAAGGGTGATTTTTAAGAATTTTTCAAAATGAGGAAAATATTCTGGAGAATGTCAATGAGACTCGCCATCCAGAATAAATGTGTGTGGATAATCTCACTGTTGGTGGCACACCGTGGCACGCACTTCCCTTGTTAAACCTATGCCATTTATTTGACATTTCCATCCTGGGAACAGTCCTGAACAGGCGCCTGAGACCCGAGTTTGATCCTGACTGCGGGGTGCTGTCTGTGTGGAGCTTGCACGTTCTCCCAGGGTTTCCTCCAGGCGCTCTGGTTTCCTTCCACATCCCCAAGACGTGTGGGTTGTAGATTAATTGGCCTCTGGAAAATTGCCCCTAATGTGCAGGGAGTGGGTGAGAAAGTGGGGTAACATAGAACTAGTGTTGATGGGTGATCAGCAGTCGGCATGGACTCAGTGGGGTGAAAGGCCAGTTTCCATGCTGTGTCTCTAAAGAGAGCCAAGCAGTGTTAGTTTAGTTTAGAGATCCAGAGACACGGTGTGGAAGTAGGTCCTTCAGCCCACCGAATCTGCGCCGACCAGCGATCCCCGCTTACTAACACTATCCTCCGCACATTAGGGACAATTTACAATTAAAACAAGCCAATTAGCCTACAAACCTGTGTGTCTGGAGAGTGGGAGAAAACCAGAGATCAAGAGAGAGCTAGATAGGGCTCTATCTAGGCCTACTCCTGCACCTATTGTCTATCCCAGAGAAAACCCACTTGGGTCACGGGGAGAACGTACAAACTCCGTACAGACAGTACCCGTAGTCAGGATCGAAACCAGGTCTCTGAAGCTGTAAGGCAGCAACTCTACCGCTGCGCCGCCGAAAGTCAATTCTGAAGTGAAACTGTAAAACAGTACATCATTGCAGAAGGTTCTTCCAGGAGAATTAGCCATGTATATCAAAGGAACTGGAGCCATGTTACGTAGATGAAGTTAATCAACAAAGCTACCCTTAAACAGTCTCAAGTTGAATGACGCCCTGCTGTTCCAGTATAATTTGATGCCTTCTCTTGTTTCACTGACCTACTTATAAGCATTATTTTCTTGGGCATTTGCAATATTGCTTTGCTACCACTTTGTGTCACTGTTGTACTGTCTACGTTTTGATTGTTGCTTGAGATGTTGCTGTATACACAAATGACTTGGGTGGGTACCCAGCACCGTATTTATTTAGGAGGAATTTAGGCCTGAGAGCTTTAAAATCAGGCAACTTGAACAATGAGAACACGTAAAAGAGTACAGCATAAAAACTGGCCCTTCGGCCCACAATGTCTGTGCCGAACTTGATATCAAGACCAACTCTTATCTGCCTGCACATACTCCCATGTTGCTCCATTCCCTGCATTTATTGCAATTCCCCGCATCCATGCCTATCAAAAAGTCTCTTAAATGCTGCGATCATATCTGCTTCAAGCACCACCCTGGCAGTGCATTCCCGGCACTCACCATCATACGTGTAAAGCAAAAACTTGCCCCCGATACAGCTTTAAAATCAGGCAAATATGAATCTAGAACAGTGGAGCACAGGGACAGGCCTTTTGGCCCACTATGTGTGTGCAATCTCTGATGCCAATTTAAACTAATACCATCTGCATGCACAGGGTCTGTAACTTTCTATTCCCATCCATTTTCTTCACAAAGAAGAAGGGTCTCAACCCGAAACGTCACCCATTCCTTCTCTCCAGAGATGCTGCCTGCCTGTCCCGCTGAGTTACTCCAGCATTTTGTGTCTATCTTCGGTTTAACCCAGCATCTGCAGTTCCTTCCTGCACATCCTCTTCACATGGTCTGTCTAACTGCCTCTTAAGCATTGCTGAGCTATCTGCTTCTACCACCTCCTCTGGAAGTGCGTTCCTGGCACCTACCCTCCTAGTTGCATCTTAAAAAAAAACGCCTCGCCACTAAACTTTCCCCTTTTCTCGTTAAACGTATGCCCTCTATTATTTGACATTTCCATCCTGGGAAAAAGACTGACTACCCTGTCGATGCCTCTCGTAATACAGCTCCATCTAAGGAGCAAGAAATTGGACAGAATATCCCAGACCATCACACAAACCAGCCTCCCTTCCATTGTCTCCACCTACACCACGCTGCCTCGGCAAGGCCACCAGCATGATCAAGGACGAGCATCACCCCGGTCACTCCCTCTTCTCCCCTCTCCCATCAGGCAAGAGGTATAGAAGTGTGGAAACGCACACCTCCAGATTCAGGGGCAATTTCTTCCCAGCTGTCATCAGGCAACTGAACCATCCTATCAACAACTAAAGAGCAGTCCAGAGCTCCAATCATTGGAGACCCTCGGACTATCTTTAATCAGACTTTACTGGACTTTTAGATATATTTTTTAAAATTTTAGAGATACAGCGCAGAATCAGGCCCTTCGGCCCACCGGGTCCGCGCCGCCCAGCGATCCCTGCACATTAACACCATCCTACACCCACTAGGGACAATGTTTACATTTGCCCAGCCAATTAACCTACAAACCTGTACATCTTTGGAGTGTGGGAGGAAACCGAAGATCTCGGAGAAAACCCACGCGGTCACGGGGAGAACGTACAAACTCCGTACAGACAGCACCCGTAGTCAGGATCGAACCCGGGTCTCCGGCGCTGCATTCGCTGTAAGGCAGCATCTCTACCGCTGCGCCACCGTGCCGCCCTTTATCTTGGTGTAGACTTTATCTTGCACAAAACAGTATTCCCTTTATCCTGTATCTGTACACTGTAGATACAGCAACAGATTGTTCCAGCTGCTACAGCGGACTGTTCCAGCTGCTAGGGTCAGGCAAACGCCTCCGCTGTCATGCTGTGAAAACGGAGAGGATGGGACGGAGTTTCTTCCCACAGGTCATCAGGACTGTTAACTATTATATCTCCAGGGACAAAAAAAAAATTCTGTATTAATTTTAATTTCTATGCTGTAATTGTTTTGTTTTTTTTTGCACAATCCGCAGGCATTGCCACTTTCATTTCACTGCGCATCTTGTATGTGTATGTGACAAATAAACTTGACTTGAGATGGCTCGATTGTATCCATGTGTAGCATTTCCGCTGAGTGGATAGCATGCAACAAAAGGCTTTCCACTGTACCTCGGTACATGTGATAATTAAAAAAAATACTCTATAGGTTTGTCACCTGTGACCTGAACAGTGGTGTGGAACAACTTTTAAAATCAGGCATATGTGACGTTAGCAACGCAGTCAGAGTCGGAGGAATCAGTCTTGCTCAGACAAACGGCATTTTCAGACTTTGCATTATTCTTCCATTTATCCAATGGAAATGACACTCGCTGTGTTTCTATTGATATCAGGGAAGTGCAACGCTGTTATCATGGGACGCAAAACCTGGCACTCTATTCCAGAGAAGAACAGGCCGCTTAAAAAACGGATAAATATTGTACTGAGCAGAGAACTTAAGTGAGTATTTCAATATCAACAAATAATATTTGTTATCGTAAAATGTCACTGGATTCATATGTCTTTGAACTATCTCTTTATTTCGCGTGACAAAGTGAGAACAAAAATAAAGGTTCACCTGCACCTCCTCCAACCTCGTCTATTGCATCCGCTGCTCCAGATGTCAACTTATTTACATCGGCGAAACCAAGCGCAGGCTCGGCGATCGCTTCGCTCAACACCTGCGCTCGGTCCGCGTTGGCCAAACTGGTCTCCCGGTGGCCGAGCACTTCAACTCCCCCTCCCATTCCCAGTCTGACCTTTCTGTCATGGGCCTCCTCCAGTGCCATAGTGAGGCCCACCGGAAATTGGAGGAACAGCACCCCATATTTTGCCTGGGCAGCTTGCAGCCCAATGGTATGAACATCGACTTCTCCAACTTTAGATAGTTCTTCTGACCCTCTCTTCCCCTCCTCCTTCCCAGATCTCCCTCTATCTTCCTGTCTCCACCTATATCCTTCCTTTGTCCCGCCCCCCTGACATCAGTCTGAAGAAGGGTCTCGATCCGAAACGTCACCCATTCATTCTCTCCTGAGATGCTGCCTGACCTGCTGAGTTACTCCAGCATTTTGTGAACAAAAATAAATGTCTGCTCCTCTACCTTTTTAGTAAATAACTAGAATATTTAACACTAATGTCTATTTCCAGCTGGTGTCTTAAATAGTTACTGATTTCAATTTACTTCAATTTTTTTAATAGTGGTTGATGCAAATAGTGTATCTTCCTATTTTCAAGAACCATTGTAGCTTTAGATTATTTAGAAGATAGCACATGGACCAGTACAGCGCAAGAACTGGCCCTTCAGTCCGCGATGTCTGTGCTGAACTTGATGCCAAGACCGTTTCAATCTGAAGAAGGTTCCGGCCGGAAACGTCACCTATTCTTTTTCTCTAGATATGTTGCCTGACCTGCTGAATTACTCTGGCATATTGTGTATCTTCGGGATAACCAGCATCTGCAGTTCCTTCCTCCACCAACTCTTATCTGCCTGCACATACACCATATCACTCCAATTCCCTGCAGTTATTGCAATTCTTTGCATTGATGCCTATCAAACAATCTCGTAAATGCTGTGGTCGTATCTGCCTCAACCACTACTCGCGGCAGTGAGTGTCCACAACTCCTGACACCCTTGCTAATCAAGAATCTGCCAATCTCCACCTTAAAAATATCTACTGACTTGGCCTCCACAGCCTTCTGTGGCAATGAATTTCACGATTCACCACCCTCTGACTGAAGAAATTCCTCCTCATCTCCTTTCTAAAGGTACGTTCCGGGGAGATGTTGGGAGTGACCGTGGGGGTGAGACTGGTCATTGATTCTGATTCTGAACAATGAATTTGGCGGCTGACTGTGTAGTTCCCAGCTGTGGAGCAATGGTGTTAGAAGTAGCCAGAATTTGAGGAGTGTGAACATCTGAAATTGATGGATCATTGAAGGTTAGAACTGGAGACGAGCGCTGGGGAGGCAGTGTTGCAGTGGGAAAACGAGAGAGACTATGAGAAAGATGGTCTTCATGAGCATGGATCACAGAACGTGACCTGAAATGAGATGGAAGTGTGGGATGTTGAGTGGCGGCTGGCAGTCAATTAACTAGAGATGCTTTTTAAAAAATGTCTCAAATATGAGTAAGTGTGGTATAAAAGTTACACTTGCATGTAAGTGGATATGTTTTGTCAGATTAATGGAAATAAAATGTTTAATCTTTCAGATGCTGTGAGTAGGATTTTGAAGTTTAATTCCCACCCACTGAATGATGATAATGTAACTGCTAATGCTGGCTGGTATATTCAGTGGTCTTTTAAAAATATATATATTATTCACACTTTATGCCCAAATGAAAGCTGAAAAAACCCTAGATTTTGATATTGATTTGGTAGAATTCAATGTGGTTAAGATACTTCAAAATGCCATTGAGTTTAGTTTAGAGATACAGCGCAAAACAAGCCCTTTAGCCCAACGTGTCCACACCGACCAGTGATCCCCGCACACGAACTATTGTTGTTCTTGCTCACTTTTTGATGCATTGAAAGATACAGCATGGAAATGAGCCCTTCAAAGAGCAGTCCTGTGCTACTATCTACCTCATTGGAGACCCTTGGACTATCTTTGATCGGTCGTTAGTGAACTTTATCTTGCACTAAATGTTATTCACGTTATTCCCTTTATCATGTACCTGCACACTGTGGACGGCTCGAAAGTAATCACATATTGTCTTTCTGCTAACTGGTTAGCATGCAACAAGAAAGCTTTTCATGTACCTCAGTACATGTGACAATAAACTCAACTCAACTAACACTATCCTATCAGTCTGAAGAAGGGTCTCGACCCGAAACGTCGCCCATTCCTTCTCTCCAGAGATGCTGCCTGACCTGCTGAGTTACTCCAGCATTTTGTGAATAAAAACCTTCGATTTGTACCAGTATCTGCAGTTATCTTCGCATAACACTATCCTACACACTCTAGGGACAATTTACAATTTTACCAAGCTAATTGACCTACAAACCTGTACGTCTTCAGAGTGGGAGGAAACCGGAGCTTCCATAGAAAACCCACGCAGGTCACGGGGAGAGCGTATAATCTCTGTACAGACAACACCCGTAGTCAGGTTTCAACCCAGGTCTCTGGCGCTGTAAGGCAGCAATTCTACTGCTGCGCCACCGTGCCGCACAAAAGTTCAAAAAGGATTAAAAGCTGAGTCAAGACAAAAAAAAAGTTTTGATTATTGGTGAGTTGAGTGCAGCAATGCCCAGGTTCTATTGCTTACTTAGAAACATAGAAAATAGGTGCAGTTGGAGGCCAATCGAGCCAGCAGCGCCATTCATTGTGATCATGGCTGATCGTCCACAATCAGTAACCCGTGCCTGCCTTCTCCCCATATCCCTTGATTCCACTAGCCCCTAGAGCTCTATCTAACTCGTTCATTGAGTGGATGCAATACTGTCTTTAAGCAAAGCAGCAACTAATCCTGATTGCAAACATGTCCCTGTCCACAGTGAGCAGTGGACTTGTGCTGTTTTCTGATCAAACACAGGGCGGCACGGTGGCGCAGCGGTAGAGTTGCTGCCTGACAGCGCCAGAGACACGGGTTCGATCCTGACTACAGGTGTTGTCTGTACCGAGTTTGTGCGTTCTCCCCGTGACCTATGTGGGTTTTCTCCAGGGTGCTCCGGCTTCCTCCCATACTCCAAAGATGTACAGGTTTGTAGGTTAATTGACTTGGTATAATTGTAAATTGTCCCTGGTGTATGTAGGACAGTGTTAATGTGCGGGGATCGCTGGTCGGCGTGGACTTGGTGGGCCATAGGGCCTGTTTCTGTGCTGCATCTCTAAACTAAACTGAATATGTGTCACAAACGTTTATGGAGCAGCCTTGAAGTAGAGGGTGGCTGCCCTTTGCTTTAATAAAGCGGAGCTTAAAAGCACCTCCAAAGCCGCTATAAGTGGAATAAAAGTAGATATTGTGTGTGTCTTTCAAGACTAGAAAGTGGCTTGGCTACTGAGAGCTCTTTTAAAATGTCATGTATTTAAAGTTTCCTCGGTGGCAGTAGGGAGCCACATTTGAAGTGATGAGTCTGTCTGCAGTAGCACCATAGCCTGTGGTGAGGCGTGGGAGAATTTTCCATCCGTGAAGCATCAGTAGTCGGAGCTCAAAGTGATTCAAACGTTTGATGTGAGACGTGTAGCGTGACAGGTTGCAGGCTGCAGGATTGCACACGCCTAATTCCTGCTAATTAAAAATTGATTACAAAGGGGAGACAATAGACAATAGGTGCAGGAGGAGGCCATTCAGCCCTTCGAGCCAGCACCGCCATTCAATGTGATCATGGCTGATCATTCTCAATCAGTACCCCGTTCCTGCCTTCTCCCCATACCCCCTGACTCCGCTATCCTTAAGAGCTCTATCCAGCTCTCTCATGAATGCATTCAGTGAATTGGCCTCCACTGCCTTCTAAGGCAGAGAATTCCACAGATTCACAACTCTGACTGAAAAAGGTTTTCCTCATCTCCGTTCTAAATTTGCCTACCCCTTATTCTTAAACTGTGGCCCCTGGTTCTGGAAAAGGTGAAGATAATCCTTCAACAGCTTTCTCCTCAAACACTTTTCCACCAGATATTTTCGGAACATTCAGGAGTCAGGGTGGGAAAAATCAAAATAAACCGTCAGTATGCTGACACTTAAAGTAAAGGTCTGAAGAAGGGTCTCTACTCGAAACGTCGCCGAATCATTTTCTCCAGAGATGCTGTCTGAATCGCTGAGGTACTCCAGCTATTTGTGTCTATCTTCTGTCCATAACCAAAAAAGATATAAATCTTCTCATGGACTTCACCATCACCTACCAGCATTTTGTCCAAGTAGACATCGTCCTGATTTGAAAGTACATCTAGCTGTACCTTAGAAACAGAAAATAGTTGCAGGAGGAGGCCATTTGGCCCTTTGAGCCAGCACTGCCATTCATTGTGATCATGGCTGATCATCTACAATCAGTAACCTGTGCCTGCCTTCTCCCCATATCCCTTGATTCCGCTAACACCCTAGAGCTCTATCTAACTCTCTTTTAAATTCATCTCTTGAGAAAAGAAATAGGTGACGTTTCAGGTCGAGATCCTTCTTCAGACTGAGAGTCAGGGGAACAGGGAACGAGGGATATAGACAGTACTTGGGAGAATTGATTGGAGGATATGCACACAAAAAAACAATAATCAAGGAAATGTGGGGCACACAATGGTCCTTTGTTAGCTGTGGGATAGGTGATAATGAGAAAACAGGAACTCAACAGGACGACAGTGAAACTAGTACGACAACTAGGGTGGGGGAGGGACGGAGAGAGATGGCATGCCGGGTTACTTGAAGCTAGAGAAATCAAAAGTCATACCATTGGGTTGTAAACTGCCCAAGTGAAATATGAGATCCTGTTTATCCAATTTACGTTTGGCCTCACTCTGACAATGGAGGAGGCCCAGGACATCAAGGTCAGTGTGGGAATGAGAAGGGGAGTTAAGGTGTTTGGCAGCTGGGAGATCATGTAGGCCGAGGCAGACTGAGCGAAGGTGAAGCGATCGCCCAGTGTGTGCTTGGTCCCAATGCTTAGCATTGCTTTGTGTGGTATCTCGTTTCAAAAGTAAGTATGTATTTATTTACTGGCAGTTCTCATCCAACCACATTGGGGACAAGATTGTCACCTTCAGGAGAGATTACGAACATACTCCTGCACTTTCAGCTGGAAATTGGGGATCTCAAGTGCAAAATCCAATTAAATAAAGGAATTGTTTAACTCTCTATCTAACTCTCTTTTAAATTTATCCAGTGAATTGGCCTCCACTGCCTTCTGTGGCAGAGAATCCCACAAATTCACAACTCTCTGGGTGAAAAAGTTTCTTCTCACCTCAGTTTTAAATGGCTTCCCCTTTATTCTTTTCGACTGTGTCCCCTGGTTGTTGTTTGATCTAAACTCTTGGAACTCCCTTGCCAAGAGCATTGTGGTGGTGCCTTCACCAGGAGAATTATGATAGTCCAAGCAGACAGACAGAACCTTTTTCCCCCCAGGATGAAAAAGTCAAATACTTGAGGCATAGTTTCAAGGTGAGTGAGGAAAAGTTTAAAGAAGACGAGCAGAGAGACTCTTACGTCAGAGGGGCGGAGAGTAAACTAGGACCAACATTTCTGGTCAATAATCATTCGTCAGAATGAGGAAAATGTGGAAATCAAACCAAGAAGCAAGAGAGTGGAGAGAACAAAGGTAGTATAAGAAAATAACTGCAGATTCTTGTACAAATCGAAGGTATTTATTCACAAAATGCTGGAGTAACTCAGCAGGTCAGGCAGCATCTCGGGAGAGAAGGAATGGGTGACGTTTTAGTATATAGATGTTGAGTACGTTTAGCTTTAGCATTGTCATGTGTACTGAGGTATCATCCCCGGGGGTGGTGGAAATGTAGACTTCGCTGCCTGGAGGTTGGTGGAGGCAGAGTCCCTCACAGTAGTCAATACGTATTAAGATAATAATAATGTATTTTATTTATATAGCGCTTTTCATATACTCAAAGACGCTTTACAGAGATAAAGACTTGAAGTGCCATAGCACAGATGGTTCTATTGTTAGAATATGGAGTCTATGTAAACGTACTTGATGGGAGGCCCATAACACAATGGGCTGAAGGGCCATTTTCTATGGTTTGTGAAGCTCTGAATATATGAGCTGAACTGACAAGAAAACTGGAAGGCACTGGCTCCTTTTATTCCATGTGACTTCCAATGGAAGTTGTACCCTTTGCATTTCAGATCCACCCTTGTTTACAGGGATTTGGTTTAGTTTAGATATAAACATAGCACAAAAAGTAAGGAAATTTGTGTTTGGTAGATTATTTCTTTGTTGTAACAATGCTTCTTGGCAATAAATCTTATACCGTTGGAAAGCCTGTTTATTTCCCTTTTAAATGGTGCCACATTTGTAAGGAACATGCATTTGTGGGATGAGCAGCAGAGCTGAGTATATGGGTTGCGCCCATGAAAAATTTGCCAAATCTTCTCTGCCAATGCCAAACAGCTTATTCTGCTGTTGCTATTGGCTCTTGTTTTGAGCTTCTGGTACCCCCAGGTGCTGACAATCAGGTGCCTGATTGGCACCTGATTGGCAGCATCTGTGAGCATGGGCCCTGCTACAGTGGTCAGTAGGTGTCTGCTCCAAGAATCGGCATGCCACGTTTGACTGATCTGGATAGGGCCCGTGCGATAGGGCAACTTCAAGCTGGTGTTCCGCAAAACCAAGTTGCGGCATTATTTGGAGTGAGCCCTAGTACCATCTCCAAAGTGAAGGCCAAGTTCCATATAATGGGGGATGTCAGAGACAGGCCGCGAAGTGGGCGTCCCAAGAAGACGACACCCGAAGAAGACCGTTTCCTCACCCTGTCAGCACTTAGGAACCGTAGGCTGTCTTCTACAGATTTGCAGTCAAGGTTTGCAGGACGATATGGCCGACGTCTCTACCCAGACAATTCGGAACAGACTGCACGCAGCCGATCTCCGGTCTCATAGGGCTGCCAGGAGGCCTGCCATGACTGTCCTTCACCGTCAGGCCCGTTTGCGCTGGTGTCGGCAACACGTGCACTGGAACCTGAACATGTGGAGGAACGTTATGTTCAGCGATGAGTCCAGATTCTGCCTACGGCAGTTGGATCATAGGGTCAAAGTGTGGAGAAGACGCGGAGAACGCTATGCTGATTGCTGCACCGATAGAGTAACATCTTTTGGTGGAGGCAGTGTGATGGTGTGGGGCGGCATCTCCCTCATTGGAAAAACGAGGCTTGTCATCATTGGAGGCAATCTCAATGCAGAGAGATATTGAGATGAGATTCTGCAACCAGTGGCAATCCCATATCTCCACAGTCTGGGACCGAACTCTATCCTCCAAGATGACAATGCTCGCCCCCACAGAGCAGGGTTTCTCAGAGACTACCTCCAGAATTTGGGAGTGGAGAGGATGGAATGGCCTGCCAGCAGTCCTGACCTCAACCCCATTGAACACTTGTGGGATCAGCTTGGGCGTGCTGTTCGTGCCAGAGTGACCAACACAACCACGTTGGCTGACTTGCGACAAATGCTGGTTGAAGAATGGGATGCCATCCCACAACAGTGTGTGACCAGGCTGGTGACCAGCATGAGGAGGAGGTGCCAGGCTGTTGTGGCTGTGTATGGTTCTTCCAAACGCTACTGAGGCTCCTGTTTATTAAATGAATAAATTGTTAAATTGCCAATATGTCTTGTTTCTTCAGACTTCAATCATCCAATCCACCAAACAACACCGAACGAGGGTCTTTGTTCAGACTGAGAGTCAGGGGAAAGGGAAACTAAAGAAAGAGATGAGATGGAGATATTGATTTCTCTAACTTCAAGTAACCCTTGCACCCCCTCTCCATCCCTCCCCTACCCTAGTTTTTGGACTAGTTTCACGTGAGTTTCGCTGTCTTCTAGTCTAGCCCACAGCTAACTCTCAGCTAAGCCCTTCTCTCCTAGCCCACAGCTAACAATGGCCCGTTTCCTTTATCATTGTTACTTATTTGTATATCTTTCATTCATTTGTTCTATATCCCTCTACATCACCCCCAGCCAATCATTTTCAGTCTGAAGAAGATAGGCACAAAATGCTGGAGTAACTCAGCGAGACAGGCAGCATCACTGGAGAAAAGGAGTGGGTGACGTTTCGGGTCAAGACCCTTCTTCAGACTGAATAATATTTCAGATTGAGTTAGCCTGTCCCGCTGAGTTACTCCAGCTTTATTGGGTCTACCTTTAGTTGAAACCAGCATCTGCAATTCCTTCCTACACAACCCAAAACTGACTGGAAAAGAGAGAATAAATACTGATCTTTTTGGTTTTTCAATTCCTTGTGTGTATGTTTATCATTTATCGTTGTAGTAGTGTGAAGTCTTCCAGGTGACGTTACTGTTTGTGTGTTGTCTCAGGGAAGTGCCAGAAGGTGCCCATTACCTGGCGCCTGACTTGGACTCTGCACTGGCTCTGTTGGATTCCTCAGATCTGCAAGACAAAGTGGACCTTGTGTGGATAATCGGCGGCTCTGCCCTCTATAAGGTGCGGTGCAAATTTCCGTTACCCTCCTCAGTTTAGTATTTACGGTCGAATGTTCCAGGAACTATACAGAATGCATTTCAACAATCTTTGTGTCCTGGGTGGCATGTGAGATATAACTTGTTACAGATTATTCTCTGATGCTATGTATGTTCTGGAGGTGGCTTGTTGCTGGACGTACATACAGGACTAAGAAGATGTGAATTTAGTCACACAGCAGAGAAATAGGCTCTTTGGCCCATCATGTCCATGTTGACCAAGGTGCCCCATCTCCGCTCGTCCCACCTGCTGCTCTTTTGTCCTTCACACTGAGAGTGTGAAGAAGGGTCCCGACCCGAAACCTCACCTAACCACGTTGAAGCAGTCTGACGAAGGGTCCCGACACAAAAGGTCCTCCAGAGATGCTGCCTGACCCGCTGAGTTACTCCAGCACTTTGTGTCCCTCTAAGCCTTTCCTATCCGTGTACTTGTCGGAATATCTTTTTAAATGTTTTTATAGCAGCTGCTAATTGCAGCAGGAGTCTGCCACTCAGCCCCTCAAGCCTGTCCTGCCCAAAGATAATAGAGCAGTGCAAGATAGACCACTTGACCCTAAAAACCGTAGTATGTCACGGCGCCATTTTAGTAGGCAGAAACTTGCAGAAACATTTTAAAAGAAAAATAACAAGAATCTGTGAATTGATAGATGAGATATATTCTGCATTTTAATGGTATCATCACACATACTGTTCTCCCAAAATACTGATTACACTGCGAGATGCATAACGGACGTCGGGTTTTGCCTACTAAAATGGCGGACGTTACGCTCCTTTGCGTACTACACTTCAGTATAGGCGATTTCAACGGAGTGATCCATCTTGTTCCTAGATTTAGATTTAGATTTAGAAATACAGCGCGGAAACAGGCCCACCGAGTCCGCGCCGCCCAGCGATCCTCGCACACTAACACAATCCTACACACACTAGGGATAATTTTTACATTTACCCAGTCAATTAACCTACAAACCTGTACGTCTTTGGAGTGTGGGAGGAAACTGTAGATCTCGGAGAAAACCCACGCAGGTCACGGGGAGAACGTACAAACTCCGTACAGACGGCGCCCGTAGTCAGGATCGAACCTGAGTCTCCGGCGCTGCATTCGCTGTAAGGCAGCAACTCTACCGCTGCGCCACCGTGCCGCAGTAACTTTAGCCCTGCGTCATCATGGCCGATCTGCAGGAGCATCATCTCCTCTGCCGTTTCACTTCCCTGTAGCTTTCAATCTATGGATTGTTTAAAGAGGTCGGCCATTCATTTGTGAATGCCTCTCGTTACCCAGTCTGCACAGCCCTTTGGGAAAGAGAATGACAGAGATTTTGCCAGGCACTGCAAGTTGTTCCTACGCACCTCACTTTTGTTTTCTTTAGTCAGTGGGTGGTGAATCTGTGGAACCCATTGCCCCAGAAGGCTGAGCTGTAATTTTCTATACTTTCAGGTCTTCTCTCAACTTCTGCCTTCTAGAGACAAACAATCTGAGTTTGTCCAATTCCTCATTATATCTAATAATCCCCCGATCTAGGCGGCTTTCTGGTATCCCTCTTTTGCACCCTTTCCAAAACCCCCGCATCCATCCACACCCTTCTGTCTTTAGTCAGAGGGTGGAGAATCTGTGGAATTTGCCACAGAAGGCCGTCAGTGGATATTTCTAAGGCAGAGATAGATAGATTTTTGATTAGTACAGGTGTCATGGGGAGAAGGCAGGAGAATGGGATTCGGAGGGAGAGATAGATCAGCCATGATTGAATGGCGGAGTCGACTTGATGGGCCTAATGGTCTAATTCTACCCCTATCACTTATGACCAGTAATGGGGCGACCAGAATTGCATGCAATACACCAAATGTGGCTCAACGAAAGCTTTATAGAGCTACATCCTGACTTCCTGTCTCTTATACCCTTTGCCTTGACCAAAGAAAGCGATCATACCATACACCTTCTTTGTCATTCTCTTTAATTGTGTTGCCACTTTCAGGGAGCTGTGGTCCAGGCCCACAAGATCCCTCTGCACATCAATGCTCTGAAAGGGCCTTGCCATCAACCATATACCTTACGGTTCTGCTAATTTCCCTGTCTTCTGCTAAAGGTAATAGCGGTGGATATGGAAATACCTGAAAAGATATCCACCTCCCCCCCCCCGCCTCAACACATTTTAGATTTAGATTTTTTTTTTAGATTTAGAGATACAGTGTAGAAACAGGCCCTTCGGCCCACCGGGTCCGCGCAGCCCAACGATCCCCGCACACTAACACTATCCTACACCCACTAGAGACAATTTTTTACATTTGCCCAGCCAATTAACCTACATACCTGTACGTCTTTGGAGTGTGGGAGGAAACCGAAGATCTCGGAGAAAACCCACGCAGGTCACGGGGGGAACGTACAAACTCCGTACAGACGGCGCCCGTAGTCAGGATCGAACCTGAGTCTCCGGCGCTGCATTCGCTGTAAGGCAGCAACTCTACCGCTGCGCCACCGTGCCACCCAATTTTCAGACCCAATATTGTGTGACCCTCTTCAGTGGTGTAGAGAAGAATCAGAATAGCCTTTATTCTCATCCAGAAAAACAAGTCTTTTGCACGAAATTCCGTTACCCACAGTCCAACAATAATAAGCGATAAAAATAAAGCAATAACACACACAATCACAAACCAACACAAAACAACAAAAAAACATCCATCACAGTGAGTCACCTCCTCACTGTGATGGAAGGCCAGAATGTATTTCTCTTCCCTGCCGTCTTCTCCCGCGGCCAGGCTGTTGAAATTGCCACGTCGGGGCTCCGGACATTGAAGCCCCCGCCGGGCAGAGAAAATCCCGCGGCCTATTTCAGGCCGCGCCGGACGGTGAAAGGTCCGCAGCGGGCCGCAATTCGGGGCGGGCGAAGACGCTGCTGCTGCCGGAGTTCCCGATGTCGGCCCCCACCCAGGGGCCTGCGAGCTTCCGACGTCCACGCGGCCGGAGCCTCCGAAGGTGAGTCGCAGCCGCACTCGCAGCGCCACCACAGCCTCCGAAGGCAGGTGGTGAGTACAGTCCGCGGGCTCTGCGAACCAGAGCCCAGGTGGTCCCAGCTGGAGGCCGCCAGCTCCAGGTGTTTGGCCGATGGTAGGCCGCAGCGGGAGCGGAGACACGACCCAGAAAAAAAGTCGCGTCTCCGTTCGGAAGAGACTCCGTAGGGAATTTTTAATAGTTCTCCGCCCCCCCCACCACACACATAGCACACAACCGCAAAAAACACTACATCACATCCAAACACTACAATTAAGACAAAAAACACGAAAGACAAACGGACTGCTGGCGAGCCGCAGCGCCGCCACTTCGATACGTTGGACCTTGACATCACTAAAGCTTGCGGCCTTGGCAACCAAACCTGACATTGCTGCACAATTGTGCGCTTCTCTTGTGAGCATATTTTCTACGCCATCGCATTTTGGCTGACAAGGTCCAGTCCATGACGTGGTTTTATTCGCCTATATAAAAACATTCATTGGAATTAACTCTTTAAAATGGCGTCTTTTTCAAGCTCTAGATTAGCTCTTAATTTAGAGATGCAGCGTGGAAAAACAAGCCCTTCGGCCCACCGAGACCGCACTGACCAGCGATCCCCCCCCGTGAACTAGTCCTGTCCCACGCACCAGGGGACAATTTACAGAAGCCAATCAACCTGCAAACCAGTGATGTTATCCCATAAAAGATCAGGCTGTTATCAACCAGCAAATCTACCGCTGTGCCACTGTGCTGCCCTTTTCACATACACAACAATTTTGTTTTAAATCCCTGCCTTGTATAGAAGGCTGTCAGCCAAATGTCTCCAAATGGTGATTTTTAAAGATAAAAGGATTGCATTTAATAATTTGTTCTGTCTATGATCTCTTTGTCAGCGTCTATGACAAGTTACTTTGATGTCCTCTATTGTGCCATCCGCCAACCAGCTCTCTAATTTAAGCAGTCTATTAGACTTGACTTACATTGTCTTAAAAGATCATTGCATCCATTCAAAACTTTGCTTTGATGAAGTTTAAAAATTATAATTTCAAAAGAAATGTGTAACTGTTAAATCTTTGTTAAAATTATTTGGATTGCAAACAGACATTGGCCAGTATTGCAGTGAAAACAATCCCATCTATCTGGTTTCCCTGGGTCTTGGGGTAACTAATAGCAATTTTTACATTAATGTCGAGGCAAGAGCTTTGATTAAGCACAAGCTTTATTGGAAGCTGTGCATGGAAAGCTTTAATTCGGTATTTTCATCACCAGTTTATAAAATATTCAATAATATGTTATTATACCGCTGCAGCAAATCATTTTTATTTAAATTGTCTGCAATAAGGTCATGGAATAAACATAATTATCCTTGAAGTCTGCTTTTATCTGTAGTTGCGTGACATTCAGCAGCACTCTGGAGATGGTCTCCTTTTAATCAAACAAAGAATGAAAGAACTCTTGAGAAAAGATGAATTCAGATACTGCAGCTTTGATTGTAAGGGACAGCTTGTAAAGCACTACTTTAACACGGCAATTACTTCAGCTCGTACCAGAGCAGAATGCTCCAAAGCCTGTTAACTACTTCACAGCCTTGACTGCAGTTTATTTCAAACATGGGGTATGGATGGGACAGGTTTGGTGGGAAAGGGCCAAACGCGGGCAGGTGGGACTAGTGTAGCTGGGACATGTTGGCCGGTGTGGGCAAGTTGGGCCGAAGGGCCTGTTTCCACACTATCACTCTATGACTTCTTTCAGCTCATCTCAACTCATCTCTATTTACAGAGCAAAGATCCCAGTAGTTTAGATGTTGATGGCAGAACAGTTTCAGTTATTGGCCTGCTATTCGGAGCAGTGATTCAGAGATTGAAGTTTCAATCCTATTGCCAAATCTGAGCACTTTAAATTCAAAACAGCCCAAACAACCTCTGTCCCACGGGGAGAACGTACAAACTCCGTAGAGAGAGCACCCGTAGTCAGGATTGAACCCAGGTCACAGGCGCTGCAAGCACTGTAAGGCAGCAACTCTACTGCTGCGCCACCGTGCTGCCCCAAAAGACCCCCCCATACTCTTTACCCTGTGTACCTGATGTAAACAAAAACTTTCATTTCCCCCTAGTGGGTATGGCAATGAACTCATCTAAATCTGATCTGCTATAATATCTCTGTGGGTGTCATGCCTTTTTTTGATGGCACTATCAAGTAGCACCCGGGAATGGTTCTCGGTTTGAGAAATGATGCTATTTAGAATCCTTGTCTGTCATTTAAGACACTTTAAGTGGGAAACGGAGATTATGTAGAGAATGGAATGACATGATGTGTCAAACTGTCGAAAATAACTTGTTCTCTACTAAAGAAAGGCACAAAAAGCTGGAGTAACTCAGGCAACATCTCTGGAGAGAAGGAATAGGTGACATTTCGGGTCGAGACCCATCTCCTTTACTATATTGATCTGAACAAGCCTGGCTAGGATGATTGTCTTGGAGATGAGAACTCAACATTGGCCTCTGCAGCAGCTCTCATTCTCCCAACTGTGTAGGGATGCTCAGTGTCATAAATTGCCTAATGGGCGTTTCAATTGACAATAGTGACAAACTGGAGGGGAAAAAATGACTTGCCACAACAACAAAATATCTACTTGGAATGTAGGTAACTTTTTTCCTTAAGTAATTTTTTTTTTAATGTAAATTGCCCTGACGACTCGGATGTGTCTGGGAATTGAACATAACTTGTTTGAAAGCTGTATAAATCTGAATTTGTGAACTGTTTAACCTTTCGAATTAGAAAGCACCTACTTTCTATGTTTCTAAAGCAGGGAGAGCAAGGCCACAAAAGGTCACTGTTTTCTGAAAATTGTAAACACCAGGAACAAAATGAAATATGCATCAGAAATATGCATCAGGTTAATTGGCTGGGTAAATGTTAAAAAAAATGTCCCTAGTGGGTGTAGGATAGTGTTACTGGGCGGCACGGACTTGGAGGGCCGAAAAGGCCTGTTTCCGGCTGTATATATATGATATGATATGATATGATATGAAAGCAATTGCCTCCAAGGGTGTTAATATTAAAGACTTCACCACTTCTTATCCCCTTTCAAGGGTGTTCAGAGGGGGAAAAAAATGCTGTGTCCTTTCAAAGCCAGCGAAACCAACTGCTGTGGCAAGCTGAATCACTTGGGCATAGCTTTGCTGCGATACATTTCTAGCAGATGGAGAGAGCTTCGGCCTATGTGATATCCCGGTTGCCAAACACTTTAACTCCCCTCCCCATTCCCATACTGACCTTTCTGTTCTGGGCCTCCTCTACTGTCAAAGTGAGGCCAAATGCTAATTAGATTTAGATTTAGATTTAGAGATACAGCGCGGAAACAGGCCCTTCGGCCCACCGAGTCCGCACCGCCCAGCGATCCCCGCACATTAACACTATCCTACACACACTAGGGACAATGTTTACATTTACCCAGTCAATTAACCTACATACCTGTACGTCTTTGGAGTGTGGGAGGAAACCGAAGATCTCGGAGAAACCCCACGCAGGTCACGGGGAGAACGTACAAACACCGTACAGACGGAGCCCGTAGTCAGGATCGAACCTGAGTCTCCGGCGCTGCATTCGCTGTAAGGCAGCAACTCTACCGCTGCGCCACCGTGCCGCCGTGAGGAAACATTAGAAATTAGAGGAAACATTAGAAACATTGAAAATAGGTGCAGGAGTAGGCCATTCAGCCCTTCAAGCCAGCACCGCCATTCAATATGATCATGGCTGATAATCCAGAATCAGTAGCCCGTTCCTGCTTTCTCCCCAGATCTCTTGATTCCGCTAGCCCATAGAGCTCTATCTAGCTCTCTCTTGAATACATCCAGTGAATTAGCCTCCACTGCCTTCCACAAATTCACAACTCTCTGGGTGAAAATGTTTTTCCTCATCTCAGTCCTAAATGGCCGACTCCTTATTCTTAAACTGTGACCTCTGGTTCTGGACTCCCCCAACATCGTGAACATTTATCCTGCATCTAGCCAGTCCAAACCATTAATAATTTTATATGCTTCTATAAGATCCCCTCTCGTCCTTCTAAATTCCAGTGAATATAAGTTCAGTCGATCCATTCTTTCATCATAAGCCCAGTCGATCTATTCTTTCATCTCATATTTTGTTTGGGCAGCTTACAAACCAGCGGGGATGAATATTGATTTCTCTAACTTCAAATAGCCCTTGTATTCCCCTCTCTCTCTGTCCGTTCCCCACCCTAATCATTGTACTAATTTCACTGTCGTCCTGGTGAGTTTCATTGTCTGTAACCCACTATCACCTTGCCCACAGCCAACAATCAATTCCTTGATCGTTGTTACTTCTTTGCATGTCTTTCATGCATTTGTTCGCGATCTCTCTACATCACCCTCTATATCCGTCATTTCTCTTTCCCCTGACTCTTAGTCTGAAGGGTCTCGACCCGAATCGTTACCCATTCCTTCTCTCCAGAGATGCTGCCTGACCCTCTGAGTTACTCCAGCATTTTGTGTCTATTTTTGGTCGATGGATTTGGTTTTTACAGTGTACTGTTTGCATGAGATTGTGGAAATTAAAACTTTGATCATTTGTTTGAACAAAATTCCTCCTTGTTGAATGTGTAATTGAAAAGCCATTTATTGAAAGTTGGTTGACCATTTCATGTAAGCTTGCCACAATTGGTCGGGGTATTGAGGATAAGAGTCAGGAAGTCATGTTGCAGCTTTATAGGACTTTGGTTGGGCTGCATTTGGTGTATTGTATGCAGTTCTGGTAGCCCCATTACAGGAAGCATGAGGAGGCATTGGAGAGGGTGCACAACTTTACCACAATGCTGCCTGGTTTAGAGTGTATTAGCTATTAGGCGAGGTTGTACAGACTTGGATGGTTTTCCCTGTATCTATCTTCGATTCTAAACCAGCATCTGCGGTTCCTTGGTAGACACAAAATGCTGGAGTAACTCAGCGGGTCAGGCAGCATCTCTGGGGAGAAGAAATTGTGACGTTTCGGGTCGAGACCCTTCTTCAGAACTCGGGGTTCAAATGTTCTTTTAAACCTTAGCCTCTAATTCTAGCCTTAGAGGGAGTACAGAGAAGGTTCACCAGACTGTTCACCAGATCATTCATCAGCCATGATCACATTGAATGGCGGTGCTGGCTCGAAGGGCCGAATGACCTACTCCTGCACTTATTGTCTATTGATCCCTGGGATGGCAGGACTTTCATATGAAGAAAGACTGGATAGACTAGGCTTATAAGCGCTGGAATTTAGAAGACTGAGGGGGGATCTTATAGAAACATGTATAATTCTTAAGGGGTTGGAGAGGCTAGATGCGGGAAGATGGTTCCCGATGTTGGGGAAGTCCAGAACCAGGGGTCACAGCTTAAGGATAAGGGGGAAGTCTTTTAGGACCGAGATGAGAAAACATTTCTTCACACAGAGAGTGGTGAGTCTGTGGAATTCTCTGCCACAGAAGGTAGTTGAGGCCAGTTCATTGGCTATATTTAAGAGGGAGTTAGATGTGGCCCTTGTGGCTAAAGGGATCAGGGGGTATGGAGAGAAGGCAGGTACAGGTTACTGAGCTGGATGATCAGCCATGATCATATTGAATGGTGGTGCAGGCTCGAAGGGCCGAATGGCCTACTCCTGCACCTATTTTCTATGTTTCTATGTAAACAATCTGCAGTTCCTTCCTACACGTGGTTTGTCACTTGTTCTGAACCTCCCATAACCCGTTGAATTAACAATGTACGCCATGTGGCTGCAAAAGGTCGTAAAACCAATGAATACAAATTCCCATTTGTCTTCTGCAGACATTACCGTAACCGTTTTGTGGAATGCTTGAGACTTTCAACAGATAGGACATGGAAGTCAACAATTAAAGAAGAGCAAAACTCACAAAAACTCTGAGCAATTTTGGGCACCGCATCTGAGGAAGGATGTGCAGTTTAGAAGAATGAGGGGGGACCTCATTGAAATGTACTGAATAGTGAAAGGCTTGGATAGAGTGGATGTGGAGAGGATGTTTCCACTAGTGGGAGAATCTAGGACTAGACGTCAGAGCCTCAGAATTAAAGGACGTTTTTTTAGGAAGGAGATGCGGCAAAATTTATTTTATCAAAGGGTGGTGAATCTGTGGAATTCTTTGCCACAGAAAGCTATGGAGGCCAAGTCAGTGGATATTTTTAAGGCAGAGATAGATAGATTCTTGATTGGTTTGGGTGTCAGTGGTTATGGGGTTAGGAGGAAAAGATAGATCAGCCATGATTGAATGGCGGAGTAGACTTGATGGGCCGAATGGCCTAATTCTACTCCTATCACTTATGATCTTATTAAAACTCCTAACCATGCTCGTATTAACATTTTTTGTTTTCCCAGGAGGCCTTGGAAAGTCCGGCTTCACATCATTTATTTGTGACTCGTATTCTTCAAGACTTTGACAGTGATACCTTCATACCTGAGATAAACATGAATACGTTCAAACTGCTTCCTGAGTAAGTAATTCAGTTGCAATACTCAGTCAAAAGAGAAAGTCTCTTTATGAAATTCCAACCAGAGAAAGATTCCTACATGTGATAGTCTAGTTCCAAAGAATTATTATTGTCTCCAGGATCATAATTGCTTCTAGATTCATCTTGACCAATTTTTGATTATGGATTTGCTTCTTCGTGAATTTACAGTGCCCTCCATAATGTTTGGGGCAAAGACCCATCATTTACCTATTTGCCTCTGTACTCCACAATTTGAGTTTTGTAATAGAAAAATATCACATGTGGTTAAAGTGCACATTGTCAAATGCCATTTTTATACATTTTGGTTCCACCATGTAGAAATTACAGCGGTGTTTATACATAGTCTCCCCATTTCAGGGCACCATAATGTTTGGGACACATGGCTTCACAGGTGTTTGTAATTGCTCAGGTGCGTAATAATTGCCTCCTTAATGCAGGTATAAGAGAGCTCTCAGCACCAGTCTTTCATCCAGTCTTTCCATCACCTTTGGAAAATTTTATTGCTGTTTATCAACATGAGGACCAAAGTTGTGCCGATGAAAGTCAAAGAAGCCATTATGAGACTGAGAAACAAGAATAAAACTGTTAGAGACATCGGCAAAACCTTAGGCTTACCAAAATAAACTGTTTGGAACATCATTAAGAAGAAAGAGAGCACTGGTGAGCTTACTAATCGCAAAGGGACTGGCAGGCCAAGGAAGGCCTCCAGGTCCCCCAGCTGTGATAGGTGCTTCACAGCTGGGATATATTAATAAGGACTACTTAATATTTGGCTAGTTTAGTTTAATCTATTGTCACGTGTACCAAAGTACAGTGAGAAGCTTTTGTTGCGTGCTATCCGATCAGATAGGATAGGGGTATGGGTCAAACGCAGGCAGGTGGAACTAGTGTAGATGGGACATGTTGGTCGGTGTTGGAAAGTTGGGCTGTTTCCAAGCTGTAGGACTCTATGACTCCATGAGATAGCGCGGGCTATCAAGCTGCAACTTTCTCCTTGTAAAAGTAGAAGACATTTAGTGTGCAAGAGTTTCATGGGTTATGGGGAGGGAAGGCAGGAGAATTGGGCAAAGAGGGAAAGATTGATCAGCCATGTTTGAATGGTGGGGTAGCACTGATGGGCTGAATGGCCTAACTCGACTCCTACAACTTATGAACATCCTATCTCATGTGAAGTATCATTCATCTTTCAACCTTACAACATCACTGGCTGTTCTCTGCTCTTGTGCTGTTCTGGAGATCATTGTGCTCTTCCTTTGTTGCTCTATAGAGCACATGCTGGGTTAAATGCAATATCTGCTGTACTGCTTGGAGATTGTTTCCCCATCAGGTGAAATACAGTATGTGTTATATAGTTGTACATTCCACTATATTTTTGCTAATAACTAGGAGATGTTGAATTTAACAATGTTGTTTGAAAGGGGACAGAAGTGTTGTAATTAAAGATAATGATATCCAGTAGCGAACTGCTGCTTTTCAGTTTATTCAGAATTTTGCATATAATTAGATATTCTGCTTATGATTAGCATTTGGTAATAAGCATAGCATTATTGCTATTCAAAAAAAACCTTAGTACCCTTCTGTTCAAAGACCACATAAAACAAAATCAAGGCCTGATTACCATTCATTTCCGAAGCAAATATCTCGATAATTATTATACTGCTTTCTCCTGCAATTTCATGTTCATAAGTTGTAGGAGCAGAATTGGGCCATTCGACCCATTAAGTCTACTCCGCCATTCAATCATGGGCTGATCTATCTTTCCCTCTCAACTCCATTCTCCTGCCTTCTCCCCATAACCCCTGACTCGCCCGTACTAATCAAGAATGTACAGATGTACAAGATGTTGGTGAGGTCACATTTGAACTATTGTGCTCAGTTTTGGTCACCCTGCTACAGAAAAGATGTTAAGCTGGCAAGAGTGCAGAGAAGAGTTACAAGGATGTTCCCTTGAATGCCGGGCCTAAACTAGAGGGAGAGGTGTGCAGGCTAGGACTTTATTCCTTGGAGCGCAGGAGGATGAGGAGTGATCCTATAGAGGCGTCTCAGATCATGAGGGGAATAGATGGAGTAGATGCACAGTCTTTTACCCAGAATAGGGGTACCAGGAATCAGACCTCATAGGCTTAAGGTGAGAGGGAAAAGTTTTAATAGGTACCTGAGGGGCAACTTTTTCACACAGAGGGTAATGGGTATATGGACCGAGGTAGTTGAAGCAGGTACAAAACAACATTTAGAAGACATTTGGACAGGTATATGGAGAGGAAAGATTGAGAAGGATTGGGGCCAAAAGCGGGCAGGTGGACTAGTGTAGATGGGGTATCTTGGTAGGTCAGTGAACACAATGTAATTTAATTCTGAGACATTTTACCGGAAACATTTGACTTAAAATAGTGAGCAACAATCAATTATTGGTTTCAATTACCTCATGTTAAGGGCCATATAAATGCTGGCAAAATTAGTATTATGCAGGCTTGGAAGTTCTATGAAAGTTCCACTGGTTTCCTACCAAAACCTACATAACATACATAATAGAAAAAGTTGTTTTGTCTCCAGACTGATGGTAAAAATAATCATTATAATTTAGTTTTTAGTTTAGTGATTCCGCGCAGAAACGGCATTCGGCCCACCGAGTTCGTGACGACCCTCGATCCTTGTACATTAGCACGACGCTTCACCCTAGGGACAATTTACATTTATGCCAAGCCAATTAGCCGACAAACCTGTACGTCTTTGGAGTGTTGGGAGGAAACGGGAGAATCTGGGGAAACCCCACGCAGGTCACGGGGAGAACGTGTAAACTCCGTACAGACAGTATCCGTAGTCAGGATTGAACCCAGGTCTCTGGCGATGCAAGGCAGCAACTGGACCACTGCACCACCGTGCCGCCATAGGTAGTGATGAGTGACTTTGGGGGAATAGGTAAGTCGTTAATGGAAGAAGCATGTAACCCACTTGCACTTTGAACTAATGGGTCACACCTTCAAATACTATTCTGAGATAAGTACTTTCCTTTCAACAGTTCGTCTGAAGATCTAGCTTTATACTTAATTATCACTTAATGTACTGGTAGATGCAATTTTGACCTCCTCACAAATGATCTTCTGTATCGCAGGTCTTATCATACAGCTGCGTGTAAATTGAGTGTAAAACTGAAAATGAATTACGGCACAATGAGAAAATACAAACACATTTTATGTGTGAAGATGAATTGTTCTCTGAAGCCCTGCGATAAACTAGTAAATACAGTAATTCCGAGTTTAATTGAAAGCTGCTGCAGAAATCATAAGAGGATAGTGTCCACATGGTAGCTTCAACCTGTAAAGGTCTATCCTGTTTAACAAAAAAGTGTAGCGTTGGAGAATTCAGTGCCAGCATCAATCACTTATCATGGACACGTAACCATATTTGTTGCTCGAAGGATAGACACAAAGTGCTGGAGTAGCTCAGCGGGTCAGGCAGCATCTCTGGAGAAAACGAATAGGTGACGTTGCGGGTCGGAACCCTCCTTCAGTCTGACTCAAAACGTCACCCATTCTTTTTCTCCAGAGGTATTGCCCAACCCGCTGAGTAACCCCAGCATTTTGTGTCCATCTGTGGTATAAACCAGCATCTGCAGTTCCTTCCTACACACTTGTTGTTCGGGGTCTCGGTTTTCGAGAGGTTGCAGGGTGACTTGGACAGGTTGTGTGAGTGGGCGGATGCGTGGCAGATGCAGTTTAATGTGGATAAGTGTGAGGTTATCCACTTTGGTGGTAAGAATAGGAAGGCAGATTATTATCTGAATGGTGTCAAGTTAGGAAAAGGGGACGAACAATGAGATCTGGGTGTCCTAGTGCATCGGTCACTGAAAGGAAGCATGCAGATACAGCAGGCAGTGAAGAAAGCCAATGGAATGTTGGCCTTTGTAACAAGAGGAGTTGAGTATAGGAGCAAAGAGGTCCTTCTGCAGTTGTACAGGGCCCTAGTGAGGCCGCACCTGGAGTACTCTGTACAGTTTTGGTCTCCAAATTTGAGGAAGGATATTCTTGCCATTGAGGGAGTGCAGCGTAGGTTCACTAGGTTAATTCCCGGAATGGTGGGGCTGTCGTATGTTGAAAGACTGGAGCAACTGGGCTTGTATAGAAGGATGAGAAGGGATTTTATTGAAACATATAAGATTATTAAGTCGTTGGACACGTTAGAGGCAGGAAGCATGTTCCCAATGTTGGGGGGGTCCAGAACCAGGGGCCACAGTTTAAGAATAAGGGGCAGGCCATTTAGAACGGAGATGAGGAAAAACCTTTTCAGTCAGAGAGTTGTGAATCTGTGGAATTCTCTGCCTCAGAAGGCAATGGAGACCAATTCTCTGAATGCATTCAAGAGAGAGCCTAGATAGAGCTCTTAAGAATAGCGGAGTCAGGGGGTATGGGGAGAAGGCAGGAACGGGGTACTGATTGAGAATGATCAGCCATGATCACATTGAATGGTGGTGCTGGCTCGAAGAGCCGAATGGCCTACTCCTGCACCTATTGTCTATTGTTATGGAGAGAAAGCAGGAGAATGGGGTTAAGGAGGGAGAGATAGATCAGCCATGATTGAATGGCATAGACGATGGGCCGAATGGTCTAATTCTACTCCTATCACATATGACCTTATAAACTGCAGTTTTGCCAGTAAACTCAGGGAAAATAATGGGTATGCCATTGAATACTTTTACTTTCTTCCCTTTTAATACTTTACTGCAATGGGTTATCGAGAGCATTAATTGTTTGACATTAATTAAAATGTATGAAAATATGTTTTTAATATTGTGAATGGTATGTTAATATGGCAACATTGGAGGTGAAGTGGGCGCCTTTTGTTCCCGAACCTTGATGTACTTTGCTTTTAAACTCAACATAACTTAATTTCAACAGTACTTCACCAGGTTCGGATAATATTTTAGATGAACTTCCTTTGTTGTGAAATTTAAAGTGTCTGGTAAAAGTTAAGCCCCACCTCATTGATGAATGAAGCATTTAGGTGAGCAGAGAAGGGCAATACTTTTAATTCTGAGTTGAGTTTAGTTTATCATCACATGTACTGAGGTACAGTGAAAAGCTTTTGTTGCATGCTAACCAGTCAGCGGAAAGACAACACATGATTACAATTGAGCCATTCACAGTGTACAGACACATGATAAAGGGAATAACGCGAATAACGTTTAGTGCAGGATAAAACCAGTAAAGTCCGACCAAAGATAGTCTGAGGGTCTACAATGAGGTCGTTTGTAGTTCAGGACTGCTCTACAGTTGTTGATAGGATGATTCGGTTGCCTGATAACAGCCGGGAACAAACTGTCCCTGACTCTGGAGGTGTGCATTTCACGCTTCTATACCTTTTGGCCGACCGACGAACAGGGAATGGCTAGGGTGCAACTCGTCCTTGATTATTCCGCTGGCCTTGCCGAGGCAGCGTGAGGTATAAATGGAGTCAATGGAAGGGACGTTGGTTTGTGTGATGCATTCAAAATGTTATAAAATGGTGATAACTTCGCAGAATCGAGTTAAGATGCCTTGTGCCTTTCCACAGGTTCCCTGATATTCCTGCAGACATTCAAGAAGAGAATGGGATCCGTTTTAAGTTTGAGGTGTATGAAAGAATATCCCCCGTTTAATGGAAAAGAAATCCATTTAGATGCACAGGTGGATTTTTGGCATGTCTGAAACAGCTGAAGATCTAATTACATGTAATCTCAAAAATGTTTATAAAAAGAATGAAATTGGTGTAAGAATCTCTACGAATCGCAGCGTTGCTTTGAAGTCCTCTTTAGATTTCCTCCTCCATTCCCAACTTGCGCTGTTGCAGTTGGCCAGAGTTGCAACAGTACATGCCTCATGGATTTTATGGGCACGTCAGAGGCGGAGTATTTTGTAGGAACAGATCATCTCGTCGTTGAGTCTGTGTGGAGCTCAGACTGGGGTCGTGATGGGATTATTTCCCTGTGCCTGCGTAATCACCCACAACACAAACTCGCCAGCATCCAGGGTAAAACAACCCGCTCGCCTGACACACTCTCCTCCAACAGTCTGAAGAAGGGTCTCGACCCGAAACGTCACCCATTCCTTCTCTCCAGAGATGCTGCCCGACCTGCTGAGTTACTCCAGCATTTTGTGAATAAATACCTTCGCTTTGTACCAGCATCTGCAGTTATTTTCTTACACTCTCCTCCAAAGTTGCCACCACCAGTGATCAACAATTGCACTCAGTGACACACCGTATGGCATGGTGGGGTAGCGTTAGAGTTGCTGCCTTGCAGCGCCAGAGACCCCAGTTCGATCCTGACTACAGGTACAGTCTGTACAGAGTTTGTACGTTCTCCTTATGACCACATTGGTTACCCCGGATGCTCCGGTTTCCTTCCTCACTCCAAAGACATACAGTTTTGTAGGTTACTTAGCCCCTGCAAAGATTGTAAATTGTCCCTAGCGTGTAGGATAGTGTTGGTGTACGGGGTGATCGCTGGTCAGTACGGACTCTGTGGGCCGAAGGGCCTGTTTCAGCTCTGTATCTCTAAACTAAACACACTCGGGACAATTTTACATTTATACCAAGCCAATTAACCTACAAACCTGCACATCTTTGGAGTGTGGGAGGAAACTGATCTCGGAGAAAATCCATGCAGTCACGGGGAGAATGTACAAACTCCGTGCAGACAGCACCTGTAGTCGGGATCGAACCCGGGCCTCCGGCGCTGTAAAGGGCCCTGTCCCACTTATGTAATTTTTTTTGGCGGCTGCCGGCGACTGTCAAAGTCGTAGCAGATCGCCGAACTTTTCTTTTACCCGACGACAATGACCACGACAATGCCGAGTCAGGTCGAGATTACAGCACCTTCTGAAACATCACGAAAATTCCCACGCTGTCAATGCTTCTCCGGCGTCCTAATTTTCGCTGAAATCACTGACAAGTCGGTAAGTACTTGAGGGTTTTGAACTATAACACCTTGTATGGGTTACTTAAAAACCAAGCTTCACTGTAACAAGGAATAAACCGGATTTATGTCCAGTTTACTAATAGCTGTATTAAAAAAAATTTTTTTTAAAGTGGTTCAGTGAAAAGTGTGTGGGCATTCTTTGAAAATGTAGGGGAGATGCATATCTGGTTTCTGGGTTGAATATCTGGGTTGGGAGCCCACTTTAAATGTAATGGCTGATGGCCATAAACATCGCGAAAATTCCCACGCTTACCTGACCGTCAAACTGTCGTCTCCAATCTACCTGTCAAATGTCCTGACGGTAAATAAATTTGTTAAACACAAGCATTTTATGGTATTTTGAAATGACTTTACTTATTTTAATATTATGTGCTTCTAAATGCTTCTTAAGAGAACCTATCAAACCTGGGGACAGCGCGCGACAGCGACCACAATAAGCTACGATACCTGACGACAAGCCAGCTGTCGCCGAGAAATTTCAAACCGTTTGATTTCTCAGCGACGCGCCGAGATCCAATACGATCTTTGGAAGACTCCTCGCGATCATGCCCGCGACACCCCGGCGAACTGTCGGCGACAGCCTAGTCGCCGGCAGTCGCCTTAAAATCGCCTAAGTGGGACAGGCCCTTAAGGCAGCAACTCTACCGCTGCACCACCATGCCCACCAAGAGTTGATTCTCCTGACTTTATTTCCTTCCAAATGAGTGCATCTGAATTGATAATTGGTAATGAATGGGTCACCTTGGTCAGAGAATTGGCACAAGCTATTTTCAGATGCAGCTGCACACGGGGAGAGAGAGAGAGTGTGACAATGTAAGTGTACCCTCGAAGATCAGTGATTAACAGCAAATGCCTACAAAACATCTCACTGTGGTTAGACACAAAATGCTGTGACTCAGCGGGACAGGCAGCATCTGTGGAGAGAAGGAATGGGTGACGTTTCGGGTCGAGACCCTTCTTCAGACTGGTGTCAGGGGAGTGTGCCCTTATCCTACACTTCTCACTGTGGGTTCCATTTGTAAAGTGACCCTTATTATTGATCTTTGTTTCATTCGTCATCTTGTGGCATCATTTAAGGATGCAAGGTGGGAAAGAGTTAAAGCTTAGTTCTGTTAAACCTGCTGCGTTTTTGAGCGGTGACGTTAACTTTGTTATTCCTGAATTCTTTGAAATGTCAACATTAAATCCTTGCGATTTTATTTTTTCTCTCTCTCTGTTCAGCGAATTAAACATTGACTTAAGGCAATAAGTAATGGTGTTTTTATTTATAAAAATAGAAACATAGAAAATAGGTGTAGGAGTAGGCCATTCGGCCCTTCGAGCCTGCACCGCCATTCAATATGATCATGGCTGATCATCCAACTCAGTATCCCGTACCTGCCTTCTCTCCATACCCCCTGATCCCTTTAGCCACAAGGGCCACATCTAACTCCCCCTTAAATATAGCCAATGAACTGGCCTCAACTACCTTCTGTGGCAGAGAATTCCACAGATTCACCACTCTCTGTGTGGAAAAAAAACGTTCTCATCCTGTGACCCCTACGTTCTTCCCCCTTATCCTGTGACCCCTAGTTCTGGACTTCCCCAACATCGGGAACAATCTTCCTGCATCTAGCCTGTCCAACCCCTTAAGAATCTTGTAAGTTTCTATAAGATCCCTCCTCAATCTTCTAAATTCCAGCGAGTACAAGCCGAGCCTATCCAGTCTTTCTTCATATGAATTATTATGAATTTCTTCATAATAATTATTATGTGAGCATTGATTTGCCTTCCACCAGGCAAATGACCAAACATTCACGTTCATTATTGGCAGCAACACTGTCTTGTTTCAAATGTGAAGATTGTTTTTACTCCTCGGATGCTTTATATAGGCAAATAAAGAAGCACGCAAACTAGGAGTATAAATAGATTAAGCCAAGGAGTCAGCACAAGAGGTTTTTTTATAGTGTCATTTTATTAAATGCATAAATAATAATTTGAGGACTATAACAAACTGCTGCAAGGAAATAATCATCCTGGCTTTCAAGAAAATAAATGTGTTGGAATTGGGCTTTTCATGATAATCAAAAGCTCTTTAAAGTTTAAAGTATGCAGTGGCGCAGCGGTAGAGTTGCTGCCTCACAGCGCCAGAGAGCCGGGTTTGATTCTGACTATGGGTCCTGTATGTATGGAGTTTGCACCCTCTCCCCGTGACCGTGTGGGTTTTCTCCGGGTGCCCCAGTTTCCTCGCACACTCCAAAGGTGTGCAGGTTTGTGGGTTAATTGGCTTCGGTAAAATTGTAAATTGTCCCTCGTGTGTAGGGTAGTGCTAGTGTATGGGGTGGTCGCTGGTTGGCACGGACTCGGTGGGACGAAGGGCCAGTCTCCACACTGTATCTCTGAAGTAAAGTAAACTAAAGTAAAAATATATTATTGGTTTTAATGTTAGGAAATGGGATAAGTCATTGATGCACGGAAATAGACAATAGGTGCAGGAGGAGGCCATTCGGCCCTTCGAGCCAGCACCGCCATTCAATGTGATCATGGCTGATCAGTCTCAATCAGTACCCCGTTCCTGCTTTCTCCCCATACCCCCTGACTCCGCTATCCTTAAGAGCTCTATCTAGCTCTCTTGAATGTATTCAGAGAATTGGCCTCCACTGCCCTCTGAGGCAGAGAATTCCACAGATTCACAACTCTCTGACTAAAAAGTTTTTTCCTCATCTCTGTTCTAAATGGCCTACCCCTTATTCTTAAACTGTGGCCCCTGGTTTTGGACGCCCCCAACATTGGGAACATGTTTCCTGCCTCTAACGTGTCCAACCCCTTAATATTCATACGTTTCGATAAGATCCCCTCTCATCCTTCTAAATTCCAGTGTATACAAACCTAGTCGCTCCAGTCTTTCAACATATGACAGTCCCGCCATTCCAGGAATTAACCTAGTAAACCTACGCTGCACGCCCTCAATAGCAAGAATATCCTTCCTCAAATTTGGAGACCAAAACTGCACACAGTACTCCAGGTGCGGTCTCACTTGGGCCCTGTACAACTGCAGAAGGACCTCTTTGCTCCTATACTCAACTCCTCTTGTTATGAAGGCCAACATTCCATTGGCTTTCTTCACTGCCTGCTGTACCTGCATGCTTCCTTTCAGTGACTGATGCACTAAGACACCCAGATCACGTTGTACGTCCCCTTTTCCTAACTTGACACCATTCAGATAATAATCTGCCTTCCGATGCACAGAAAGATCCAACAAAGAAACAAATGCTGGCTCCTGTCCCTTGGTTTTCGACCTCAAGAAAGCTGTTTGTAGTATCAGCAAACTTTGAGGTTGCCCCCTGCACCCAAGTTTAGATCATTTGTAAAACCTGAAATAAAAACTAAATTGGTATTGGTTTATTATTGTTACGTGTACTGAGATACAACGATAAGCTTTGTTTTGCATGCTATCCAGTCAAATCTTACTATCCATCAGTGCATCAGATAGTGCAAAAGAGGAACGAAACAGAGTACAGAATATAGTGTAGATAAATATAAAATGCTGGCGTAACTCAGCGGGACAGGCAGGCAGCATCTCTGGAGGGAAGGAATACGTGACGTTTCGGGTCAAGGCCCTTCTTTAGACAGAGTCATCGAGAAGGAAACTAGAGATATGGAAGGGCAAGGTGTGAAAACAATAGATCAAAGGAGACGCTGATCAAGGAAATGTAGAATGGATCGTTGTTGGCTGAGGGGGTGGTGACAACGAGGCATACAAACAGTAAAATCAATCAGGAGGACAGTGAACTTAGTCGGAGAACTGGGGTGGGGAGGGATGGAGAGAGGGTAGAAGCAAGGGTTACTTGAAGTTTGAGAAATCATGGCTCACACCACTGGGTTGTTAGCTGCCCAAGCAAAATTTGAGGTGCTGTTCCTCCAATTTGTGTTGGGCCTCCTCCACTGTCAGAGTGAGGCCCAAGATCAGTCTGACGAAGGGTCTCGACGCGAAACGTCACCCATTCCTTCTCTCCTGAGATGCTGTCTGACCTGCTGAGTTACTCCAGCATTTTGTGAATAAATACCCAAGACAGAAAGGTCAGTGTAGGAAAGGGAAGGGGACTCAAAAGTGTTTGGCAACCGGGAGGTTTGTGTAGGCCTAAGCAGACTGAGCAAAGGTGTTCAGCAAAACGATCGCCGAGCCTGAGCTTGGTCTCCCCGATATATTGGAGTCCACGCCTGGAACAGCGGATACAGTAGATGAGGTTGGAGGAGGTGCAAGTGAACCTCTGCCTCACCTGAAAAATCTGTCGGGGTCCTTGGACTCGGTCGAGGGGGGAGGTACAGGGTCCTATAGCTCCAGTTCTGAAGTCCCGGCAACATCCTCGTAAATCTTCTCTGCACGCTTTCCAGCTTGACATCTTTCCTATAACATGGTGACCAAAACTAAACACAATACTCTAAATATGGAATCACGAAAGGCTTATATAGCATCTGCGTTTTTGTAATTTTATGGACTGTGAGAAGGCAGGGGGCAAATTAGCAACGAATATGATGAAACTTTAACGTTTTTTTTTAGATTTAGAGATACAGCGCGGAAACAGGCCCTTCGGCCCACCGAGTCCGCACCGCCCAGCGATCCCCGCACATTATCACTATACTATACACACTAGGAACAATTTTTTTTAACATTTACCCAGTCAATTACCTACATATCTGTACGTCTTTGGAGTGTGGGAGGAAACCGAAGATCTCGGAGAAAACCTACGCAGGTCACGGTGAGAACGTACAAACTCCGTACAGACGGCGCCCGTAGTCAGGATCGAACCAGAGTCTCCGGCGCTGCATTCGTTGTAAGGCAGCAACTCTACTGCTGCGCCACGATGAAAGAACAGAAGTTAGCAACATTGCAGCCATCAAAGCAGCAGAAAGAGAGTCCTGAGTAGGAATGACCAATGTGTTCCCACAAATAGATGCACACAAAGACATCAGACTAGATGCTGCAATCTTGAGCGAAAAAACAAAGCACGCTGGAAGAACTCAACAGGTCAGGTAGCATCTGTGGAGGGGAATGGACAGACAATGTTTCAGGTCAAGATCCTTCTTCAGATGCACAAAACTTGGACTAATGCAGTTAGAGAACGCAAAGAGCTGGAAGAACTCAGCAGATCAGGCACCAACGGTGGAGGGAATGGCCAAACAGCATTTCAGATCGGGACCTTTCTTTAGGCTGATTGAGGTGCTGCCTTGCAGCGCCAGAGACCCGGGTTCAATTCTGACTACGAGTGCTGTCTATGCGGTGTTTGCACGTTCTCCCTCTGACCCAGTGGGTTTCCTCCCACATCCCAAAGGTGTGCGGGTTTGGAGGTTAATTGGCCTCTGTAAATTGCCCTGAGTATGCAGGGATTGAACGCGAAAGTGGGATAACATAGAATTAATGTGAATGGATGGTTGGCGTGGATTCAGTGGACCGAGGGGCCAGTTTCTGTGCTGTATCTCTAAACTAACCTACATGGTGCCTCTCTTGTCTACCGATTGGATGGCAATGATCGACCGCCCCGATGTGCAGCGGCAGCGTCTTCGCCCGCCCCGGATAGCGGGGCTTGGGTCGGCCCGCTGCGGACCTTTCACCGTCTGGCGCGGCCTGGAACGTGGCAACTTCAACAGCCTGACCGCGGGAGAAGACGGCAGGGGAAGAGAAAATACATTCTGGCCTTCCATCACAGTGAGGAGGTGACTGGAGGAGACTCACTGTGATGGATGTTTCTTTTTGTTTGGTGTTGGTTTATGATTGTGTGTGTTATTGCTTTTTTTTTTTTGCTCTTATTTTTGGACTGTGGGTAATCTTTCATTTCACTGCACATTTATGTGTATGTGACAAATAAAATTGACTATTGGTATGGCTTTGGCTCATGGTGAGTAAAATGCTGTCGTTTGGAGTAAGGTTGGGTCAATGCAAAGTGAAAAAATGGGACTATCCATTAAATACCAGCAGTTTGTGCTGAATAGATTCTGGGAGGGAACAAATGCCGAGGGCGAGGTGCAGGTGAAGACTCTTGACCAATGAAATGAAATGACGAATTTGATATTATGCAATGTTTTAATTTTTTTTAATGTTAAGAACTGAAAATAAAATAAAGTTGAATTCTCCAGGATTGGGAGTCTAAAGGTTTAGTTTAGTTTAGAAATACAGCATGTACACTTGAGTCCGCACCGACCAGCGATCCCCGCACACTAACACAAGCCTACACACACTAGGGACAATTTACACTTATACCAAGTGTACAACCCCAAGCCCGGTAACCTACATACCTGTATGTCTTTGGAGCGTGGGAGGAAACTGAAGATCTCGGAGAAAACCCACGCGGTCACGGGGAGAACGTACAAACTCCGTACAGGCAGCACCAGTGGTCAAGGTCATACCCGGGTCTCCAGTGTGCAAGGCAGCAGCTCTACCGCGCCACCCAGGTCAGAAAAGACAACGTAGTACCAGAAGGGGATGGGTCTTGGGAGAGAGATAAGTGCAGAGGAAAATGAAGGGGAAGAAAATCCAGAGAAGCATTCGAATTCAAGAACGGTTTCATTTCAACAGCACCCGCCATCACTCTCTGCTTCCTGTCACTTGTCAAGCTGTGGAAATAAAGTGACCTTGAATTAATATTCAATTGCCAGAAATGTCTAGCCCTAGTGTTGATTGAGTGAGGGACGAAACATTTTTGAGTGGTTATTGTATCGGTTATTGTCATCTTTTAAATTCATGACTGATTATATTTAAACCCATTTAAAATGGGTAAAGATTGCAGTGAAGCAGTCCAGATGGGAATCTACTACATACTGGGTACGCATATTTCGCCCGGGCAGGTTGCAGCCCAGTGGTATGAACATTGACTTCTCCAACTTTAGATAGTTCCTCTGTCCCTCTCTTCCCCTCCCCCTTCCCAGATCTCCCACTGTCCTCCTGTCTCCACCTATATCCTTCCTTTGTCCCGCCCCCCCTGACATCTCGACCCGAAACGTCACCCATTCCTTCTCTCCGGAGATGCTGCCTGACCTGCTGAGTTACTCCAGCATTTTGTGAATAAATACCTTCGATTTGTACCAGCATCTGCAGTTATTTTCTTATACTACATACAGGGAATACATTCACTGATGAGCCAAAACATTATGACCACCTGCCTAATATGCTGTTGGTCCTCCATGTGCTGCCAAAATAGCGCCGACCCACCGAGGCGTGGACTCTACAAGACCCCTGAATGTGTCCTGTGGTATCTGGCACCGAAACATTAGCAGCAGATCCTTCAGATCCTGTTAGCGAGGTGGAGCCGCCGTGGATCGGACTTGTCCATCCAGCACATCCCACAGATGCTCAATCGGATTGAGATCTGGAGAATTGAGGCCAGGGCAACACCGTGAACACTTCATCATGCTCTTCAAACCATTCCCGAACAATGTATGCAGTGTGGCAGGGCGCATTATACTGCCATCAGGGAATACCATTGCCTTGAAGGGGTGTACCTGGTCTGCAACGATGTTTAGGTAGGTGACACGTGTCAAATTGACGTCCGCATGAATGGCCGGACCCAGGGTTTCCCAGCAGAACATTGCCCAGAGCATCACACTCCCTCCACCGGCTTGTCGTCTTCCCACAGTGCATCCTTGCGCCATCACTTCCCCAGGTAAGTGGCGCACACATACACGGCCAACCACGTGATCTAAAAGAAAACGGGACTCATCGGACCAGGCGACCTTCCACTGCTCCAAGGTCCAGCTCCGACGCTCGCGCGCCCAATGTAGGCGCTTTCGACGGTGGACGGGTCATCATGGGCCCTCTGACCGGTCTGCATCTAAGCAGCCCCATACGCAGCTGGGTGCGATGCACTGTGTATTGTGAAACATTCCTCCTGTGGCCACCATTACAATTTTCTGTGACTTGTGCCACAGTAGACCTTCTGTCGGTTCGTACCAGACGGGATCGCCTTTGTTGCCCTCGCGCATCGATGAGCCTTGGGCACCCAACGCCCCATTCACTACACCTTTCAGTAGTCATAATGTTTTGGCTCATCGGTGTACATACGCTCTTTAAATACTACAGCGCAATAATTGAAACTTATTTAGGTGAGTAGTGAACAAATATATTTACTTCCATGCATACACCGATCAGCCAAAACATTATGACCACCGTCAGGCGAAGTGAATAACACTGATTATCTTTTTTACAATGGCATCTGTCAAGGAGTGGGATATATTAGGCAGCAAGTGAACAGTCAGTTCTTGAAGTTGATGTGTTGGATGCAGGAGAAATGGGCAGGAGTAAAGACCTGAGCGACTTGACAAGGGCCAAATAGTTATGGCCAGACGACTGGGTCAGAGCATCTCTGAAACGGCAAGGCTTGTGGGGTGCTCCTGGTCAGCAGTGGCGAGTACCTACCGACAGTGGTCCGAGGAGAGACAAACCATAAACCGGCGACAGGGTGTTGGGCGCCCAAGGCTCATCGATGCGCGAGGGCAACGAAGGCTATCCCGTCTGGTCCGAACCGACAGAAGGTCTACTGCGGCACAAGTCACAGAAAATTTTAATGGTGGTCACAGGAGGAATGTGTCACAATACACAGTGCATTGCACCCTGCTGCATATGGGGCTGCACACGGAGGACCAACAGCATAGTAGGCAGGTGGTCATAATGTTTTGGCTCATCCGGTTCTAATGTTTTGGCTGATCGGTGTATTCGGTTAATGATTTTGCGTACGGTATATGTTTTAAATGGACCCTGTTTGTGGTTAGTACAGGTAGGTGCATAATTCATATTTGCTTATATGTAGTCCGCATTTGTCTGTGTGTGTTTCCTTACATGTGTTTCTGTGTGATTCATTTATTTGTCCAGATGTGGTTGCTAATTGCTAATGCACAGTTTATATCCAGCACATTCAAAGAAACACCAGCTTGGGGAAAATAAACGAGCTGCAAATATCTTTCCATGAAAGGCAAGAATTGCAGATAATTAAACAACATACTGAGATTTTAAAGCAGAAGGTGCAAACATTTTCTGAGAAAAATGATCGACCCGGTTCGATCCTGACTACGGGTGCTGTCCGTACGGAGTTTACATGTTCTCCCCGTGGCCTGCGTGGGGTTTCCCCAGGTTCTCCCGTTTCCTCCCAACACTCCAAAGACGTACAGGTTTGTCGGCTAATTGGCTTGGTATAAATGTAAATTGTCCTTAGGGTGAAGCACAGTGCTCATGTATAGGGATCACTGGTCGCTGCGGACTCGGTGGGCCGAAGGGCCTGTTTCCACGCGAAATCTCTAAACTAAAAACTAAACTATAATGATCATTTTTACCATCAGTCCAGACACACACAACTTTTCCTATTATGTATGTTATGTAGGTTATGGTAGGAAACCAGTGGAACTTTCATAGAACTTCCTAGCCTGCATGATACCAATTTTGCCAGCATTTATTTGGCCCTTAACATGAGGGAATGGAAACCAATAATTGATTGTTTCTCACTATTTTAAGTCAAATGTTTCCTGTAAAATGTCTCAGAATTAAATTATATTGTGTTCACTGACCTACCAAGATACCCCATCTGCACTAGTCCCACCTGCCCGCTTTTGGCCCCAATCCTTCTCGATCTTTCCTCTCCATGTACCTGTCCAAATGTCTTCTAAATGTTGTTATAGTACCTGCTTCAACTACCTCCTCTGGCAGCTCGGTCCATATACCCAGTACCCTCTGTGTGAAAATGTTGCCCCTCAGGTTCCTATTAAAACTTTTCCCTTTCACCATAAACCTATGAGGTCTGAGTAAAAGACTGTGCACCTATTCCATCTATTCCCCTCATGATCTGAGACGCCTCTATAGGATCACTCCTAATCCTCCTGCGCTCCATGGAATAAAGTCCTAGCCTGCACACCTCTCCCTCGAGCTTAGGCCCGGCATTCAAGGCAACATCCTTGTAACTCTTCTCTGCCCTCTTGCCAGCTTAACATCTCTTCTGTAGCAGGGTGACCAAAACTGAGCACAATAGTTCAAATGTGACCTCACCAACATCTTGTATATCTGTACATTCTTGATTAGTACGGGGGAGTCAGGGGTTATGGGGAGAAGGCAGGAGAATGGAGTTGAGAGGGAAAGATAGATCAGCCCATGATTGAATGGCGGAGTAGACTTAATGGGCCGAATGGCCTAATTCTGCTCCTACAACTTATGAATATGAAATTGCAGGAGAAAGCAGTATAATAATTATCGAGATATTTGCTTCGGAAATGAATGGTAATCAGGCCTTGATTTTGTTTTATGTGGTCTTTGAACAGAAGGATACTAAGGTTTTTTTTGAATAGCAATAATGTTATGCTTATTACCAAATGCTAATCATAAGCAGAATATCTAATTATATGCAAAATTCTGAATAAACTGAAAAGCAGCAATTCGCTACTGGATATCATTATCTTTAATTACAACACTTCTGTTCCCTTTCAAACAACATTGTTCAATTCAACATCTCCTAGTTATTAGCAAAAATATAGTGGAATGTACAACTATATAACACAACTACCAAACTGATCTCCCGGTGGCCGAGCACTTCAACTCCCCCTCCCACTCCCAGTCTGACCTTTCTGTCATGGGCCTCCTCCAGTGCCATAGTGAGGCCCACCGGAAATTGGAGGAACAGCACCTCATATTTCGCCTGGGCAGTTTGCAGCCCAGTGGTATGAACATCGACTTCTCCAACTTTAGATAGTTCCTCTGTCCCTCCCGTCCCCTCCTCCTTCCCAGATCTCCCTCTATCTTCCTGTCTCCACCTATATCCTTCCTTTGTCCCGCCCCCCTTGACATCAGTCTGAAGAAGGGTCGCGACCCAAAACGTCACCCATTCCTTCTCTCCCGAGATGCTGCCTGACCTGCTGAGTTACTCCAGCATTTTGTGAATAAATACCTTCGATTTGTACCAGCATCTGCAGTTATCTTCTTATACTATATAACACATACTGTATTTCACCTGATGGGGAAACAATCTCCAAGTAGTAAAGCAGATATTGCATTTAACCCAGCATGTGCTCTATAGAGCAACAAAGGAAGAGCACAATGATCTTCAGAACAGCACAAGAGCAGAGAACAGTCAGTGATGTTGTAAGATTGAAAGATGAATGATACTTCACATGAGATGGGATGTTCATAAGTTGTTGGAGCAGAATTGGGCCATTCGGCCCATCAGGGCTACTCCGCCATTCAATCATGGCTGATCAATCTTTCCCTCTTAGCCCAATTCTCCTGCCTTCCCCCCATAACCCCTGACACCCTTGCACACTAAATGTCTTCTATTTTTACAAGGAGAAAGTTGCAGCTCGATAGCCCACGCTATCTCATGGAGTCATAGAGTCCTACAGCTCGGAAACAGGCCCTTCGGTCCAACTTTCCCACACCGACTAACATGTCCCATCTACACTAGTTCCACCTGCCTGCATTTGACCCATACCCCTATCCTATCTAACCGGATAGCACGCAACAAAAGCTTTTCACTGTACTTTGGTACACGTGTCAATAAATTAAACTAAACTAGCCAAATATTAAGTAGTCCTAATTAATATATCCCAGCTGTAAAGCACCTATCACTCTTTACACAGACTTTACTGACATCTGAAATGTGATTCAAGTACAGTCCGAGAACATGAAAATTTGACATGCACTGGTTTCCCTGCAACGGGCTGCACGGTGGCGCAGCGGTAGAGTTGCTGCCTTACAGCGCCAGAGTCCCGGGTTCGATCCTGACTACTGGTGCTTGACTATACAGAGTTTGTACGTTCTCCCCGTGGGTTTTCTCCGGGATCTCCGCTTTCCTCCCACACTCCAAAGACGTACAGGTATGCAGGTTAATTGGCTTGGTATAATTGTACATTACCACCAGTGTGTGTAGGCGTTGTGTTAGTATAACAGGGATCGCAGGTCGATGCGGACTCGGTTGGCTCTAGCGCGGCATATTTCCACACTGTATCTCTAAACTAAACTACCCAAAAATAAACGAAACTATTAATCTGTGCAAAATGAGATGAAATACAACCCCTATCAGGCTATGGGTTATAGAGTCATAGAGTTATACAGTGTGGGAAAAGGCCCTTCGGCCCATCACACCCACAGCAGCCAACATGTCCCAGCTACACTATTCCCACCTGCCTGCGTTTGGTCCATATCCCTCCAAACTTGTCCTATCCATGTACATGTCTAACTGTTTGTTAAATATTGGGATAGTCCCAGCCTCAACTACCTCCTCTGGCAGCTTGTTCCATGCACCCCCACCCTTTGTGTGAAAAAGTTTGTCCTCAGAATCCTATTAAATCTTTTCCCCTTCACCTTGAACCTATGTCCTCTGGCCTTCGATTTCCCTACTCTGGGCAAGAGATTTTGTGCATCTACCTGATATGGGCCTCTCATGATTTTATACAATCATGAAAGACAATATCTTTGCTGTAACATGATGCCCAGAGCTGAACACAATACTCTAAATGCAGTCTCACCAACGTCTCATACAACTGCAACATGACCTCCCAACTTCTATACTTTTAAACATATAGACATGGTAATGGGACAACTGAGGAGTAGGTGTTCACAGTGACACAATGGAAAGGTTTGTGGACAATTGTGTACATGTCTAACTGTTTGTAATATAAGATTATTAAGGGGTTGGACACGTTAGAGGCAGGAAACATGTTCCCAATATTGGGGGAGTCCAGAACCAGGGGCCACAGTTTAAGAATAAGGGGTAGGCCATTTAGAACAGAGATGAGGAAAAACTTTTTCAGTCAGAGAGTTGTAAATCTGTGGAATTCTCTGCCTCAGAAGGCAGTGGAGGCCAATTCTCTGAATGCTTTCAAGAGAGAGCTAGATAGAGCTCTTATGGATAGCAGAGTCAGGGGGTATGGGGAGAAGGCAGGAACGGGGTACTGATTGAGAATGATCAGCCATGATCACATTGAATGGTGGTGCTGGCTCGAATGGCCGAATGGCCTACTCCTGCACCTGGTGTCTAGTGTATATTATCAATTGCTCCCTTCAGAAGCCATAAAATTGGTGGTCATGCTAAAATAGGTATTCTGAGGGCCAAACGTATGGTTTAACACCATCCCCCGGGTTTAGATTTTATGAGGGAGTCACTAATGAGAGACATGGTTATCAGCTGGAGTTATCATGCAAGGTTGTATACAAAATATAAGTTTATTGGTATCACAAGAAGGCCAAGTCAATCATTGTACAGGTTCACTGGTGCTTACGTTTTGATATCACCACATTGAAACTTACCGAATAATGAAAGGCTTGGACAGAGTCGATGTGGAGAGGATGCTTCCACTAGTGGGAGAGTCTAGGACTAGAGCCCATAGCCTCAGCATAAAAGGATGCATCTTTAGAAAGAGGAATTTATTTGTCAGAGGGTGGTAAATATGTGGAATTCATTGCCACAGACGGCTGTGGAGGCTGTCAATGGATATTTTTAAGGTGGGGATTGGTACGGGTGTCAGGGGTTATGGGGAGAAGGCAGGAGAATGGGGTTGAGATGGAAGATAGATCAGCCATGATTGAATGGCGGAGTAGACTTGATGGGCCGAATGGCCTAATTCTGCTCCAACAACATGGCAGCTGGGCCTAATCAGATATAACCAAGGACACTGTGGGAAGCTAGAGTAGAATTGCAGAAGTCCTGGCTGAGATAGGAATCATCATTGGACACAAGTAAGGTGACAGAATTTGAAGGGTGGCTACCGCTGTGACTCTATTTAAGAAGGTCTGGAAAGAAAAATCTGGTAACTATAGACCAGTGAACCTAACATGAGAGGGAAAAGTTTTAAGAGGAACCTGAGGGGCAACTTTTTCTCCAGCAGGGTGGTGGGTATGTGGAATGAGCTGCCAGCTGTGGTAGTTGAGGCAGGTACTATAACAACATTCAAAAGACACTTGGACTATAGACAATAGACAATAGACAATAGGTGCAGGAGTAGGCCATTCAGCCCTTCGAGCCAGCACCGCCATTCAATGCGATCATGGCTGATCACTCTCAATCAGTACCCCGTTCCTGCCTTCTCCCCATACCCCCTCACTCCGCTATCCTTAAGAGCTCTATCCAGCTCTCTCTTGAAAGCATCCAACGAACTGGCCTCCACTGCCTTCTGAGGCAGAGAATCCCACACCTTCACCACTCTCTGACTGAAAAAGTTCTTCCTCATCTCCGTTCTAAATGGCCTACCCCTTATTCTTAAACTGTGGCCCCTTGTTCTGGACTCCCCCAACATTGGGAACATGTTTCCTGCCGCTAATGTGTCCAATCCCCTAATTATCTTATATGTTTCAATAAGATCCCCCCTCATCCTTCTAAATTCCAGTGTATACAAGCCTAATCGCTCCAGCCTTTCAACATACGACAGTCCCGCCATTCCGGGAATTAACCTAGTGAACCTACGCTGCACGCCCTCAATAGCAAGAATATCCTTCCTCAAATTTGGAGACCAAAACTGCACACAGTACTCCAGGTGCGGTCTCACCAGGGCCCGGTACAACTGTAGAAGGACCTCTTTGCTCCTATACTCAACTCCTCTTGTTATGACTAGTACCTGGATAGGAAGAGTTTAGAGGGCTATGGGCCAAACACGAGCAAGTGGGATTAGTGTAGATGGAGCATCCTGGTCGGCATGGGAAAGTTGTGGTGAAGGGGCTGTTCCATGCTGTATGACGCTATGACCCTTTGCCTGAGCATTTACAGAATCAATAAACTATTCACCCTGACTGGCAACAAACATTCGAATGGGCCTAAAGTCAGAATTAAAGAATGCTCTTTTAGGAAGGAGATGAGGAGGAATTTCTTTCGTCAGAGGGTGGTGAATCTGTGGAATTCTTCGCCACAGAAGGTTGTGGAGGCCAAGTCAGTGGATATATTTAAGGCAGAGATAGGTAGATTCTTGATGAGTACAAGTGTCAGAGGTTATGGGGGGGGGGGGGGAAACCAAGAGAATGGGGTGAGAGGGAGAGATAGATCAGCCAAGATTGAATGGCAGAGTAGACTTGATGGGTCGAATGGCCTAATTCTACTCCTTTCACTTATGATTCTCCAGTGGCGCTCCTGACTCCAAAAACATGAATCGGGATATCTCAGGCCAATCTTAAAATGTATAGGTTTTCTAAGATTGATATGTGTTAAAACAATCAGGCGACAATATTTCCATCTGTGCACCAGGGATGTTAAAAGTTTAACTCAAAATGTTAACATTTGGTGGTGCAGCAGTCGGTTTGCTGCCTTACAGCACCAGACAATAGACAATAGACAATATTGACAATATACAGCATGGAAACAGCCTCCTCGGCCCAACTTGCCCACACCACCCAACATGCCCACCTACACTAGACCCATCTGCCTGCATTTGGCCCATATGAGTAGGACACACAATGTAAAAATTGTCCCTAGTGGGTGTAGGATAGTGTTAATGTACGGGGATCACTGGGCGGCACGGACTTGGAGGGCCGAAAAGGCCTGTTTCCGGCTGTATGTATATGATATGATATGACACAAACCTGTCCTACCCATGGACCAGTCTAATTGTTTCTTAAACGTTATGATAGTCCCTGCCTCAACTACCTCCTCTGGCAGCTCACTCCATACACCCACCACCTTTTGTGTGGAAAAAGTTACCCATCAGAATTCAATTAAGTCTTTCCCCCCTCATCTTAAACCCTATGTCCTCTGGTTCTCGATTCCCCAACTCTGGGTAAGAGACTCTGTGCGATTCCTCTCATAATGATCTATTCCTCTCATAACGTTATACACATTTCTGGAAGTTCAATAATAGACGTGGGATCATTGCATTGCGGAATTGCAAATGGACAGGGATTGAGATGAGTGTTTCAAAGCAGCTCTCCACCCCTCTGTTCCTCTCTACTGCAGTGTCAGGCAGTCTGAAGAAGGGTCTCGAACTGAAACATCACCTTATCCTTTTCCTCCAGAGATGCTGCCTGACAATAGACAATAGACAATAGAAAATAGGTGCAGGAGAAGGCCATTCGGCCCTTCGATCCAGCACCGCCATTCAATGTGATCATGGCTGATCATTCTCAATCAGTACCCCATTCCTGCCTTCTCCCCGTACCCCCTGACTCTGCTATCCTTAAGAGCTCTATCTAGCTCTTTCTTGAATGTATTCAGAGAATTGGCCTCCACTGCCTTCTGAGGCAGAGAATTCCACAGATTCACAACTCTCTGACTAAAAAAGTTTTTCCTCATCTCTGTTCTAAATGGCCTACCCCTTATTCTTAAACTGTGGCCCCTGGTTCTGACCCGCTGAGTTACTCCAGCATATTGTGTTCTACTCAAGATTCCAGCATTTACTCCAGCACATTGTGTCTCAATACTTTATCCAATAGATGTTTAGTGTGAACCAGTGTCCATTCCAACCCTGCAGTGCTCCCCCCTCACTCCAGAACACAACTGTTAGCTCCAGTCCTCTTGTTAAATTGACCGAATTGCTTCTTGGACTTTTGCAATAACCAAAAAGTCTGTAGCCTCCTTTTGCTCTGGTATTTTATTTCATTCACATGTTTAGACAGAATTGGTTTCATTCTGTCTGAAGCTATGCGATTATTATTTTTTAATATATGGTTTGCATTTCATGTAATCATCCCCTTTAATATTCCTTATTTTCCAAAAACCAAGGCGACTGGTGCTATATTTTTATTTTTTTTTGTAACACATCCCATATTGAAGTGCACACACAATATCTGGTGGCTCTGTGGTGCCGCCGCCGCCGCTGCTGCTTTCTGTTGCAGAAGTGGACGCTTATTAGTGAAGACGTTGCCAGTTCTCTCGGCAACGCCTCTCCGCTACACAGAGCTGAAACTGCCCATCAGAGAGAGAGAGAGAGAGAGAGCGCATCGCCAGCACAGGGGTTTTCATCAGGTGAAGTCCAAGCCGGAGCCTCTCAGGTACAGTGGCAATCCTGGATATCGTCCTTACTTTGCTAACATGTCTGTTAAAAAAATAAATAATGACCTGACATTCAGTATTCAGGGAGGGGGGGGTAATCTAAACTGTGAAAATAGACCAGCCGACAGCATACTGCTGTGAATTGTGAAAGAAAAATTAATGAAGATTTTCTTTTATAGAGAAAGTGAAATGTATCCTTGAGGCTCCTCGAAAAAATGTATCATTGTTCTGTTTGGTCTTTGATGAATTGGCGTTTTGGTGAAGATTA